>NC_140590.1:1082828348-1083358348 GCF_964204655.1 Triturus cristatus
GAACGTGTTGCAGTTTGTACCACATTGTTGTCAATGTTGATGAGCTCTGCTTCTTATGTGTTTGTGCTGCATGGTGGGAGAGTTGCCCCTGCAGCTCTGATTTTGCTGGCCATTAAACCTTTCAGGCAGTGTGCCTTTCAAGTCTGTGCTTATATAGTGCTGAGATGTTGCAAACTTGGGTAAATTGGGCTCTTGGTGGGAGTTGGGACTCTTGGGCATGGTTTGTCCGCAGATGTCTTGTTGACGTCAGGGGTTGTTCGTGCACGTGGATGTGTCAGAGTGTGACCTGCTCCTTTACGGATGTGGCCCACACTCAGCCACATCAGTGTTGTGGCGTGCACCATGTCATGATAATGGGACTGCAGCCATGCTGATCATCATGCAGTGTCACTTGCATTGTCAGTGTGGATCACAGACCCGCAGCTTTGCTGGGTTCAGCACATGTGCATGGGTTTGTTGTGAGATTAGTGATGTGTTTGAAGGGCCCCCTCTGGGCACATAGTCGACGGGGGCCTACTTGCAGTTTCTAGGTGTGCTGCAGTGTGCCAAGGGGATCAGGGACAGGCTCCAGAGTCATTGTGGATGTGCACTGTGCTATGCTTAATTGTGCATGTGTGCCATTGTGCCCATCTCCCACCGTCCCCCCAGTCCCTGGTCATTACTCACCCTGTTGCTGTTGTGGAGGCTCATGTCAAGCAGTGTCCGGTCCCCCAACTCCTGCCACTGTCTCCACACTAATGACTGTGGACACCATTTCCTCCATCTCGTCCAGCTTCTCCTGTGGCGCTGGACTTCCACCTCCATTCTGCATTGCTGCCTTCTGGTTGTTGCCGAGTTTCTGCTTAGTTTTGAACTTCACATCATTCCAGCCCTTCTTGACCTCTTCCATTGTCCTCCTCAGCACTCCGATTGCATTCACCTTGTCCACGATGGACTGCCATATATCATTTTTTATAGCCAATGACACATTGGAGGTGACAAACAGTTGTTGATGGTATTTTATCACCTCTGTTATCAGGATACAGCTTTCCAGCGGACTGAACCGCGTCTTCCTCTTCTTCTTGTCCTTGCCCTTCCCTCCCCTGAGGTCCCGGCCTGGGCATCCGGGGGGCTTGTGGGGTTCCGGTCATTGGTTGTTCCTGCTTCGGCTACATCTATTGTGCTTTGCAGTTGTTATGTTTTTGTTTGAGTTTTTTTTCTGCTTTTATAGTGACTTTTCCCACCTGACGTGTGTGAATTGCAGGCCTGGCACAGCTTATCACTGATTTTGTCATCGCGGTTGGGCCCAACGCAAGTTTTCTCGCGTTCGGGTTTGGATTTGTATTGCCGTCCAGGTAATGTTATCACGGACATTTGACATGTTATCGGGACACTACCGCTTGTTACGGCCATGTTGACAATGTGACATTAACATGAAGTTATTTTCCCGCGATAGGCGGCGATGTGGGAGATTGCGTTAACCTACTTTGGCGATGATTATTGCACGTTCTTGAGAATATACCCCATAGTACACTAGGAATAGTGGGATATATAAGCAGAATAGTAGTAGTACACGTGTTACATAATAGTGTAAATAGCCATACAAATTGACAGTAAGACAAAGAAGAGTGCGATCTACAGTGTACCTAAAAGTACTGGGGTAGTTAAGGAGAGAGGATGTAGGATGAGGGACTAGAGGCACAGTTATCCCTGAAGTAGTGATGTGAGGGGAGTGAAGTGAGACATAGGTCCAAGACTAGGGCAAGTTACAGAGTGATGGAAGGCAGTGGGCAAAATGGAGGGCAAGGTCAAAAACAAGGGTGGGCGTAGTGGGCGTAGTGGGGCTACGTGAAGCAGCGCATAGTGTGCCCAAATCTACGCACACTAGCGCGCTCCGTGTAGCCCCACTACGCGCCGCCCACCTCCCACCCACCCTCCTTTTAAATAATACCCTGCATGTTAAATAATTAAAAGTAAAGAGACTTACCTGAAGCGCGGCGTCTCCGGGGCTCCCTCTTCCTCGTTTTCAACTTCTTGTGACAAATGCGCATGCGCGGACGCCCGCGCATGTGCATTTCTCGCAAGAAGCACTTCTTGCAGATCTTGGGACACTTTTCTTATTCTTCAAAAATGGCCTTATATGAGGTCAAAGGTGGCCTCTGGGCAGGTTTGGTATATGAGCATCTCCATTATCATCTGCATGGCTCAGGCCTGGAACAGCCTTACTTTAGACATTCACATAGAATCCAATGTCATGCAGTTTCATAAATCTTCGAAAACTCACTTCTTCTCGTTATAAGCTTTATGTTTCTCCTCAACATTTCCTAACCATAGCAGCACATTTAGTAATGTTTGGAAATGTTGCATATCGTAGGCAGGAAGACCGAAATGTGGGGAATTACAATAATCCAGACAAGCCTGGATTACAGTTTTAATGATCGGAAAGATAAGAGCTTAAGCTGTTGGAAACAAGAAGAAGTAAGTCTGCTGATGTGAGTTTGAAAAGAGAGAGATATTAATAATGACCCCAACATTTCTCACCGTCTTGACTAGAACAGGTGGTAGACCCAGGGATTTTGGCCACCAAACTCAAGACTAGGAAGAGGTAGAATTTGGAAGGATGAATACCTCAGTTTTATGAGTGTTTAGTTTCAAGAAGCCGCAAGGCATCCAGGGCCTTATTTATGAGAAGTGACACATCGCTGCGTGAAAACATAGCCGTGTCACTTCTCAGTGCACCCTCCTTGTGAAATTATGGATGCGTCATATTTACTGTATGACGCATCATGTCGCAAGGAATGACAGTATTACTGAAATATCTGTCGGGGGAAAACTGACACATTGCTGGGGGGTGTCTAAAAACAGATGCAAATCCAGCAATGTGTCCTTTCACATGGGGAAAACCCCATGTGGAAGGGCCTGCATCAGTCTTACGCCTGCTGTGAGGCAGGCATAAGATATTGATGCAGTAGCCTCCTTGAAGTGGCGCAGTGAAATCTGATAGATTTTACTGTGCCACTTCTATGAGATTGGGATGCGGGGGAAAGCCCACCCTGCATATATTATAACTGACGTTGGTATAATGTAGAATCAAAATATCAATAGGAATTACCGACTGCCTACAACAAAGAGATATAATATATACTTGTCAAAAAGGGAATAAGTGATAAATTCCATGATACAAACATGTATAGGTCCCACACTAAACAATCATACACACATTCAGATAATGATTATCCCGTGCCTACCTGAAGACCCTGTCTGTCCTTAAGAATTGGGAGAGCACGAGTTTTTTGGAACTATCATTTTGTGACACTGTTAACTTTCCAATATTGATGATTTTTAATCTATGTGTGAAATGATTTGGTTTTCTGAAATTATGTGTTTGCTGAATATATGAGTATGTTGTGGGAATGAATGTGTGTATGATTGTTTAGTGTGGGACCTATACATGTTTGTATCATGGAATTTATCACTTATTCCCTTTTTCTTAATGACCATTATCTTGATTCTTTATATTTAAATAAACTGATCTGACAATCACTTTTCTTACGTCCCTTTGCTTCTTTGTGTCAGTCACGGCCTGTGGTTGCCTATTTAATCCAGACACAGTCTTGGGCTTAATTATATCTCTTTGTTGTAGGCAGTCGGTAATTCCTATTGATATTTTGATTCTATGTTTCCCTTGTTCCCTCTGCCTACCCATCTGATCTTTAGGGGTCCCCCTTCTGTTGGTATAATGTAGCACAGGGTTTACAAAGTGATGCATCTGCCTAGATGTTGTATTTTTCACACCACCAGAGGGTCAGAAAAGGTGGCGCACTGGGGCGAAAAAGTGTAGCAAGGGCTTATAAATGAGACCACCAATCTGAAGCCGCTTTTAATCCTGAATGAAACTCATACCCAGTCAACCCTGCTGCATCGTCCAATTTTAGGATGATTTGGGTGTTGTCCATATAACACATGCATACAAAATAGCAGCTCTTTATTAGCACTGCTAATTGAGTCAAATAATGATTATATAAAATGGAGCTGAGGGAGGAGCCCTGAGGAACTCTGCAATATAGCTGGTGAGAATAATTTGCCCATACAAAGAACCAGATCATAAGGACAGGCATGCTCTTACATAGCTCCTAATGTGAGGAATAACCTCCCACTCCACATCAGAACTTCCTCCTCTTTTCTTGAATTCCGCAAGAAGTTGAAGACCTGGATTTTCAATTAACCACCCTACCATATGCAGGGCTAGAAACATATCTGATCAGCCCCAGAATACCCTGATGAGCGATGATGCACTTTATAAACTCACATAACATAAAATAAAATAACATAACAAGATGAACAAAAAGGGAATTTGAAAACCAGCTGGCTGCAATACGAAAAATGGAACCAGGATAGTCCCTGCTTAGTGATTGTTAGACTTGGCATCTTTTCCCTGAGTTTGTGTTTTCTGACCTCACGGTTTTTGCTGGTTTAATGTCTCTGCTCACTTTCTCATTGCTGATCAGTGTTAAAGTGCAAGTACTCCTATTGTAAATTGTTATCATGGATTGGTGTTTCCATGATTGGCATGTTTAATTTACTTGTCATTGAAAGTGCACTGAATGTGCCAGAGTCTGTAAATCAAATGCTGCTAGTGGGCTGCAACACTGGATTGTGCCACCCACACAAGCAGCCTGTAAATGTAACTCTGGTCTGCCAATTGCAGAGCCTGTGTGCAGTCTGGGACTGCCATGTCGACTTGGCAAGTTTACCCACTTGCCAGGCCCTAACTTTCCCTTTTCTTACATGTCACTCACCCCTTAGGTAGGCCCAAGGCAGAGTCAGGGTGCAGTGTGTGTGAAAGGTAGGACATGCCCCGGTGTGTGTGGCATATCCTGATAGTGAATTACTGCCACTTTTGTTTTTCATTGTTGCAAGGCTATATGTTCCCATAGGATGGAATGGGGTGTTTGCTTATACCATCTTATAAACATAACTGTCCCTGGGAACAAGGTAGAAAAATAAAGTTTAGTATGCCTGATCTCAGAATTTAAAGATGCATCTTTTAGTGAAGGTGATTTTTACATTCTGTGTTAGAAAGTAGGTATTTTCTTGCTCAGTCATCCAGTAGGCCTCTGCTGGGTTTGTGGATTGACTGTCTGGGTTTTGGATGACAGGGGCTGGAGAGGAGCAGTGGCTCCAGAGAGTCTAGATGGGTCAGGAACAGCAAAGACTTCAACTCTTCTGCCATCAGCAGTGGGCACTGCGTGTTTGGTGCTGCAACAGAAGAAAAGCAACCCAATGCCATCTACAACGCCGCTACCAACTCCGTGTCCTGAAGACACCGCAGCGGGCACCGCCACAACGTCGCACCATGACCCTGATTTCACCGACTACTGATGCCGCCACCGAGCCGCTGCTCGCACCGCGACCTGTGGGCACTGCACTACGCATCGCCTTGCTTCATGATGCCGCCTTGGTATCCCTGACGATGCCTCGCCACGTCGAAATTGACGCTGCTGCTTGCACCGTGGTTCGAGGTCACCACTCGTAAAGTTACACGACGCACTGCCCTCATCCCGCATTGCAGCCTTGGCCTACCAACGCCGGCGCCATTGACTCCAGTTCGTCAGCCGACAACAGCGCTTCAGCAACAACGACGCCTCTGCTTGCACCGTGACCTGCCAGCACCGTGGCGAGTACCGCATCACTTCGCACAGTGACCCTGGTCTCACCGACAACGCCATCTGACATCGCCACCGAACCGCTGCTCACACCATGTCTTGAGGACATCATATGCTGCTCCTCTGCACTTCGCACCGCAACACCCGACGCCTGCCTACGCCAGCGCTCCTGACTTAAACCGCGACGAGTTTGATCTGCAACACATGTGACTTCAAGGGCCTGACGACAGCTGCACCGACCTCCGGAACCGACGCCTGCGAATACCGTGCTTTTGGAGCTCAACGAGAGGTCGCCAACGCCCTGCCTTTCTAAAGGTACTGTTTTGCGGGTCTTCTTGACACCATAGCTTGCCTGTGACGCCGCGGTCAGCCAGCACTGGTTGAATTTTTTTGTTCACAACTCCGTGATAGCCCCGCATGGAGCTATCGACTTCAAGGAACTGTATTTCAAGGTTATTTTGATAACTGAAGATTTCTAAGTACTGTATTGTGGATTTTTATCATTTTTGGTCTTGTCTTAAGTATATAAAAGTATTGAATATTTTTCTAAACTGGTGTGGTGTCCTTTTGTAGTGCTCACACTGTGTTACTGTTGGTTATGTGCAAATGCTTTACACACTGCCTATAAGATAAGCCTGACTGCTCGTGCCAAGCAACCAAGGGAGTGAGCAGGCATTATTTTAGGACTGCAAGAATGGGTCCTTACTTGGACAAGGCACCTACCTCTGCCAGCTAGAGACCTCCATTTCTAACAGTGATACCCATTCCAGCAGGTTTAGTTTATAGCCTCTTGTAACATACAGTGTGAAAACCTGCACAAACGTTGGCAGCGCCACCTTGATCCGGTATCCAAGGTAATTTGTTTAAAACTGCAACAAATGTAATTTATTTACCATAATAAGAGCGAAAACCGACCTGGACAGAGCGTGTAAATACCAATATATTCAGTCAGTGGGAGTTAACAATACTTCCTGCGATGAGGGGTGTTACCCTGAAACTGGTCCCAGAATTCTAATTTATGGTAAAGGGAAGACCTGGCTTGGCAGTTCAGCTAGACTGTTCCCATGAGGACCAGGGTCAAGACTGATTTGCATATGGCTGGGTCTGAACTGATCCCGATCTGTGACTGGGGTTGAGTGAAAGGTTTCCGCACTCCTTCCCTCATCTCCTTGTGTTTGCTTTACTTAAAAGCAGTCACTGACATGGTGGTCTGCTGACCCCAGCAGCCACCATCCCTGGGATTTTTTATGATACCCAGTGGCCGCAAACTGAGACCTCACTCATTCATATTCATGAGGTAGGTCTATTGGCGACCCACTGGAACTCGCAAAATATGTAAAACACACTTTAGTACATTAGTGTTTGCAATTACCAAATAGTGATTCGCAACAATTTGCTATTTCATAACCGCAAACACTAATGTTATTACAAATGGCCCCCTAGTGCCTTATTTCATTTTGTAAATACAAGTTAAAAAAGAAAAGAATTTCGGGTTCTGTTTGAGGATGCACTATTAATGTTTCTCGGGCTAGGGGACACAGTAAAAAGGTATTCTTTCTACTTAGACTAATAAACTCTTTTTCATATACTGTCTCCTTTCCACGTAAATGCCAGCCTGCAAGCCCCTTGTTAGGATATAGCAAGGACTGAAGAATGGGTATCGATGCTTCCATTCAGCCTATGACTGAATCATATTATCCCACCACTTGAGACAAGAGCTGCTAAATGGTCTGTCTTTACCTGTCCTCCAGCCGTTTTGGAATTGGCCTCCTAGTTATTCAGAAACTAGAATGGAAAGTGGGACAACGCCTTCTCTATCCAAAGGCAATGCAATATAAGAGCCTTCTAAGCGTCCCTGTGTCATGTTATTTTATGTTATGTTAGGTTAGCTTATCCGATATTTAGAAAGCTCTTGTTCCCCTGAAGACATCTGTGGTAAATAAAAATTCCTTTACCGGGACTGAATTTGATACAGAAACATTATAAAATAGCTCAGTAAAATGAGAGGCAGAATCCGTGATATTAGAGTTTCGGAATGGGCTTTATTCCAATAATCGATTATAATCGGATGCTTCAAGTTCCATCACCACGGGGGTTCAGGAAGTGAAGTACATACTTTATTGACAAGAAGTAACTTTTATAGTACATACATTATAATGAAGTGAATACAGTAGGCGTAACAATTGATAAGGAAATTGACGTTTGGTCTGCGTAACCGAAAATGGGTGTAATAATGAGTAAAAAGGAACATGATTGGTTATGATGTCATACATAGGTGGATCTATAAGATAATACTTGGCCTAAATGCGCGCGCAGCAGTATGACGTGTAATTGACGTGTAACTAGGGGGTGACGGGGATTTGACATTTAGCTCTATATGTGGAGACGAGAAGTCTGGGGGGTCAAGTCAACCTAATCCCAAATCATATCTAACATCCTATGTTTAAAGAACTATGTTATCCACAAAAGAAGGACTCTCGGACAGAATCTATTCTATACTGACTGTGCGTGCGTGTACAAGCGTCTAAGTGTCTACACTGAATGCGAGGGGGTAGGAATATTCCATGGTAACAGGGCTATGAATTACTTGCATGAGGACAGAGAAGTTGGGCCTTTTTGCTTGGTAACTGGAAGAATGTTTACTTAAACTACTAGGCAGGAATGCATCGGCTGAGGGGGAGGCAGATAATTCGAAGGTGAAATACAGTTCTTGGCAGAGAATGGGCTGATGTCAGGCTTCGTGAGCTGCGCAGAGAATGAGACAAAGTTCATGGTCACAGATGCAGGCTCGGACTGGAGCTTTCAGAGGCAGAAGGCAAGAGGAGTTTTGATGACAGAATCAGGGCCTACTTGCCTGGACTGTAAAGTGGCATAAGTGAACCATATAAAACCGGTGGCCTTTCATATTTAGGAATGGAATATCCGGCCTATTCATGGCGGATCTGTCAAAGGACATGTTGACGGTGGACGCGCATGTGTTTGCGTCTTCATAACTGGAACTGGAGGGAACATACATGTACTTGTGACATGCACATGGAACCGTTGGGGTCCAAGATAGGGGACATAACTGACCAGAAAAATCCATATTTCCACACATCATTATGCTAACATGGGAGAGCTACATATACTAGAGAGTGAGGCCAACCTTAGGAATGCAACTCAAATACTTTCTTAAAGAGGTAAATACAATTGATTTGAGGGTAGAGGCTATAGGAGTCCACACATGACAATGAAAAGTTTCTTAATGTATCACAGTAGTACAAAGAACCAAGGAGCACTCCCCTATATGCCCCTTAACTAGGAACAGAATCCTATGACAACATTATACACAAAAAGGTTCAGCACTATTCAACAAATTGTATCATCCAATATCAGTATTCAGGAGGCAGTGATCACACAAGAAGATGTCCAGATCCAGGTGTTGATTTCTTAAAAGGATTTCTCTTTATTGCGTTATTTTTCATAAAAACAGAAGACCATAGCCGACGCGTTTCGTCTCACAAAGAGACTTCTTCAGGGTTTTGTAGAATGTCAAAAAGGCATATTCAAAAGGATGTTGTAGATTTCAACCAAATATCAGAAAGTCCAAATTTCTGAAGACTTTTATGTAGTAGGCATTATCAGCAATGGCTTGGTGGCCCGCAGAGTGTGTGCTTGTCAGTTTCAAGCTTTCTTAAAGAGGCAGGTTTTTATTGCAGTCCTGAATGTTTTCTATACAGTAAGAGATGGAATGTACAGTTTAGAGGTTGTTCCGTGTTGTTGGGGCTAGCACCGAGACCCTGTGACCTCAGTCTCTTGATTTTCAGAATCTCTACACCAACAGGATATCAGCAGGAGAAGAGCAGAGTTCCCTCTACGGAGTGTGTCTTACCACTCGAGTGGTTAAGAAATCAGGGCCACAATAATGATTAATGTTCTGCTTGGAGGTGTTGCCATTATCCACACGCCATGTTTGTACTGAGATATTCATCATGTCCTGATGTAAACATTTCTGTGATAAGCTTGGTTTCAATAAAAAAAAGTTTAAAAAAAAAAGAAACCTTTCCCAACCTATGCAAAGCATTAAAATGAAGCCACAAGTTTTAAACTGATCAGGTTGCAAATGGTGCAATTGTAGAAGAGGTAAGGAGGGGCCTTGAATACCAGTCTTGCCGCTTCATTCTGAAGCAGTTGTGACGTTAAAATATTGCAGTATGGGAAGTGAAAGTTAAAGATTATTTACCCAATCTAATCTTCAACTGATGACAGCTGCCATCAACAGAAAAAAACGGTTGTAGTTTCTTGATGGTGAGTAGAAAGAAAAACACAATTTGAGACTACAACACTAACTTGTGGCCTAACTGAAAGCTGTTGGTCAACTAATAAACTACTAATTCCAAGCTCCTTGCTGCTGGCTTGGGTAATGAGCCCATTTCACTGGGACAGTAAAGTGTGGATCAAGAGGTGGGGTTGTCCTTAAAATACATTACTTTGGTTTTCTGCACATTTAACTTTAAATAATAACTCCTCATCCAGCCACTGATATCTTGAAATAGGGACTTGGACGCAGCTTGGCCAAGCAGGCATATTAAAATCTGACAGTGATCAGCATAATGAAAAATCAGACACACTCAATTATTCAGTTCCTTTACTAGGGGTTGAATGTAATTACTGAACAGATGGGGCAAGAGGGCCAAGCCTGGTGGAATCCCATAATCTATTTTAACTTCTGCTGCTCTAAATGAGGTCAAATGGACTGCCTGGGTTCTAGTATTTAAAAAGGAAGCTAACCATTCATGAGACATCTCAGAAATGCAATCAGCTCTTGCACTGTGGAGAAAGATATTATGGTTCAGCGGATCAAAGGCAGCAGACAAATTGAGTAGGATTAAGGCCGAGACATGGCCCAAATTTAAGTCTCCCTTCCCCAAGGTCGTCAATGACTGATAGTAACACAGTTTCAGTGTTATGTTTCGGACACATTTGGTGGAATTCTTTACTGTTAAATCTTTAATAAAAACAAACGCCTTGTAAACATAGGCCCAAATACAGATATTCTGAAACTAGCTGGTTTGGAAACCATTATATTGTTTTAAAATGTAGAGCTCCAAAGACCATATTATTGTTTTAGTGTGTACTTAGTAGATTGTATATGGAAATAAACTATAGACTCAGGGTTCTGGAAAATAAAAAAAAGGAAATGAGTACAGTGGGTGGAATTATGTTTGTGTTAAATAGGAGCGTCCCATCTGAAAATATAGGAGGTATTTTTATAGGTTAATACCTACGAGGGCATAATGTATGGCTGGTGTGGTGGACATGGGAACTGAGGTTAGGCATTACCCTGACTGTGAAAATAAATTCACTTTCCTTGCTACCCTAATTAGAGTTAGATGTCATTTTCATGCTATGTGCTCCACTCAGCATGTGTTAGAATTTTAAGATCCTTACTCAATATGACATGGAAGTGAAATAATGGTCAATATGTCTCAGAGTAGTGTAATTTAGTTAATGTTGAAAGTATTGAAGAGGAAGAAGTTCCTTCATCTATAAGGCTGATTATTGAATTCAACTCACCTCTTCTGAGTTAGAAAATGTTCTACATTCAAATACCATGTTAAAAATATAGCACAATATTGATAGAGTGTGCACTTTTGGCTCTTCGCAGTAGAACTGGAGGTGAAGATTTTGGAAATGTCCTTCTTGCATCTCCTTGTATGTGTTTGGGAGGTGGTTGTGAAAACATTTTGAACATTCAGATTCTGATAATGTCACAGTGCCACTTGTATGTATTGAAATAGAGATAAGTAAACGTCAATAATAGGATTGTTTTCCACAGTGTATTTCCAGGAAATGTCAGATAGAAAACACCCCCACTTTATTGAGAGCCACCTGTTACGTATGACCCATAATTCTCTCTCCCCTTGTAGGTGAACCTTGTGAATGAGCTCTGCCAGGCAGGAGGATTCATAGTAAAGTTATACACAAGATTCACCTACTTCAGCCCTGTCTGCCGTCTGCTTCCCATCCCCACTGACCTCGTATTAATTACCTCCTCCCATACACTGAATATGCTTGGCATCCTGCCACCCCTACACAATATTGTCTAAAATACCCTTTCCAAGCCAGCCCCAATATAGAAAAAGGGCCACTTCTCATCCCATTCTCATAAAAATACCATTTTCACTCACTCTCAAAAAGTAAACAAGCATTTGCAATGCAATAGGTCTCACATTTAAGAGAGGTTGAGCTATTGGCATTGTAAATGGCATTGCATTTTATTTATGTGTTGTTTTAAAAACAGATAAATAAAAGGCATTGTCATTCACAATGACAATAGCTTAAACTCTCGCTAATGCGAGACCTATTGCATTGCAAATGCATTTGTGCAATAAACATTTTAAAAAAGCATTAGGAGAGAGCTTGCCCTGCCTGCTGCTCAGAGGCTGTAATTAAGGCCTACCAAGTAACAACACATGTAACAGGAGGTGTGGCCATGGGTGGTTACAAAATGAGACAAGGCGGTACGAAGGAGGGACTACTAAGCCTATTGACCAATGAACAGCCACAGTTTACAGTGGACAATGACACAAGCCAATGGGAAATATGGGCGGAGAGTGGGTAGAGCTTCAAGTCCCTACCTGAATAAAGCATGCTTCGCAGAGCAACGCATGCGCTGGCCAGGGTCAACTTAAAAACATTAGGATTTCTTATGCCAATAACTCCAACTTTGCAGGCTGCAGAGTCACATATGGTACCGCACCCTGCAACATGGGTAGGTAAAAAACGTTAGCATTTATAATTCCAATAACTCCAACTCCAACAAATGTGAGACCTATTGCATTTTTAATGTTTGTTATTATACTGATCGGCGCATACTAATTCACTGGTTAGGACAATTTCATCTAAACAATATGGAGTGTGTAAATGTGAATACCCAGTAGACTGGTGAGTTTTCAAGTCATTTGCGTAAAGTATTCCTACCTACGATTTGTTTTTTAATACAATTTTGCAACAGAGAAGTAAATATACCTGATGCTCCAAGCTTTTCTGAACATTAGTTTTGAGAATAATTTTTACTAGCAAACAGTGACGTGTGCTTGTCTCTTGAGCCAGCAATACAATCGGCTGCCCCCTTTTTCCTCCCTCGGGTACCTCAGAAGCACAGTTTTGGCAACAGTAACTAAGGCAACGTTTGAACAGAGAACCTGTTGCAAAGCATGAAGAGAAGGTTTATTTTTTCCCTATGCTCCTGTCCTTGCTTTGCTACAAAAATTCCAAAGGCCTGAGTGTGGCCCATTACCGGGGAGCGCCCATAACTGATAATTAGCCCAGTGTGCACGGTTTTGACAGTTTTGGCTTAGGGGGAGACCCGTCCATGGTGTCAGAAGTGAGCAATCTGACGTGAGAACACAGAGCGCCTTCCGCGTTTCTGAATAGCGTGCCATGAGCGAAAATATGTTTTAGGCTGTTGAGCATTGGATGGCATGCACAGTCTCTCCGGATTGCTTTGTTTAGGGGATAAATAATCAGACTTTACTCGCAAGTGAGAAAGACTGGTTTTGAACCGCAAATGAGACTGTTTCATAAATATTGTGACAGCTTAGATACATTGCCTCATTTACCACCTGCACTCTCTGTAATTACCAAGCCTGATTGAGCGGAAATACGCAATGCTTTCTCTGCTAAAATGGTGTTGAAATATTAACAGTGAAAGAAAGATTGTATGCCTTCAACAGTCCAAAATCAATCTACTTATTGAAGTAGTGCTCGAACAATCTGCAATTTGTTTTTCTATCATTTTGCAGTAGGAAGCTTTAAACCCGTCTCATTTTATGTGTTAAGAGATTGGAACCTGTGAGATGTGTGTGGCAAGCAAACAAACTGTGCTGTTGCTGATGAAAACATGGTCGTTTTATTACTGAGGCATCCACCATGGGGTGTGGGCTATGAAAAAAAGCTGCAGCCGCCATTTTGCTCATCACAAATGGCGTGCATCAGTGCTCTATAAAAGCGGCCGGCTAATTTGAAGAAAAAAAAAGGCGTGGTCGACATTGTTTTTATTGCGCTCGTGTTGTTATAAAACCGGGCTGTGGTATTGGAGAAGGAAAATACTACACGGGCTGTAATATTAAGCAAGGCACCCGGGTGATGAGGAGTAGACACAGGAGAGAGTTGAAAAGTGGTCCCCTGCAGGAAAGCATGCACTGCCTGCAATAGGAGACAAGTGGTCACAATTGTCCTGGCAGCTTAGAAAGTGAAAGTGCACACAGGGTGTTGAATGTAATTACAGCACGTAGTGCCTCACGTAGGACAAACTCATTAAAGAAAATAGTGCTTACCATGTAAGAACAGAAGAAAAAGGGCCATTAGACATGGGAGGATACAAATAACGACATGGCCCTACTAAGGAGGGACTAACAAACCTATGAAGGAATCAGAAGACAGCATTTACGAAGGACAAAGACACAAGCCAATTAAAATTGTGAGCGGGCTTCTCCTCAGTACAGCACCTACAGCAGATCGCCAGAGCAGCGCTAGGATACAAATGACGACATGGCTGTAAAAAGCAAAGAGTAACAAGACTATGAAGGAATTAGAAGCAGCATATACGAAGAGAAAGACACAAGCCAATGAAAAACGTGGGCGGGTCTTCTCCTCAGAGCAGCACCTACAGCAGATCGCCAGAGCAATGCTTGCGTGCTGGCTCAGGCTTGACCTAAAAAAGCACAGTGCATCGCCTCTCTCTCACACATCCTTCATAGCTTCCCTCTCTGCCAGTCCTGGAGTAATACTCTCTGCTCTGACAGAGCAAAGAGCCAGCACTGTTCTGTGGGAGAACAGCTCTCAGCATGTCTGCAATCTTGTGCCAGGAGGTATGGCACAGATTCACCCTGACAAGGGGTGATTGATTGGGAATCTCCTGAACTGTTTCATCTGTGGGGACCTATGACTGGAAAGAGTAGGCTGGTGAGACATATCATCCCCCGCCCTTCTGCTGCTTACCATGAGAGTCTGATTACCTCGGCCGCATAGAGAAATACAGAGAAATCAAGTGCTTCTATTGGTGACACTGGAAAACTCCTACTATGTCATAGCAAGGAATATCCAGATTTAGAACCAGAGATTCACACTAATGCTGTCTGTGAGAAGCTGTGAAGTGATGGTCCAAGATGGCCCAGAAAATGAATGGTCACCCCTATTGAGGAGCATTAGTGCTGCCCAATTTAAACAAAAAAGTCATTGTTCCGGATAACTGTTCCCATGAAAATTATGGCGGACTGCAGGAAAGTGTTGGCAGATTAGAATTAAAGGTATGACAGCAAAGTTAGGAAGTATAGGTGCATTTCAAGAAAAGCACAGGAGCCTTGCTAAAATATTTACATTTTCCAATAAATATTTTCCATTAACTGTTGTTATTAGCCATAAAGGTGTAGCAATATTTATAAAACATATTGTTCCTATTACTTTAAAGGTATGGCGCCCATAGTGAGAAGTGCTTGACTATTTCTTAGGTTGGAATAATTCAATGGATTTAAAAATGTTTCAAACAAATTTTATTTTTTAAATTCTCACTACATTATACCATTTGTACCACAGATTCGGTATGAATTAATGCCAAATCTCACTCTACCTAGAAGTCAAAGTGAATGAAATCAGAGGGGCATGACGTGCCATTGCTTTTTTAATTTATGAAAAACTGTTCCCCTTCTTTTTGTAAATAGAAAACCGTCTCTGGATCGTTTATTCCAATAGTTTACATACTTGAGCTGAAGTGTCATTCAGGAAGTCTCCTGGGCTGTGATACCAAAGGGGGACAGCCAGCTAAACAAACCTTCTTGCCAGGGTGCCTGCTGTCCTGAAAGAAAGGCAAATGTGCACAAGTGGCTAATCTGCAAATGTAAAGGGTGCTTGGATGCAGATAGTGGCTTTAATTGATAGAATCATTTGAAGCTTTGTGATGACAAAGATTGACTCTTTTTGAGTAGTATTACAAGGGAGTTATGAGCTGAGCTGTGAAGTGCTTGCTCTTAAGGGACAGTTATATAACCAAAATGTCAGTACAGACAGTCTGGTTGTTATGAAAATCTATAATTTGGAAGCACCATTTTGTTTTAAACCTTTTTGCGCCTTTTGTAGCTGTTTATCTTATAATGTGTGTAATTTAATTCTGTGGCTCTCTGGTTATACAAAGACCTCTGCAGTTCATTAACTTATATAAGTTTAATAATGCGGTATAATGCATTTGCCTCTGATTAACGTAACTTTTTTAAAATGTATTTCTCATTTAAGCTGCACACTATTTTATATGTAGCTACCTGAAGGTGAAAGACCAAAAAAAGTATATAATCCATATATAATATTTTGTTTTTTAGCCACGCATTTCACCCTGCCCCCATGCACACTGACCCCGCCCCCTTTGCATGTAGCAGCACAGACCCTTGCTATGGTCCCTCGCATCCACAGTGCCGCAGGTGGCAGATCCTTCTCCTACCTCGTGGCCAAGATCTGGAACAAACTCCCCCACCACATCCGACAGCCCGACACTGCACTAATTCAGAAAGGACCTCAAGACCCCGGCTCTGTGAGTGTCCAAAGGAGCTTCTCGCACCCCTCTCCCCTCAGTGCCTTGAGACCCTCATGGGTGAGTAGTGCTCTAAAACCCTTGATTGATTGATTGATTGATTGATTGATTGATTTGCACTTCGACTGCTGACACCACCATTTTGATGTTATTAATTGGGTTACGTGTATGTGACACAAACACCTAGATATGTGCTTTGCATCTGCAGTAGTGAGAAGATGGGTGACCAATGAGCTACCAACCATATCACCCAGGGACGCTGTTTTCTCCAATGACCGATAGAACATCCGTGTCCCAAACGGAAATCCTGCTCCTCTTCTGGGAATCATCTCAGTCCTGATAGTTTCTCATGCGCTTGTGCAAACTCTGCCTAAATATTTACAGTTCTGAATTTTTGTTTTTCATTCTTTGTTTGTGGAGAAGTGTGGCTCAATGGTTAGAGCGGCAGACCCTGATGCAGAGGTCCGGGCCGAGACCAGAGTTCAATTCCCGCTTTGGTGGGTCTTGGGCTTAATTTCCTCGGACCTGATATTTCTCGCCTTGGTGCCTATTCTAATCATGGGTCCCACTCTGCAACTCTGGGCAATAGCTTGCTTAATCTCCACAACGGCCCCAACAGCGCAGGGGATGCCTGGCTGCACCTTGGGGGTGCCCAGGAGTGGACACTTCACAGGGAAAGTCAGGATGGGTTCCTCTGCGGTATAAGTACAGAGCCAGGACACCTCCGTTGGTAGGTAGCTGCGCGCTTTACAAATGCCAGATTATTATTAAAATAAACTGTAAATGCCAAGGCATTTTTTAATCAAGGTGCACATGCTTGGCTCCTTATGCCATAGATTTGAAGATTCAAAACAACAGATGGATTCCAAATTAAGAAGCCAAAACTTTTTTCCACATGATTTTTTATTGGCTCCTAATGTGAGAGAATAAACCTGTTTTTTCACATCTGTTTTAGCGGTTTCAGTACAATAACACTTAGGCCTCTGTTCCATAATATCAATGTTCACAATAGTTCAGTAAAACATTTTGCTTGAAATCCCATGGTACCATACACATTTCATAATTTCACATAGCACACCGGCTTACATGAAGCTATGCTGCCTGTCTCACCAAGGAAGAAAAAAATGATGCTATCTAGAAGAAAAAAAACTAGCAAGCCACTCGAATAGGATTCGTTATTTTGCGTACCATTACTTTGCAGCTTTTTACTGCGATGTTTTTACTTTGCAAATACCGTTAATATGCAAGTTTTTAGTTCGGATACCTTTACATTGCAAGTGTTAACATATGCAAACTAAAAACTTGCCTAGTAATAAAAACCCAACACAATACTAATTAAAAATACACTAACTTCCACATCACAAACTCTAAAATACTACCCAATCCCTCAAACACTACACTACCCTACACTACTCAAACACAACTACACTACCGTAAACCCTAAATCACTAACCCCTGGACGACCCTCCCCAGGCACGCTCCCTACACTCAAACACTAACCTGCACGCACCCCCGACATTACCCTAAACCCTAAAACACTACCCTACACTACACAAACACCACAACACTACCCTAATTCACTACCCCAGCACGACTCTGCCCCTACCCCCATTCCTGTCCCTACTCCCAAACTCTACCCTGCACACACACCCAACTCTACACAAAAACCACAACACTACCCTAAACCCTAAAACATACCCCCAAAAAAGTTTTTAAAAAAAAGAAACCTTTCCCAACCTATGCAAAGCATTAAAATGAAGCCACAAGTTTTAAACTGATCAGGTTGCAAATGGTGCAATTGTAGAAGAGGTAAGGAGGGGCCTTGAATACCGGTCTTGCCGCTTCATTCTGAAGCAGTTGTGAGGTTCTGTAACGATCCGAACCCGTGAATTCGGTATCATAGTACTGACACGATTTCGGTACCAATGAACCGCAAATGATCCATTGTATACATGACAGTGTTTTCGCTGCGCAACTAGCATGAATTCACTGGAAAATAGGGCATTCTGTCGTAAAAGTCATGGCATCCATTTTAGTTACGGCATCCATCTTGTTTCTTGCCCTCACATAGTCAATGAACGGACGATGACCCCGGCAGAGTCACCTTGTTAAGGACACGTAAGCTCGAGCCCGAGAAAGGCTGACGCTGCATGACTAGACAGAATCAAGCTGCCTCCCTTGCCTGAGGCCAGTCCTGCTATACTGGTTCTCGTGTCCGTTGTCCTGACTGAAAGGCCGAAGACGGTAGCCATGCCCGTTTATGATCCATAAACACCTCTTATCCTACATTTCAATCCTTTGCACCTGGCTCTGTTCCTTTCCTTCTGGGCTTTTACAATGGGGAGGTTACGATTTTTATGATGGGGAGCATCGGGCGAAGAATGGAAAACTGTCAAGAGGACCTGATCGAATACCGAAAACCTACAACTAATTATTGTTTGATGTCAAATTTACTGTTTGTTTGGGATGCCGGGTTGGGCATGAGAAATATTCGTGTAATGTTGCCTAAAGACATTTTGCGTGTATTTAAAGAGTAACCCACTTAATGCAATTCGAACAGTCTCGTAGATTCTGCCTCTGTGTGGTTCCTATGATTTCTGTGTCCCTGCAGTAAATAAACCTTGGTCTTTGACGCCACCATCGAGAAGCCTGTGTCTCTGTTTATTTGTGCACCGAGACAGGAGGAACTCAGGGGTCTTCGGGTGTTGTTTCCCTGACACCTCTGGACTCTTAAAAGTCCAGAACCTCAAATTGGCGCCCAACGTAGGGCGACATCATCCGGTACCGGTCCAAAGCCTGAAAAGTTCGAGAAGTTTCGTGTGAAGATTCCGGAGGGAGGTACCCCGCTTCATCGATCCCTGCATGTCGTAAAAGTGGCCCGACGATCTCTTCCACGAGGGTTCCCGTTCCCAGACGGCTACAGAGGACCGCTGCCCTGACTGTCGCCCTGTCTTGGACCCGAGGTGCAGACCTTAGTACGGCGAGACGTAGACGGGTTCTCCTTGGTGACGTCTTCCACATTTCAGTTAAGTATTTAGTTACGCTCGATTTGGTTGTTCCTTGTTGCTCTGGTTTGATTCGTAGATTATCATTGGTTGCTCTTGTTTAGATAATCTTTGTTTTGGTATTGGTTCATTTTGGTAGGCCTAAGTTCTCTGCGCATTTTTGTTGGAATTTGTTTTTGTCGTCATGACTACCAGTAGTAATTGTTTCTTGTCCTGGTTACGTTGCAACAGGGATTCCCGGTTGGAGGATTCGTGTTCGGTTCCTCCGATTGGAACTCCTACATATGAGCTCTATTGTAAACATGGTGTGGGTCCTATTACGTATAATGAAGTATGGGTCCGTTATACCAGAAAAGATGGTGTCCTTAGTTGGCCACCGCATGGTAGCTTCGAAACGGAAATACTAGATAATCTAGAAATGAAGTTGTTCAAGAAAAAAGCCCGGCCGGCAATGTTTGATTCTTTTCGCGTATGGCGCAAAGAAGCCAAACAGAGAGAAATTAGGAAAACGAAGAAAGAACAGAAAGAGAAAGGGTTGACTTTAATGGAGTCTGCTAGGCAGTTGCATGTCAACGAGACTGAGAAAGCAATGGAGATGGCGAATAGAAAATATAATTTGGCAATTGATAAATGTTAACCTGTATTGCCATCATGTCCTGCTAAGCCGATGGAGGATCATGAAAAGGATCCTCTGTTGTCTTACCTGTTGAATTCACCTCCACCGTATCCACAGGGTATTACAGTACCTGTTGTACAGCCAGCTGCTGGTCAGCCTGGAATAGTTGCTCCACTTCCTTTGATTACAGCTCCTATCCTTCCCGTGGTTAATGTTCCTTCGGCACCCCCTCTTCCTGGGTTGCCCGTTCCGCCTTTGCCTGTCGTTTCGCAAACTGCTTTACCTGCTACTCCCACCCTTACTATTTCATCTGCTCCAGCTGCCCTGCTCCCGAACCCTGTGAATATTCTGACTCCGCTTTCCGTTCGTCGGAAAATAACCGACTCTGTAACTAATATCTTAACTCCTCTCTACGGGTCTTTAATTGGGACCCCCGTTTCTGACTCTATACAGAGACGTAGCCAGCTTCCTGGTTCCCAAGAACGAGACAATTTAGATTCGACAGCTCTTAGGTGGATGTCGAAAGCTGTGAAGTATGATGCACGAAGAGTGTTAGATACATTTATGCAATGGAATGAACCAACTCAACGTTATGTTTTTGACGTGATGTGTTCTCTTGTGCGTGAAGAATGGGAAGATGATGATTTAGACTCCGTCCCCTCTGACCTGATAAATATTCAACAGAAATTTGCCGCAGGAATGGTGATAGGTCCAGAAGTAAGGGGAGCGATAGAACTGATTTTAGCTTATAGGGATGAGTCCCCTCTTCGAGCGACAAGAGACCCTGATGGTTCACCGATTACTACTAGGAAACGACGAGGACAATATCCGATGAGGGAAGTTCCACCGATATGGCGTGATGCAGTTCAAGCTGATGCGGCTCATAATATTTTAGCTGCCCCGGCACATTTCCAGAGAGTGTGGATACACATCCCTTGGAAACGGGCTGAAGTATTAGCAGTAAAACAAGCATTACCAGACCCACGTAAAAATCCTGCTGGTTATTACAAAGAGTTAACGCAGACAGTTCAAGCGTGTGTCATGAATTTGGCAGACATTGAAATGTTGTTTGGTAATGTGGTGCCACAGCCTATATGGGCCAAAATTCGGCAAGAGAACCACCCAGTCGCCTTAGGAGGTGATTGGGCAGCTATTATAGCGGCAGATGCGCAACAAGTTGGCGGTGCTAAACCAGAACCTCTGATTGCTGCCTTACCTGGCAGAATAATTACTCTGATGAAAACGCTGATGCCAGCGTTACGAGTCAATTGGGATAAATTATCGGCATGCAAGCAAAAGAAGGACGAAAGCGTCTCTGACTTCTTCACTAGATTTGAAGAGACCTTCGTAGATCACAGTGGGCAAGATATGAGTACTGAGGGAGGCCAGAGATTGTTTGTCGACAAGTTTGTGTTTAATTTACTACCTGAGCTTAGTAACAAGTTAAAGGATTCTGAAAGTGCATGGGCAGTATCGACGACAGCACAAATACTTGCAACTGCTCAGTATTACGAGAATAGAGAGAAAGAAGAGAAGGAAAAATCAGAAAAGAAAACGAAAGATTTAAAGACCAAAGTTCTTTTGCAACAGGCGTATCCGCCTAGTTCGAATCAATTAGATTCACAGCAGCGACCCCAGTTTCAGCAGCAGCCACAATTCCAGCAAGGGACGGCCCAAAGATTTAATTATAGTTTTCCCCGACAACAGTTAGCATGGAATCAGTGTGCTTATTGTAAAAAGGAGGGTCATTATAAGAATGAGTGTCCAGTTCTGCACCCACAAACTAGTGGTGTCCCAGCTCAGAGAGGTAATGTTGGATTTATGCAAGCTCCTAGAGGTAGAGGGCGTGGTATGATGACACCACAGACTGATCGCCAATCGAATTATTTCGATCAGCGAAATATACAACCTACGCAACCAGGTAGATCTCCACAGTATCATGTTGAAGATTACTATGATCATAATGAAGAGATTCAAAGAAGCGAGCAATAGGACAGCCGCAGGCAGAGAGAGGGAGTAGTATCAGTTCCAGTTGATCAGAGTGGACCTTATGTCGCAGTAGTTACCTCAGGCGTGGTCGAACCGTTTCTGTTGAATACTGCTGCGGCAAAAAGTTCAATTATGCATACGAAACTCCCTGGCGCACCTTTGTCTGGCTTAACGAACACTTCGGTAGGATTCTCAGGCGCCCCTGTTCACAATCCTGTTTCTAGTCCTTTGTCCATTTCTGTTGGGCCATGCGAACTAGAAGCACCCCTTATCCTAACAACCGGTTGTAATGAGAATCTGCTTGGTTTAGATCTGTTGAAACGCCTGCATGCGACACTGTACTGTTCTCCTTCAGGAGTACAGCTCACATTAGGCAAAAGAGTCATTTCTCCAATGTATATGTCGATGGATAAGCTCCCACCGGAGCTGCGTTCTCTCCCTGATACTCTTTGGGCGACTGGTCCTAACGATGTAGGCCTCTTGGAAATTCCCCCTTATGTGGTAAGTCTGAAAGCTAAAGTTAAATTTCCACGAATCCCACAGTATCGGATTTCGAATGAAGGTGAACGAGCACTCTTGCTGATTGTGAAAGACTTAATACAGAAAGATGTGATTGAGGAAACTAGAGGAAACGTCTGCAATAGTCCTGTTCTGCCGATTTTGAAACGTACTGACCCTTCCAAACCTCCAATCTACAGATTTGTGATTTACCTCAGAGAGGTTAACAAAATAGTGATTCCACAGTTTCCTGTGGTACCAGATATCACTGCATTACTGACGTTGATTCCTGCCTCAGCTTCATGGTTTACAGTGATCGACTTGAAAAATGCCTTTTTCAGCATTCCCATAGCCGAGGAAAGTAGAGACATTTTCGGTTTCTCCTTAGGAGGTCGCAGTTTCAGATTTAAACGCGCTCCACAAGGTTATTGTGAAAGCCCTTCAATTTACAGCCAAGCATTAAAGAGTCAATTAAATGCCCTTGTACTTCCTCATGGTGTTGCTCTGATCCAATACGTAGACAATCTTTTACTGGCAGCTGATGACAAAGAAACTTGCAAAGCAGCTACAATTTCTTTATTGCGTCATTTGTCAGACTTACATCACAAGGTGTCACCTTCTAAACTGCAATATTGTTGCCAAGAAGTGACCTACTTAGGTCATCTTTTGTCAAAGGAGGGAAGAAGGTTGACCCCAGAGAGAATCAAAGCAATTTCGCAGATGACTGTACCAAGCACACAGAGAGAAGTGCGTGCGTTTTTGGGTATTACGTCATACTGTAGGCAATGGATCCCAAATTTTTCTCTCATGGCAAAACCATTGGTAGCCCTGACTGGAAAAGGTGTTCCGAGCCCTTTGCCATGGTCTGATGAATGTCAACAGAGCTTCTCCGACTTACGTGATGCGCTGTGTTCAGCTCCTGTGTTGGGTACTCCTGACTACAGTAAGCCATTTACTCTATATGTCCATGAAAGAGAAGGTTGTGCATTGAGTGTATTAACGCAACAATTTGGTGACAAACAGCGGCCTTGTGCATATTTCTCATCCACATTAGATCCGGTAGCCAGAGCATTGCCAAGTTGTTTGAGAGCTACAGCAGCAGCTGCAGTGTCTATTCGACAGTCTGCCGGACTAGTCATGAACAACATGTTAGTAGTCATGGTTCCACATGCTGTGGATACACTCATGAATCGAACGAAAACTCAGCACCTCACCAGTGCTAGACTATCAGGCTATGAGCTGACGCTTTTGGCAAGTCACATTCAGATCAAGCGATGCAACATATTGAATCCAGCAACACTGTTGCCGACTACTCAGGAGTCGAGTGATTCAGAGCCCCATGATTGTTGTTTCAGAACTGAGGAAGAGACAAAAGGTAGGATTGATTTAAAAGATACTCCGTTACTAGACCCAGACGGCACGTTATATGTCGATGGGTCTTGTTTTAAACTACAGAATGGTGATGTGACGGCCGCGTATGCAGTTACGACTTTGAGTACGATTGTTGAGACTGCAAGAGTGAGTCAGAATTCTGCCCAAGCTGCAGAATTAATTGCATTAACAAGAGCATGTGTTTTAGCTGAGGGAAAGAGAGTGAACGTGTTTACTGATAGCCAGTACGCCTTCGGCGTTGCACACAATTTTGGGCGTCTCTGGAGAGAAAGAGGTTTTCTCACGTCCCATGGGACTAAGATCCAACATGGACAGTTAGTCAGCGATCTATTGGAATCCCTGACTCTACCGAATGAAGTTGCAATTGTGAAGTGCAGTGCACATCGAAAGATTACGGATGATGTTGGCCGTGGGAATGCGTTTGCTGATGAGGTCGCTAAAGAAACGGCCAAGAACATGACGAGCCGAATGTACGTTGCAACGTCTGCAAGATGGATTGCGGAATCAGGGATGTGTGAGAATACGATTGAAAGTGTGAAGGCAATCCAGAATGAAGCAACTGAAAATGAGAAGAATGAATGGAAGGAGAAAACGGGTAAAATAGATTCAAGTGGATGTTGGGTTGATTTGTCTGAACAGCAGCGTTGGATGTTACCTGATGCGTATGTACTTGCAGTAGTCACGATGGCGCATGGAGCGGCGCACATCAGTTCGAAAGGGATCTGTAAAATGTTAGCTCCAGTATGGAAGAACGATGGAATTACTAAGTGTGCAGAAAGAGTGGTGAAAAACTGCATGATATGCCTGATGCATAATCCTGGCAAGGGAACCCCAACCCCAACTGGCCATTTTGCTCCCCCTTCTTGTCCCTTTGAAGTGATTCAGTTGGATTTTATCCACATGGACAGGTGTAACAATCTCAAATACGTCCTAGTGGTAGTCTGTGCCTTCTCAAGATGGATTGAGGCATATCCGTTAAAGGATAACACTGCTATGTCCACTGCCAAAATCCTCCTCAAAGAATACTTCCCTAGGTATGGTATGCCACGGATTGTTTGGTCGGACAATGGAAGTGAGTTTGTAGGGAAAGTTATGAAGAGTGTGTGTGCGGGTCTGGGTATTTCCCAGAAATTTCACAGTGCGAATCACCCACAGTCAGCGGGTTTGGTTGAAGGGTACAATGGCACCCTGAAGCTGAAACTTGCGAAAATTCAAGCTTCCACTGGTCTCTCTTGGCCAGACGCACTGCCTTTAGCTTTACTGTCCACCAGAGCGACTGTACACTCTCGAGTAGGGCTTAGCCCATATGAGATTGTGTTCGGCCGCCCTGCTAATGTTTGGGGAGTCCCTAGGCCAAAGGAATTCAAACAGATTGAATACCCAATGTTGATTGATTACCTCCATGATCTGACTGCTAAATTGAGCCTTATTCATCAACAGGTATTCGAATCCTTGCCTAAACTGCCGGAGAGTCCAGGCCACACGTTGAAACCCGGCGACCAAGTCGTAGTTCGGAACTTTGAACGTACTCGGAACCTTCAGCCAAGATTCGTGGGCCCGTTTCAGGTCCTCCTCACCACTAGAACTGCAGTACGCCTAGCTGGAATGAAAAATTGGGTGCACGCCAGCCATACGAAGCGTGTCCCTCTTCCACTCCCCTATGACAACTGGGTTAGACAGGGAATTGGTGTATCCGAGACAGAAACTGTTCCTAGGCACATCCCTTTCAGTGATGCAGAGTACCTAACGGACCACCCACGAACGGAAACACAGAACTTTGACACCTCAGCAGGAACCGCTCCTTTGAATCCTGAACCGAGTATTGTACAAAGTGAACACTTGTCACCTGTGGAGTCAAACATTTCCGCACCTGTAGACCAGCTATTCCAAGACCAGACAAGACCCGGGAAGTACAGATATAACCTACGTTCTCATGTGATGAACTAATGACATTGCATTATTACCTTTCTGTTTGAAAACTGTAAAACTGTTTTGATCGTATTGCATTCCATTCAGTCAGGAAGTTTGCTAGAATTTTTTTCTGTTTCTCTCACCTTACCATCTGGGTTACCGTAGGGTCGTAACGTGTGCCTTGTTTTAATTTGCAGGGAATCAGACACTAGGTCAGGTTCTTCTGTTTGTCTTGGGAACTCCCATGATAAACAGAGGCAAGTTTTTAACAGGTACAAACCATCCGTTGCGAACGGTTGTAGAAGATGGAGCTTCCTGAATTACGACGGGTTAATGTCATAAATGTTCACAAGACAAAATTATACGACATATTGTACAGTAAATGTTTCCTAATGCAATGTACTCTGACACTTCTGATTGTCTTAATAACTTTGGTAGGCGGAATTATTTTTGGTATTCAGTTGATCTTTACACCTGGTGCATCTACAGTATCTCCCCATGCTCCTGTTTCTCCGACTGTTGTTTCTCTTCATTCTTTCCATCCTTTTCCTGCCCACGAGCAAGCTCGACGCTCTGAGTTTATAAATAACACTTTCATTCAGCTCTTGCACCAACATCAACTAGTGGTTAACACAACAAACTGCTGGGTGTGTGGCTTGATACCACATACCATGGACAAGGGCATCCCTTATTTGGTTCTGCCTTTTAGTTATAATGGATCATTCTGGGCATTTCAGACCATGTTCGCTTATGCCCTAGAGACCTATCCCCCACGACCTCCGCGTTCCACCCGGTATAACTCTGCCAATAGAGCCTTGGTAAAAGGAATCACTGACATGGTGAGAGATGTCAATAATACTCCGTACATTCCCAAGGATGAATTGCGAGTTTACATGGGTTGGAATG
Source organism: Triturus cristatus (assembly GCF_964204655.1). Taxonomy (NCBI): domain Eukaryota; kingdom Metazoa; phylum Chordata; class Amphibia; order Caudata; family Salamandridae; genus Triturus; species Triturus cristatus. The sequence goes on from NC_140590.1 coordinate 1,082,854,875, forward strand.
TTACGGAATACGGCATTACTCTGGGTGAGAACAAATGTAAGAGCTCAACTCCGATCTGGGTCGTACCCCACCAAGGTCAAGTCTGTTTGCAAGGAAATGGGAGGAATCCGAAAGCTCGACTGGGGAAAAGTGACTGTATCGAAACATATGTTTTCCCGTCACAGTCTTCCCCTGCATTCTTAGCTGCTAAGGGTACCTATTTTGTTTGCCAAGACAGAGCATACACATGGCTGCATGCTGACTTCTCAGGCTCATGTTATATCGCTCAACTGTTACCTCCGACATATACTGCTGCACCGGACTATCACAAAACTAGAGTTGTGAGAGGTGTTTTCAGTAAAGAAGATACTGCTGGCCAAGAGGCAGGAGACTTTTTCAAGGGTTTCCTCCCATTCTGGGGGCCTATGGCCAACAGTAGAAACTTACGTCAACTAACACGGGTAGTTGAATCCACCATCACTGAAACTGCGGGTGCCCTTAGTAACCTGACAGCTGAGCTTCAAGCGGATCGCCTCATGACGTTACAGAACCGTATGGTTCTTGATGTGTTACTTGCAGATCGAGGTGGAGTATGTAAGATGATCCAATCAAGTTGCTGCGTTTTTATTCCAGATAATGCGCCAACAGTATACAAGGCCATCTCTAAGTTACATAAGATTTCTGACTCTATTCATGTAGAGGAAGGTGACTGGTCATTAATGGGATGGTTCTGGAGCCTGTTGTCCGCGTGGGGATGGAAGGTTCTAATAGTCACTGGTGTTGCATTAGTATTTTTATTTTCGTGCTGTCTCATTGTTCAGTGTGGTCCTGCCTTATGTAATCTCTGCATTTCTACATGCGTAAGAAGACCACCTGTTTTTAGAGATACGTCACGAGATAGAGTAATGCTGCAACAACACATCAGTGGCCTGATGAACATAGAAATGGACTCTGACATAGAGTGAGTTATTGCCTATGTAAGGGCAAAAGGACGGTCTGAGGTTCTGTAACGATCCGAACCCGTGAATTCGGTATCATAGTACTGACACGATTTCGGTACCAATGAACCGCAAATGATCCATTGTATACATGACAGTGTTTTCGCTGCGCAACTAGCATGAATTCACTGGAAAATAGGGCATTCTGTCGTAAAAGTCATGGCATCCATTTTAGTTACGGCATCCATCTTGTTTCTTGCCCTCACATAGTCAATGAACGGACGATGACCCCGGCAGAGTCACCTTGTTAAGGACACGTAAGCTCGAGCCCGAGAAAGGCTGACGCTGCATGACTAGACAGAATCAAGCTGCCTCCCTTGCCTGAGGCCAGTCCTGCTATACTGGTTCTCGTGTCCGTTGTCCTGACTGAAAGGCCGAAGACGGTAGCCATGCCCGTTTATGATCCATAAACACCTCTTATCCTACATTTCAATCCTTTGCACCTGGCTCTGTTCCTTTCCTTCTGGGCTTTTACAATGGGGAGGTTACGATTTTTATGATGGGGAGGATCGGGCGAAGAATGGAAAACTGTCGAGAGGACCTGATCGAATACCGAAAACCTACAACTAATTATTGTTTGATGTCAAATTTACTGTTTGTTTGGGATGCCGGGTTGGGAATGAGAAATATTCGTGTAATGTTGCCTAAAGACATTTTGCGTGTATTTAAAGAGTAACCCACTTAATGCAATTCGAACAGTCTCGTAGATTCTGCCTCTGTGTGGTTCCTATGATTTCTGTGTCCCTGCAGTAAATAAACCTTGGTCTTTGACGCCACCATCGAGAAGCCTGTGTCTCTGTTTATTTGTGCACCGAGACAGGAGGAACTCAGGGGTCTTCGGGTGTTGTTTCCCTGACACCTCTGGACTCTTAAAAGTCCAGAACCTCAGTTGTGACGTTAAAATATTGCAGTATGGGAAGTGAAAGTTAAAGATTATTTACCCAATCTAATCTTCAACTGATGACAGCTGCCATAATAGTCCTCTTCGCATCAACAGAAAAAAACGGTTGTAGTTTCTTGATGGTGAGTAGAAAGAAAAACACAATTTGAGACTACAACACTAACTTGTGGCCTAACTGAAAGCTGTTGGTCAACCAATAAACTACTAATTCCAAGCTCCTTGCTGCTGGCTTGGGTAATGAGCCCATTTCACTGGGACAGTAAAGTGTGGATCAAGAGGTGGGGTTGTCCTTAAAATACATTACTTTGGTTTTCTGCACATTTAACTTTAAATAATAACTCCTCATCCAGCCACTGATATCTTGAAATAGGGACTTGGACGCAGCTTGGCCAAGCAGGCATATTAAAATCTGACAGTGATCAGCATAATGAAAAATCAGACACACTCAATTATTCAGTTCCTTTACTAGGGGTTGAATGTAATTACTGAACAGATGGGGCAAGAGGGCCAAGCCTAGTGGAATCCCATAATCTATTTTAACTTCTGCTGCTCTAAATGAGGTCAAATGGACTGCCTGGGTTCTAGTATTTAAAAAGGAAGCTAACCATTCATGAGACATCTCAGAAATGCAATCAGCTCTTGCACTGTGGAGAAAGATATTATGGTTCAGCGGATCAAAGGCAGCAGACAAATCGAGTAGGATTAAGGCCGAGACATGGCCCAAATTTAAGTCTCCCTTCCCCAAGGTCGTCAATGACCGATAGTAACACAGTTTCAGTGTTATGTTTAGGACACATTTGGTGGAATTCTTTACTGTTAAATCTTTAATAAAAACAAACGCCTTGTAAACATGGGCCCAAATACAGATATTCTGAAACTAGCTGGTCTGGAAACCATTATATTGTTTTAAAATGTAGAGCTCCAAAGACCATATTATTGTTTTAGTGTGTACTTAGTAGATTGTATATGGAAATAAACTATAGACTCAGGGTTCTGGAAAATAAAAAAAAGGAAATGAGTACAATGGGTGGAATTATGTTTGTGTTAAATAGGAGCGTCACATCTGAAAATATAGGAGGTATTTTTACAGGTTAATACCTACGAGGGCATAATGTATGGCTGGTGTGGTGGACATGGGAACTGAGGTTAGGCATTACCCTGACTGTGAAAATAAATTCACTTTCCTTGCTACCCTAATTAGAGTTAGATGTCATTTTCATGCTATGTGCTCCACTCAGCATGTGTTAGAATTTTAAGATCCTTACTCAATATGACATGGAAGTGAAATAATGGTTAATATGTCTCAGAGTAGTGTAATTTAGTTAATGTTGAAAGTATTGAAGAGGAAGAAGTTCCTTCATTTATAAGGCTGATTATTGCATTCAACTCACCTCTTCTGAGTTAGAAAATGTTCTACATTCAAATACCATGTTAAAAATATAGCACAATATTGATAGAGTGTGCACTTTTGGCTCTTCGCAGTAGGACTGGAGGTGAAGATTTTGGAAATGTCCTTCTTGCATCTCCTTGTATGTGTTTGGGAGGTGGTTGTGAAAACATTTTGAACATTCAGATTCTGATAATGTCACAGTGCCACTTGTATGTATTGAAATAGAGATAAGTAAACGTCAATAATAGGATTGATTTCCACAGTGTATTTCCAGGAAATGTCAGATAGAAAACACCCCCACTTTATTGAGAGCCACCTGTTACGTATGACCCATAATTCTCTCTCCCCTTGTAGGTGAACCTTGTGAATGAGCTCTGCCAGGCAGGAGGATTCATAGTAAAGTTATACACAAGATTCACCTACTTCAGCCTTGTCTGCCGTCTGCTTCCCATCCTCACTGACCTCGTATTAATTACCTCCTCCCATACACTGAATATGCTTGGCATCCTGCCACCCCTACACAATATTGTCTAAAATACCCTTTCCAAGCCAGCCCCAATATAGAAAAAGGGCCACTTCTCATCCCATTCTCATAAAAATACCATTTTCACTCACTCTCAAAAAGTAAACAAGCATTTGCAATGCAATAGGTCTCACATTTAAGAGAGGTTGAGCTATTGGCATTGTAAATGGCATTGCATTTTATTTATGTGTTGTTTTAAAAACAGATAAATAAAAGGCATTGTCATTCACAATGACAATAGCTTAAACTCTCGCTAATGCGAGACCTATTGCATTGCAAATGCATTTGTGCAATAAACATTTTAAAAAAGCATTAGGAGAGAGCTTGCCCTGCCTGCTGCTCAGAGGCTGTAATTAAGGCCTACCAAGTAACAACACATGTAACAGGAGGTGTGGCCATGGGTGGTTACAAAATGAGACAAGGCGGTACGAAGGAGGGACTACTAAGCCTATTGACCAATGAACAGCCACAGTTTACAGTGGACAATGACACAAGCCAATGGGAAATATGGGCGGAGAGTGGGTAGAGCTTCAAGTCCCTACCTGAATAAAGCATGCTTCGCAGAGCAACGCATGCGCTGGCCAGGGTCAACTTAAAAACATTAGGATTTCTTATGCCAATAACTCCAACTTTGCAGGCTGCAGAGTCACATATGGTACCGCACCCTGCAACATGGGTAGGTAAAAAACGTTAGCATTTATAATTCCAATAACTCCAACTCCAACAAATGTGAGACCTATTGCATTTTTAATGTTTGTTATTATACTGATCGGCGCATACTAATTCACTGGTTAGGACAATTTCATCTAAACAATATGGAGTGTGTAAATTTGAATACCCAGTAGACTGGTGAGTTTTCAAGTCATTTGCGTAAAGTATTCCTACCTACGATTTGTTTTTTAATACAATTTTGCAACAGAGAAGTAAATATACCTGATGCTCCAAGCTTTTCTGAACATTAGTTTTGAGAATAATTTTTACTAGCAAACAGTGACGTGTGCGTGTCTCTTGAGCCAGCAATACAATCGGCTGCCCACTTTTTCCTCCCTCGGGCACCTCTGAAGCACAGTTTTGACAACAGTAACTAAGGCAACGTTTGAACAGAGAACCTGTTGCAAAGCATGAAGAGAAGGTTTATTTTTTCCCTATGCTCCTGTCCTTGCTTTGCTACAAAAATTCCAAAGGCCTGAGTGTGGCCCATTACCGGGGAGCGCCCATAACTGATAATTAGCCCAGTGTGCACGGTTTTGAAAGTTTTGGCTTAGGGGGAGACCCGTCCATGGTGTCAGAAGTGAGCAATCTGACGTGAGAACACAGAGCGCCTTCCGCGTTTCTGAATAGCGTGCTATGAGCGAAAATATGTTTTAGGCCGTTGAGCATTGGATGGCATGCGCAGTCTCTCCAGATTGCTTTGTTTAGGGGATAAATAATCAGACTTTACTCGCAAGCGAGAAAGACTGGTTTTGAACCGCAAATGAGACTGTTTCATAAATATTGTGACAGCTTAGATACATTGCCTCATTTACCACCTGCACTCTCTGTAATTACCAAGCCTGATTGAGCGGAAATACGCAATGCTTTCTCTGCTAAAATGGTGTTGAAATATTAACAGTGAAAGAAAGATTGTATGCCTTCAACAGTCCAAAATCAATCTACTTATTGAAGTAGTGCTCGAACAATCTGCAATTTGTTTTTCTATCATTTTGCAGTAGGAAGCTTTAAACCCTTTTCATTTTATGTGTTAAGAGATTGGAACCTGTGAGATGTGTGTGGCAAGCAAACAAACTGTGCTGTTGCTGATGAAAACATGGTAGTTTTATTACTGAGGCATCCACCATGGGGGTGTGGGCTATGAAAAAAAGCTGCAGCCGCCATTTTGCGCATCACAAATGGCGTGCATCAGTGCTCTATAAAAGCGGCCGGCTAATTTGAAGAAAAAAAAAGGCGTGGTCGACATTGTTTTTATTGCGCTCGTGTTGTTATAAAACCGGGCTGTGGTATTGGAGAAGGAAAATACCACACGGGCTGTAATATTAAGCAAGGCACCCGGGTGATGAGGAGTAGACACAGGAGAGAGTTGAAAAGTGGTCCCCTGCAGGAAAGCATGCACTGCCTGCAATAGGAGACAAGTGGTCACAATTGTCCTGGCAGCTTAGAAAGTGAAAGTGCACACAGGGTGTTGAATGTAATTACAGCACGTAGTGCCTAACGTAGGACAAACTCATTAAAGAAAATAGTGCTTACCATGTAAGAACAGAAGTAAAAGGGCCATTAGACATGGGAGGATACAAATAACGACATGGCCCTACTAAGGAGGGACTAACAAACCTATGAAGGAATCAGAAGACAGCATTTACGAAGGACAAAGACACAAGCCAATTAAAATTGTGAGCGGGCTTCTCCTCAGTACAGCACCTACAGCAGATCGCCAGAGCAGCGCTAGGATACAAATGACGACATGGCTGTAAAAAGGAAAGAGTAACAAGACTATGAAGGAGTTAGAAGCAACATATACGTAGAGAAGGACACAAGCCAATGAAAAACGTGGGCGGGTCTTCTCCTCAGAGCAGCACCTACAGCAGATCGCCAGAGCAATGCTTGCGTGCTGGCTCAGGCTCGACCTAAAAAAGCACAGTGCATCGCCTCTCTCTCACACATCCTTCATAGCTTCCCTCTCTGCCAGTCCTGGAGTAATACTCTCTGCTCTGACAGAGCAAAGAACCAGCACTGTTCTGTGGGAGAACAGCTCTCAGCATGTCTGCAATCTTGTGCCAGGAGGTATGGCACAGATTCACCCTGACAAGGGGTGATTGATTGGGAATCTCCTGAACTGTTTCATCTGTGGGGACCTATGACTGGAAAGAGTAGGCTGGTGAGACATATCATCCCCCGCCCTTCTGCTGCTTACCATGAGAGTTTGATTACCTCGGCCGCATAGAGAAATACAGAGAAATCAAGTGCTTCTCTTGGTGACACTGGAAAACTCCTACTATGTCATAGCAAGGAATATCCATATTTAGAACCAGAGATTCACACTAATGCTGTCTGTGAGAAGCTGTGAAGTGATGGTCCAAGATGGCCCAGAAAATGAATGGTCACCCCTATTGAGGAGCATTAGTGCTGCCCAATTTAAACAAAAAAGTCATTGTTCCGGATAACTGTTCCCATGAAAATTATGGCGGACTGCAGGAAAGTGTTGGCAGAGTAGAATTAAAGGTATGACAGCAAAGTTAGGAAGTATAGGTGCATTTCAAGAAAAGCACAGGAGCCTTGCTAAAATATTTACATTTTCCAATAAATATATTCCATTAACTGTTGTTATTAGCCATAAAGGTGTAGCAATATTTATAAAACATATTGTTCCTATTACTTTAAAGGTATGGCGCCCATAGTGAGAAGTGCTTGACTATTTCTTAGGTTGGAATAATTCAATAGATTTAAAAATGTTTCAAACAAATTTTATTTTTTAAATTCTCACTACATTATACCATTTGTACCACAGATTCGGTATGAATTAATGCCAAATCTCACTCTACCTAGAAGTCAAAGTGAATGAAATCAGAGGGCCATGACGAGCCATTGCTTTTTTAATTTATGAAAAACTGTTCCCCTTCTTTTTGTAAATAGAAAACCGTCTCTGGATAGTTTATTCCAATAGTTTACATACTTGAGCCGAAGTGTCATTCAGGAAGTCTCCTGGGCTGTGATACCAAAGGGGGACAGCCAGCTAAACAAACCTTCTTGCCAGGGTGCCTGCTGTCCTGAAAGAAAGGCAAATGTGCACAAGTGGCTAATCTGCAAATGTAAAGGGTGCTTGGATGCAGATAGTGGCTTTAATTGATAGAATCATTTGAAGCTTTGTGATGACAAAGATTGACTCTTTTTGAGTAGTATTACAAGGGAGTTATGAGCTGAGCTGTGAAGTGCTTGCTCTTAAGGGACAGTTATATAACCAAAATGTCAGTACAGACAGTCTGGTTGTTATGAAAATCTATAATTTGGAAGCACCATTTTGTTTTAAACCTTTTTGCGCCTTTTGTAGCTGTTTATCTTATAATGTGTGTAATTTAATTCTGTGGCTCTCTGGTTATACAAAGACCTCTGCAGTTCATTAACTTATATAGGTTTAATAATGTGGTATAATGCATTTGCCTCTGATTAACGTAACTTTTTAAAATGTATTTCTCATTTAAGCTGCACACTATTTTATATGTAGCTACCTGAAGGTGAAAGACCAAAAAAAGTATATAATCCATATATAATATTTTGTTTTTTAGCCACGCATTTCACCCTGCCCCCATGCACACTGACCCCGCCCCCTTTGCATGTAGCAGCACAGACCCTTGCTATGGTCCCTCGCATCCACAGTGCCGCAGGTGGCAGATCCTTCTCCTACCTCGTGGCCAAGATCTGGAACAAACTCCCCCACCACATCCGACAGCCCGACACTGCACTAATTCAGAAAGGACCTCAAGACCCCGGCTCTTTGAGTGTCCAAAGGAGCTTCTCGCACCCCTCTCCCCTCAGTGCCTTGAGACCCTCATGGGTGAGTAGTGCTCTAAAACCCTTGATTGATTGATTGATTGATTGATTGATTGATTGATTGATTTGCACTTCGACTGCTGACACCACCATTTTGATGTTATTAATTGGGTTACGTGTATGTGACACAAACACCTAGATATGTGCTTTGCATCTGCAGTAGTGAGAAGATGGGTGACCAATGAGCTACCAACCATATCACCCAGGGACGCTGTTTTCTCCAATGACCGATAGAACATCCGTGTCCCAAACGGAAATCCTGCTCCTCTTCTGGGAATCATCTCAGTCCTGATAGTTTCTCATGCGCTTGTGCAAACTCTGCCTAAATATTTACAGTTCTGAATTTTTGTTTTTCATTCTTTGTTTGTGGAGAAGTGTGGCTCAATGGTTAGAGCGGCAGACCCTGATGCAGAGGTCCGGGCCGAGACCAGAGTTCAATTCCCGCTTTGGTGGGTCTTGGGCTTAATTTCCTCGGACCTGATATTTCTCGCCTTGGTGCCTATTCTAATCATGGGTCCCACTCTGCAACTCTGGGCAATAGCTTGCTTAATCTCCACAACGGCCCCAACAGCGCAGGGGATGCCTGGCTGCACCTTGGGGGTGCCCAGGAGTGGACACTTCACAGGGAAAGTCAGGATGGGTTCCTCTGCGGTATAAGTACAGAGCCAGGACACCTCCGTTGGTAGGTAGCTGCGCGCTTTACAAATGCCAGATTATTATTAAAATAAACTGTAAATGCCAAGGCATTTTTTAATCAAGGTGCACATGCTTGGCTCCTTATGCCATAGATTTGAAGATTCAAAACAAGAGATGGATTCCAAATTAAGAAGCCAAAACTTTTTTCCACATGATTTTTTATTGGCTCCTAATGTGAGAGAATAAACCTGTTTTTTCACATCTGTTTTAGCGGTTTCAGTACAATAACACTTAGGCCTCTGTTCCATAATATCAATGTTCACAATAGTTCAGTAAAACATTTTGCTTGAAATCCCATGGTACCATACACATTTCATAATTTCACATAGCACACCGGCTTACATGAAGCTATGCTGCCTGTCTCACCAAGGAAGAAAAAAATGATGCTATCTAGAAGAAAAAAAACTAGCAAGCCACTCAAATAGGACTCGTTATTTTGCGTACCATTACTTTGCAGCTTTTTACTGCGATGTTTTTACTTTGCAAATACCGTTAATACGCAAGTTTTTAGTTCGGATACCTTTACATTGCAAGTGTTAACATATGCGAACTAAAAACTTGCCTAGTAATAAAAACCCAACACAATACTAATTAAAAATACACTAACTTCCACATCACAAACTCTAAAATACTACCCAATCCCTCAAACACTACACTACCCTACACTACTCAAACACAACTACACTACCGTAAACCCTAAATCACTAACCCCTGGACGACCCTCCCCCAGCACGCTCCCTACACTCAAACACTAACCTGCACGCACCCCCGACACTACCCTAAACCCTAAAACACTACCCTACACTACACAAACACCACAACACTACCCTAATTCACTACCCCAGCACGACTCTGCCCCTACCCCCATTCCTGTCCCTACTCCCAAACTCTACCCTGCACACACCCCCAACTCTACACAAAAACCACAACACTACCCTAAACCCTAAAACATACCCCCAGCACGACCCTGCCCCTACCCCCAAGATGGTCCCTACATGACCTCCTGACACTACCCTAAATGCTAAAGCACTACACTACCCTACACAAACACTGCAACACTACCCTAAAACACTATCCCCTGCACATCCCTCCCACGACCCCTAGTGCTGTCCCTACTCCCCAACACTACCCTTCACAACCCCTGACACTACCCTAAACTCAAATACACTACTCTACACTACTCAAACACAACCCTACAACCTTAAAGACTCCCCCCGCCCACAATCCACTCCCTACACTCAAACACTACCCTGCACGCACCCCCGACACTACCCTAAATCCTAAAACACTACCCCCTGCACATCCCTCCCCCAACTCCTAGTCCTGTCCCTACTCCCCAACACTACCCTTCACGACCCCCAACACTACCATAAACTCAAATACACTGCTCTACACTGCTCAAACACAACCCTACAACCTTAAAGACTCCCACCTGCACGACCCAAAAAGCTGCACTTACCTCTCTCCCCTCCGTGGTTTCTCTCTTCTCCGGCTTCCAGCGACGTCAGATCTGCACGTCGTTGTTTGGAAACGGAAGCGCCTTCAAAACAGCTATGTGGATAGCGCATATTGCATAATAATGGTACGGGTACGTAGTAACGCTTGCAAAGTAATGGTATGAGAACTAGCAGCCCCGAAGTAAGGGTTGATTACCAAGCCACTCTAGTATATATATCTAAAGGGAGCAACTGGAACATTACATAATGTTTATAGGGAGGAAAGGTCTGCTGAAACACAATAACTTTTGTTTACAAATCAATTTGCTAAGAACGGGTATAGAAGTCCATTGACTGGCTTAATACAGCCTCATTATCACTTAGAAGTCAATAGGGGAACTGAACAATAAGTACAGAGAAGAAGGAGATTTGATGGAAAGAGTGTAAGATGAAAGGAATTTGCTCCCACTTAAATTTGTACGAATATACTAGAAGCTGGTTTGAGGACATTCCTGGGGAGGTCAGCTCGATAAAACATGATAAACATCCAACAATTTGCTGGAAGTTTTTAATCACAAACATGGTTATAAATTCCGTCAAAAGCATGAATACATGTATTCAACAGAGTACAGTGAGATCCTTAATATATTTAGTGAAGACACACCGGGTCAGATTTCCAAAGAAATAGTTCAATGCAGTGCTCCAATCAAAGTTGCTATGCTGTCTTGCACTAGGGGAGAGCAGCGCAGAGACATATTTACTAAATATGGTCTGCTTCTTAATCTTTAAACCTTCCTAGAGCCATGGACCCACCGTTGCTCCATAGTGCACATGTGTCTACACGCTGTCTAGCATAGGTTTTGCAATGGAATGTTACCCATGTACTAAATCTTATGCTTTTACATATTTTAACATTTCCCACACAAAATATGTGCTGTACAGTGCGGCACATATGCAACGAGTAAAATGTTTGATTAAACTAAAACATTTTTCTGACTGCGCCAGCCTTAAGAAGGCATTGTTTTATTGCGCAGTCAGGCATTGCAATCTTTGTATATTTGACATAGCATCAGAAACTATTGGTTGGGGTGTAGGAACACCTGAGAACCGCCCATTTGTTAGAGCTGACAGCCTTTGGTGTGGTCTTCCCCCAAACGTTTTGCCATCTCCCCTCCAGTTACTGAAATTCGTTTTTGTTGGCTTTAGGGCTGCTAAACAGTGCTAAAATGCTTGCGCTCACTCCATAAAACATGGGGAAACTGGCCTACACCCAATTGGTACATTTAATTTCCTGATCTGTCCTTAGTAAAGTGGTGAAGTGGTACAATGTGTACCCAGGGCCTATAAATGGGCATGCAGCACTTATTGTGAACCCACTTAAGTAGCCCTTTAAGCACCTTGGGGCAGATTTACAAGCCCCCTGCGCCGCTTTTACGTCACTTTTAACATGAGAAAAGTGATGCAAAAGTGGCGCAAGGGGGCTTGTAAATCTGCCCCCTTGTGTGCAGTTTTAAACTGCCAATTTGACCTAGCAAAATGAACCTTTTACCATGTCTAAACCCTGCTTTTTATTATATGTCAATCCCCACTAAGGTAAGCTATAAGGAGTCTATTGAGCAGGGTGCAATGTATTTAAAAAGTCGGCCATGTACTTTTAAGTGTTGTATGTCCTGGTAATAAAAAACTCCCAAATTAGTTTTTAACTACTGTGAGGCCCACCTCTCCCATAGCATGTTGGGGTGCCTTATTACATTTAATAAGTGCTACCTTTTAATTGGGAACTGGTAGGAATAGTATGTTTGTATTCAAATGTCATAAGTCTAATTCTACTGACTGGATTTAGTTTGTTTAGTTTCTTTTGGTGTTAAATAATTTATTAAAATGTTCTCAATTTTTCTAAATTTGTGTGGAATTTTTCTTGTGTTGTATTTTTACTTTATTACTGTTGGTATTGCTTCAAGTGCATTTTAGGTAATTTGCGGGGTTTTTCTTCCACTGGGACAAGACGCAAAGCATTAGACACTTGAAAGTTAAATGCATCTCCCTTGACTTTCGCAAGGATGAGATCAGCAACTATGTCGAACACTCCGACTAGCCTCATTCCTAACTCAACCGCTGCCTCCGGGCCGTGCTCATCCTGAACACACTTAATCACAGAGGGCAGCACCGTCATAGAGGGCGTGCCAAAACACTTCGCATATACCGCCGCAAACACTTTGCCCCAGTTTTCACAATTGGTTACTGTTAGACCTGGCACCATTGGCGTGGGTCTCCCTTCCATTTTTTGCTGTTGTCGCCTCTGTTTTTGCTGGTAATAGATGCTCTGGGCGCTGTGACACTGGCATTCAGAGCCACAGCGCGAATGCTCCCTGTGTAAATATGACATGTGAATTGGTATATCCATGATTGGCTTATTTGGTTTACCTGTTAGTCCCTAGTAGTGTGGCCGGTGTGTGCCCAGGGCTGGTAAACCAAATGCTGCTGGTGGGCCTGCAGCGCTAGTTTGCGCCACCCACAGAAACAGCTTGTAAAGTGTGTCTCAGACCTGCCACTGCAGTATCTGTGTGCAGTCTAGAACTGTCATCTTGGCTGTGAAGTGCACCCACTTACCAGCCCCTGCACCTTCCGTTAGCATCATGTAAGCCACCCCTATGGTAGGGTGCATTGTATGTGTAAGGTAGGACATGCTCCGATGTGTGGAGCATGTCTTGGTAGTGAATTACACCCAAATTTGTTTTTCAATACTGTAAGGCTACCTGTTCTCCATGGGCCAGAATGGGAGGTTTGGCTATTACATTCTATAGTTCTAACGGACCCAAAGAACATGGTAGAAAAACGAATTTAGTATGCCTGAGCTCAGAATATTAAAATACATCTTTTAGTGAAGTTTATTTTTATATTCTGTGTTTGAAAATGCCACTTTTAGAAAGTAGGTATTTTCTTGCCTAAGCCTTCCAGTGTGCTCTGCTGTTATGTGTATTGGCTGTCTGGTTTTGGAGGGACAGGGCAGGTTGAGTCAGACCTGGGTTGAATAGAGAGATCTGCATTGGAGTATGGGGAGGGGTAGCTCCAGGACCTGAATAGGGCTGTGCCTGGCAAGGTGAATGCTGGCTCCACCTCCCACTGTGCGTCTGATGGCAGACCCCCTTTTTCTAAAAGGAAGGATGCAGCTTGGTAAACAAAGTGCTCCAGGGCTGGGCAGAAATGGTTCTGGCTGGGTTCAGTGACTTGTAGCTTCTGAGAACAAAGACTTTTGTGGTATAAATATCTGTGCTGAAACCCCTACAAATTGTATTGCTCCTGGACAACAAGAAGAACCTCTGTCCGTGTAACTGAAGGAATCTGCAGGAGAGGACTGTCCTTGTGCTTGTGTGCTTTTTCTTGGACTGGCCTGCAGTGGTTACTACTGGACTTGGAAGAAGAGGAAAAGGACTTTGAAGGAACTTTTATTTTTGAAACAGCAATCACCCAAGGGCTAGAAGAGAGCCAGCCCCCTGCTGGAGTCTAAGGCACATCAGACTCCACCACCAGCCTCCTGTTTCCTCCCAGCGAGGATTTCTATCTGCAGGTGAGGCTCCTGTGAGTTCCAGGGCCTCTAGTTCTACTGTGGAGAAGAGAGTGCTGAAAATCGTCGCTAACGCCCGTTAGCGAGCCGTCGCAGCTGAAGAGCGTAAGGAAAATCATTGCGCTGCTGCCGCTGAGTACTTGCTACCGGAGATCATCGCATCACATGTTTGCAGGCTGCCAAATGCTCGCTAACCGGAAGATTATCGCATCGCATGTTTGCGGGCCTCCAAGTGCTCGCTAACCAAAGATAATCGCATCAAGTTCATCGCTTCCCGTCATCACAGTGCGGACGGTGAGAGTTCGCCATTTTCATCACATCGCATCAGGATTGTCGCTCCCTCACGTTGCGCCATTTCTTTTCATCGCAACAAGATCGCACATGCAACAAGCTCGGTGCATCATCCTCCCTTCGTGGCAAGGATTTCAACGCATCGCCGACTTAGCGTGGAGAAGTTTGTCGCTTTGTCCTGCACACAGATCAGCGCATCATCCTCCCTTGCGGCAAGGATTCAACACATCGCTGGTCACGCGTGAGGAAAATCATCGCTACAACTCCTTAGCGACATTTTGGTTCCTTTGCTACAGAATCCAGGTAGTTTGTGAGTAAAAGGGTCGCAGAGACCACTGACTTGAACTGAGCTCCTTTTTTGCAGCATTTTAAGAGTAACCCCACTTTCCTAGTATTGTGGATTTTTACTGTTATTGGTCTTGTGTTAAGTCTATATATAAAGATACTTATTTTTTTATAACTACTTGTTTGGTGTCCCTTTGTAGTGTTCTTCACTGTGTTACTGTGTATGGTCATAAATGCTTCACACACTGCCTCTGAGATAAGCCTAGCTGCTCGTGCTACGTTACCACAGGGTTGAGCAGGGGTTATCAAAGGGTGTAGCCGGCTGACTCTGACTTAGGAAGAAGGGTCCCTACTTGGACAGTGGCCAGCCATTGCCAACTAGAGACCCCCATTTCTAACATTGGTGGTCAGCGGTGAGGATCTGGACTTGCATTTATGATCGCATACAGTAATTATAGTGTACACTACTAGTGAGTGCAGGCCATAACATAACCACGTACGTTTTTGAGGTTCTTGATTCTATTTTTGATTGTTATTGCCAGTTATTGCTACAATGGGCAAGCCCAGATCCAATGCCTCTGAGGATCTCTCCTGGGAAAAAGAGAAATTAGAAACCTACAATGCCAAGGAGCTCAAATATTTTTGCAAACGCTTCACAGTCCCTATCACAGGTCTCACTGGAAGGGAAGAGTATTACAAGGCGCTGAAGGCCTGGTTAGAAGTCAGGGATGCCCCTAGGAATATGGAAGAGCCTGTGGAGGGGGAAGAGAATGCAGGAGAGCAGCGGGATGAAGTGGTAGATTTGGTAGTAGATAAAGTAGTTTCCAGCCCGGGCACTAGTGTGTCCTCAGGGGTCTGACTCCAGAAGAGATGGAGGACAGGGAGAGAGATAGGCGGCATAATATGGAGATGGCTAAGCTTAAAATGGATGGTCAGAGGGACCTAGAGAATAAGAAGTTAGAATTTGAAATGATGAAAGTGAAATGAGCATGAGAGAATATTGAGGGAGTTGGAGATTAAAGCAAAGAGTATAGAGATCTCCCCCTCTGGTGGCAGCATACCAGTAGTGCATACTGAGAGTAGAGTGTATATACCTAAGGAGGTTATTAAGGATTTCCATAAAAGTGAAGATATTGGGCAATGGTTTGCCGTTTATGAATTAGCTATGGTATCCCACCGGGTCCCTGAGAAGGATTGGGAAGCAGGGTTGTGGGGACGCTTTGTGAGTGAGGGGAGGGATACCTTGTTGGACCTGCCCCAGAAAGTAGGATGGTTTATGCCCACATGAAAGAAGCTTTATTACCCGCTATGGTTTGACCCCTGAATGTATAGGCAGAGATTTAGTACCTGCAAGAGGTGAGCAGTCTAAATATCGAAAATTTAATTTCGACCTACAATAATATCGAGTTGAGAATATCGAAGGGACAGAATATCGATGTCAAGAATATCTATGGACAGAATATCGACCCTAAGGTAAGTAATATCGATTTTTTTTATATCGATGTTAGTAATATCGAAGTTAGTAATATCGATATGAAATATATCGATGTTATTAATATCCATGTCACTAATATCGATATTTATAATATTGCTATGTATTTTATTATGTATTTAATATTTATGTGTTAATTATTTTTTGTTAAGTGTTCTACTGGTTTTAAAATATATGTATACAATTTTTATATGTTAATAATGGTTTTTTAAAGTTAATTTTGTGTTTTAGTACCGTATCGGGTTGTGGGTTTATAGGGGAATAGGGTGGGAATTAATTTAATTATATCAATTTAATTATAAATTGTTAGGAATTATAAATTAATTTTAAATAATTTTTGCGTTTAAATTCTGTAGCGGGTTGTGGGTTTATAGGGGAACAGGGTGGGAAGTAATTTAATTATATGAAATTAATTATACATTTTTAGGAATTATAACTTAATTTTAAATAATTTTTGCGTTTCAATTCAGTAGCGAGTTGTGGGTTTATAGGGGATTAGGGTGGGAAGTAATTTAATTATATGAAATTAATTATAAATTATTAGGAATTATAAATTAATTTTAAATAATTTTTGCATTTAAATTCTGTAGCGGGTTGTAGGTGTATAGGGGAATAGGGTGGGAAGTAATTTAATTGAAATTAAGTTATATTTTTATTTATTTTTTGGTATTGATAATTATATTATTGTTAATTAGGTACTAATTGGGAATTAATTTGTATTAATTGGTAATTAGTTTTTATTAATTGATTAATTGATAATTATGTTAACTGTATTATTTTATTATTTGAGTGTTTTGTGTGTTTATAGGGGAATAGTGTTGGAAGTAATTGAAATCTAATTAAGTAATTATTAAATTTGTGGTTGGGTATTGATAATTAATTAATTGGAGATTAATTATTAATTGGTAAATATTTTAAATTATAATATTTTGGTTATGAAAAATAAGTTATTGTTGATTAATAATCAATTGGTAATTAAATATGTTTAAATAATATTTATTGATATTCGTAATTAATATACTAATAAGTAATTATTAATTGGTAATTAATGTATAATAATTATTATTTTGTGTATAAAAAATAAGTAATTGTTTAATATTTTTTAATTGATAATTAGTGTTTGATAATTATTTTTTGGTATAAAAAATGTAATTGTTCAAGATTTTTTAATTGGTAATTAATATTCATTAATTATTATTTATTGGTATTTATTAATAATTTATTGCAAATTAATTATTTATTGGTAGTTATGTTTTTAATAAATATCTATTGGTATTTGTAAGTAACTTTGAGTTATTTAATAATTAAATTATTAATTATTTTAAAGAATTATTTTATTTATAACTATGTTATTTTTAACTATTAAGCTATCCAACACTTTCCCTACTGTTGCACTCTCTGGAGTTAGAATAGTAATTTTTACCCCAACGCAATCCAACACTTTCCCTACTGTTGCACTCTCTGGAGTTAGAATAGTAATTTTTACCCCTACGCAATCCAACACTTTCCCTACTGTTGCACTCTCTGGAGTTGGAATAATAATTTTTACCTCTACGCTATCCAACACTTTCTCTACTGTTGCACTCTCTGGAGTTGGAATAGTAATTTTTACCCCTACGCTATCCAACACTTTCCTTACTGTTGCACTCTCTGGAGTTGGAATAGTAATTTTTACCCCTACGCTATCCAACACTTTCCCTACTGTTGCACTGTCTGGAGTGGGAATCTTAATTTTTACCCCTACGCTATCCAACACTTTTCCTACTGTTGCACTCTCTGGAGTGGGAGTAGTAATTTTTACCCCTACGCTATCCAACACTTTCCCTACTGTTGCACTCTCTGGAGTTGGAATAGTAATTTTTACCCCTACGCTATCCAACACTTTCCCTACTGTTGCACTCTCTGGAGTTGGAATAGTTATTATTACCCCTACTCTATCCAACACTTTCTTTACTGTTGCACTCCCTGGAGTTGGAATAGTAATTTATACCTCTACGTTATCCAACACTTTCCCTACTGTTGCACTCTCTGGAGTTGGAATAGTAATTTTTACCCCTACGCTATCCAACACTTTCCCTACTGTTGCACTCTCTAGAGTTGGAATAGTAATTTTTACCCCTACGCTATCCAACACTTTCCCTACTGTTGCACTGTCTGGAGTGGGAATCTTAATTTTTACCCCTTCGCTATCCAACACTTTCCCTACTGTTGCACTCTCTGGAGTGGGAGTAGTAATTTTTACCCCTACGCTATCCAACACTTTCCCTACTGTTGCACTCTCTGGAGTTGGTATAGTAATTTTTACCCCTACGCTATCTAACACTTTCCCTACTGTTGCACTCTCTGGAGTTGGAATAGTAATTTTTACCCCCACGCTATCCAACACTTTCCCTACTGTTGCACTCTCTGGAGTTGGAATAGTAATTTTTACCCCTACGCTATCCAACACTTTCCCTACTGTTGCACTCCCTGGAGTTGGAATAGTAATTTTTACCCCTACGCTATCCAACACTTTCCCTACTGTTGCACTGTATGGAGTGGGAATTGTAATTTTTACCGCTACGCCATCCAACATTTTCCGTACGGTTGCACTCTCTGGAGTGGGAATACTAATTTTTACCCTTACGCTATCCAACACTTTCCCTACTGTTGCACTCTCTGGAGTTGGAATAGTAATGTTTACCTCTACGCTATCCCACATTTTCCCTACTGTTGCACTCTCTGGAGTGGGAATAGTAATTTTTACCCTTACGCTATCCAACACTTTCCCCACTGTTGCACTCTCTGGAGTTGGAATAGTAATTTTTACCCCTACGCTATCCAACACTTTCCCTACTGTTGCACTCTTTGGAGTTGGAATAGTTATTTTTACCCCTACGCTATCCAACACTTTCTTTACTGTTGCACTCCCTGGAGTTGGAATAGTAATATATACCTCTACGTTATCCAACACTTTCCCTACCGTTACACTCTCTGGAGTTGGAATAGTAATTTATACCCCTACGCTATCCAACACTTTCCCTACTGTTGCACTCTTTGGAGTTGGAATAGTTATTTTTTAGGCCTGGGCGGGAAATTCCGTTCCGCTCGCGGAATTTGCGTAATTTCGCGTTCCGCGGAGAACGCGAAATTGCTCAAAAGTCTGCTTTCCGCGATTTCGCGAAATTTTTGCTTGTTCGCGTTCTCAAAATGCGTGTTCGCGAGATATTTTTCCCCGAGCACGCAAACAGCAATTGTGAACAGGAAAAAAGCATCGCGAACAAGCAATTCCGCGTGTTCGCGGAATTTCTGCGTGTTCGCGGAGATTTTTTACCGTTTCGCGGAGATTTGCGTAACGCAATTACGCAAATTCCGCCCACCCCTATTATTTTTACCCACACGTTATCCAACACTTTCCCTACTGTTACACTATCTGGAGTGGATATAGTAATTTTTAGCCGTCCGCTATCCAACATTTTCCTTTCTGTTGTTTTTTTTGGAGTTGTAGTTTTATTGTCTCAGCTAATATTTTATTTTTTATTTTAGCTAATGTAGTATATAATTAATTTTAAAAATATTTAAATTAAATGTAATTTTTTTAATTTGTTATACATAATTATTTAATTTTTATTTATGTTATTGTTTTATGTGTGTAATGTTTTTGCAATTTTTAATATTATTAAGTAATTTATAATTTATTAAAATAATTATTAAAGCATTATTAAGTAAGTATATATATATTATATATTATATGTATATGTTTAATCCATTTTTTATTCAATTATATTTATTAATTATTAATTTTTAACATTGTGAAATATATTTAATTATGTTTATTTTATTTATAAGCATTATTATGTTTATTTTACATATTTTTTTTAACAAAAAAACGATATTTTAAAAAACGATATTTTTGACATCTATATTTTAATTTCGATATTTATGTACTTACCATGTTGTAGATAGGATGTCGATATTCTTGACATCGATATTTTTGTTGCGATATTTTTGTAGGTCGATTTTCTGACCTTCGAAATTTTGGGTTGAATACATGTCTTTTTTTGCAGAGCAATGGAGCGCTGGGTAAAAGGTAGCAAAGTAGAAACTTTTGAGCAACTTTATGATTTGATTGCATGGGAGCATTTATCTAGTAATTGTTTTCCTGAGCTACGCCAGCACTTGATTGATTGCAAGCTAACTAACGCTAGGAAGCTTGCTGAGGAGGCGGACCGCTGGGTGAGCACCCGGGTTTGCAAGGGTCCAGTGGGAGACTTCGCCAAAGGTGGGCAGGATCCCCAGCAGAGAGGTGGGGGGGACAGGGGTAAACCAAGGGAGTTCCACAGAGGGCCCCAAAGTAATTCCCAAGGGAACCAAGCAGTGGTGTCCCAGCCTCCCCAACATAAGAAGCCAGTGCCCCCGACAGGTAGGCCCGTTCAGAGGGGGCCCCTTACTTGTTTTAAGTGTGGTCAAGTGGGCCACAGATACTTTGATCCACAGTATCCTCAAAGGGATGCTCCTGCACCACCCCGTGCACCACCCCGCCAGCTTGCTAGTGTAGCCAAGGGGGGGGAGATGGGTGCCCAAGGTGGGTGGGATCCCGTAGAATTGACCCTTGTCTCACTAGGAGACTTTGAGATGGTCCCTAAGCCTGCACTGCCTGATAACACTAAAAAGTGCAGGCAGTGGGTGACCATCAATGGCCATAGAGTGGAGGCTCTAAGAGACACAGGAGCCAGTGTAACTGCTGTCAGCTCCCGGTTGGTGTCCAAAGAGCAGGTTATCCCCCATGCATTCTACGCAGTAGTGTCTGCAGACAACTCAGTGAGCCAATGTGAGGTGGCTCAGGTTCCCTTTGAGTGGTGGGGTTCTCAGGAACTCTTCAGGTGGCTGTGAGGCCCACCATTCCTGTAGACCGTCTAGTGGGCAATGATTTAGAGAACTCCCCGTGGGCTACGGTGGAGAGGAAATCTCACTTGGAAATGTTGGGTCTGCCTGAGTGGGCGTGTGCTACCACTCGGTCCATGGCAGCCAAAGAGGGTGTTGAGAAAGACCTGGAGCCTGAGAGTATGGCCCAGGTCCCTGCCTTAGAGAGAAGGGGCAGGGGGTGCGGGATGCTGGCCCCCTAGGTTCCCACGGCCCAGGAGGGAGCAGACCCTGAGGGGGATGCCCTGGAGCCTACCGGGGAGCAGAGTGCCAACCTGGGGGACCTTCCTGAGCTGACCCATTGGCAGCAGGAAGGAGGGCCCACCAGGGAGGAGTTTTGTGAGCAGCAAATAGTTTGCCCTTCTCTTGAGGGTATGCAGCGACAGGCTGCAGCCCATGCAGCAGGTGACATGTCTGGTTCACTTTTGATTTATTGGGAGAACAGTCTCCTGTATAGCCAGCCTAATGCTGCCGAGCCGGGGTCAGCCCGTGTGCTGGTGGTACCCGAGTGCTTCAGAGCCTTCCTACTGGGGTTGGCTCCTGACATTCCATTGGCAGGACATCTGGGGCAGACCAAGACCTTTTAGAGACTGGCAAACCACTTTTATTGGCCCCAGATGCGCAAGAGCTCAGATACTTATTGCAGAACCTGTGAGACTTGCCAGGCAAGTGGGAAGAGTGAGGGGAATATCAAAGCCCCACTCCAGCTCTTTCCAGTTGTTAGTACCCCATTCGAGCGAGTGGACACTGACATTGTGGGGCCTCTGGACCTCAAGACAGCCATGGGTAACAGGTACATCCTGGTCTTGGTTGACTATGCCACCCGTACCCTGAAGCCATCCCGCTCAGGACAGTGACGGCCTCCGTGGTGGAAAGTGCACTGATGGGGATCTTTTCCCGTGTGGGGTTCCCCAGAGAGGTGGTGTCCGACAGGGGAACCCACTTCATCTCCCAGTATATGAAGTCTCTGTGGAAGGAGTGTGTGGTAACCTATAAGTTCACCACTCCTTACCACCCCCAAGGTAACGGTCTGGTTGAAAGGTTCAACCGGACCTTGAAGAGCATGATCATGTGCCTAGAAGAGCCCCTTAGGCATAAGTGGGACATCCTCTTGCCATGTCTGTTGTTTGCCTACCGCGAGGTGCCACAGAAGTCCTTAGTGTTCAGTCCCTTTGAAATGCTCTATGGCCATCCGGTAAGAGGGCCTCTGAGTCTGGTCATGGAAGGCTGGGAGCAATCGCCCAGGAAACCTCCCAAAGATGTATTTAGCTACATGTTGGCGTTCAGGAACCAGACTCGGCGTTTCAGGAAAATTGCTGAGGCAAATCTGGAAGCCAGCCAGGAGGAGATGAAACGCTGGCATGACCAGAATGCCACTCTGGCCAAGTTTCAATCTGGTCAGAAGGTTTGGGTACTGGCCCCAGTGGAGCCTTGTGCGCTCCAAGATAAGTGGACCTGTCCATTTGAGGTGGTGGAGTGCAAAAGTCCAGTTACCTACTTGGTGGACTTTAAGTCTCCTAGGAACCCCCAGCAGGTCCTGCATGTGAACCGCCGGAAGCCCCACTTTGAGAGGTCTGAAGTGGGCATGCTTCTTGCCACAGATGCAGGGATAGAGGAGGAGAGTGAGCCTCTTCCTGACCTCCTGTGTGCAGGAGAGAAGGATGGGTCAGTGGAGGGTGTGAACCTCTCCACCACACTGACACCTGAGCAGCAGAAAGATTGCCACCAGCTGTTGGGGCAATTTTCTGATTTGTTTTCCCTGGTGCCTGGTGTCACTGATTGGAGTGTCCATGAGGTAAACACGAGGGACAGTCCTCCTGTCAAGCACAAGGCTTACAGAGTGACTGACAGGGTCAGGTCCTACATTAAGGAGGAGGTCTCCAAAATGTTTGTCCTGGGGTGATTGAGTCCTCTAGCAGTCCTTGGTCCAGCCCTGTGGTCTTGGTACCAAAAGCTGCAGCGCCTGGTGACACTCCTAAACTTAGGTTCTATGTGGACTTCCGAGGTCTCAATGCAGTCACGAGGACCGACGCGCATCCTAACCTCAGAGCTGATGAGCTCATAGATCGGTTAGGGGCTGCCCAGTACCTCAGCACGTTTGATCTAACGTCTGGGTACTGGCAGATCACCTTAACTGATGGGGCAAAGGAGAGGCCAGGTTTCACCCCTGCAGCCCAAGATTGAAACCATCCTGGCTTGGGAGCCCCCATGGACCGAGACCCAGGTAAGGGCCTTCTTAGGACTCACGGGTTACTACAGGAGGTTTTTCAAGGGGTATGGCAACATTGTTGCACCCTTGACTGAGCTGACTTCCAAGAAGCAGCCAAAGATTGTGAACTGGACTGACACCTATCAGAAAGCTTTTGGTGCCCTCAAGACTGCCATGTGTACAGCACCCGTACTCCAGGCACCCAATTTTGCTAAGCAATGTATTGTCCCGACAGATGCTTCAGAGCATGGGGTGGGGGCTGTTCTGTCACAGATGAATGAGGAGGGACTAGACCAACCTGTAGCCTTCATCAGTAGGAGGCTACTTCCACGGGAACAGAGGTAGAGTGCAATTGAGCGTGAGGCATTTGCTGTGGTCTGGGCACTGAAAAAGCTGAGACCATACCTGTTTGGGACTCACTTCCGGGTTCAAACAGACCACAGGCCCCTCAGATGGTTGATGCAGATGAGGGGTGAGATTCCCAAGTTGTTGAGGTGGTCCATTTCCCTACAGGGTATGGACTTCACGGTGGAATATCTCCCTGGTGCAGACCACGCCAATGCTGATGGTCTGTCCAGATTTTTCCGCCTTATTGATGAGAACTTCCAAGGGGATGGGTAGTTCTCCCCACATTTCAGCCGGAGGGGACGCGTGTTAGACCTGGCACCATTGGCGTGGGTCTCCCTTCCATTTTTCGCTGTTGTCTCCTCTTTTTTTGCTGGTAATAGATGCTCTGGGCGCTATGCCACTGCCATTCAGTGCCACAACACGAATGCTCCCTGTGTAAATATGACATGTGAATTGGTATATCCATGATTGGCTCTTTTGGTTTACCTGTTAGTCCCTAGTAGTGTGGCCGGTGTGTGCCCAGTGGTGGTAAACCAAATGCTGCTGGTGGGCCTGCAGCGCTGGTTTGCGCCACCCACAAAAGCAGCTTGTAAAGTGTGTCTAAGACCTGTCACTGCAGTGTCTGTGTGCAGTCTAGAACTCCCATCTTGGCTGTGAAGTGCACCCACTTCCCAGCCCCTGAACCTTCCCTTGGCATCATGTAAGCCACCCCTATGTTACGGTGCATTGTATGTGTAAGGTAGTACATGCTCTGATGTGTGTAGCATGTCCTGGTACTGAATTACACCCAATTTCGTTTTTCACTACTGTAAGGCTACCTGTTCTCGATAGACCAGAATGGGAGGTTTGGCTATTACATTCTATAATCCTAACTGACTAAAAGAACATGGTATAAAAACGAATTTAGTATGCCTGAGTTCAGAATATTAAAATACATCTTTTAGTGAAGTTTATTTTTATATTCTGTGTTTGAAAATACCACTTTTAGAAACTAGGTATTTTCTTGCCTAAGCCTGCTGTTATGTGTATTGGCTGTCTGGTTTTGGAGGGACAGGGCAGGCCGAGTCAGACCTGAGTTGAATAGAGAGATCTGCATTGGAGTATGGGGAGGGGTTGCTCCTGGACCTGAATAGGGCTGTGCATGGCAAAGTGAATGCTGGCTCCACCTCCCACTGTGCGTCGGATGGTAGACCCCCTCTTTCTGAAAGGAAGGATGCAGCCTGGTAAACAAAGTCCTCCAGGGCTGGGCAGAACTGGTTCTGGCTGGATTCACTGACTTGTGACTCTTTAGAACAAGGACTTTTGGGGTATAAATATCTGTGCTGAAACCCCTACAATTTGTATTGCTCCTGGACAACAAGAAGAACCTCTGTCCATGTAACTGAAGGAATCTGCAAGAGAGGACTGTCCTTGTGCTTGTGTGCTGTTTCTTGGACTGGCCTGCAGTGGTTACTACTGGACTTGGAAGAAAAGGAAAAGGACTTTGAAGGAACTTTTATTTTATCTTGCTACAGCAATCACCCAAGGGCTAGAAGAGAGCTAGCCTCCTGCTGGAGTCTCAGGCACATCAGACTCCACCACCAGCCTCCTGTTTCCCCCCAGAGAGGATTTCTATCTGCAGGTGAGGCTCCTGTGAGTTCCAGGGCCTCTAGTTCTACTGTGGAGAAGAGAGTGCTAAAAATAGTCGCTAACGCCCGTTAGTGAGCCGCCGCAGCTGAAGAGCATAAGGAAAATCATCCCGCTGCTGCCGCTGAGTGCTCGCTACCGGAGACCATCGCATCACACGTTTGCGGGTTGCCAAATGCTCGCTAACCCGAAGATTATCGCATCGCATGTTTGTGGGCCTCCAAGTGCTCGCTAACCAAAGATCATTGCATCGAGTTCATCGCTTCACGACATCGCAGCGCGGACGCCGAGCGTTCGCCATTTTCATTGCATCACATCAGGATCGTCGCTCCCTCGCGGGGCGCAATTTCTTTTCATCGCAACAAGATCGCACACGCAACAGGCTCGGCGCATCATCCTCCCTTGCGGCAAGGATTCAAAGCATCGCTGGTCACACGTGAGGAAAATTATCGCTACAACTCCTTAGCAACATTTTGGTTGCTTTGCTACAGAATCCAGATAGTTTGTGAGTAAAAGGGTCGCAGAGACCACTGCCTTGAACTGAACTCCTCTTTGCACACTTTGAACATTTTTGCAGCATTTTAAGAGTAACCCCACTTTTCTAGTATTGTGGATTTTTACTTTTATTGTTCTTGTGTTAAGTCTATATATAAAGATACTTATTTTTTTATAACTACTTGTGTGGTGTCCCTTTGTAGTGTTCTTCACTGTGTTACTGTGTATAGTCATAAATGCTTCACACACTGCCTCTGAGATAAGCCTGGCTGATCGCGCTACGTTACCACAGGGTTGAGCAGGGGTTATTAAAGGGTGTAGCCCGCTTACTCTGACTTAGGACTTAGGAAGAAGAGTTCCTACTTGGACAGTGGCCAACCATTGCCAACTAGAGACCCCCATTTCTAACAACTGGTATACCCGGTAGAAACTTAATAGAGCCCTGGCATCACAAAATGGATGCTGCAGCCACAGACACGGGTCTGGTCTCCTGCTGCTGACCGAAACTCCGGCAGGGGAGACCTGGACAATAGGTGTCCTGTCACATGGAGGTGTAACCACATCACAGACACTCTTATGTGTATTGGGACTGGGTGGGAGCACTCTCTGAGTGTTTTGAAGTCCTACACTGGGGGCACATTTGGTGTCCCTGTGCATAGTCCAGCTCAGACCGGTTCAGGGGCTTCCAGCCCCTGCTCTGGTGTGAAACTGGACAAAGGAAATGGGTGTAGCCACCTCTCTTTCCAAACCCTCCCATAGGTGGGTCCCCAGAGCTAGTCCAACCCCTTCCTTAGGTATAAGTAAGTAACCTCTGTAACCAGACCTTTAGATTACCCTGGACGAAACTCTGAAGCCAAATCCTGGACCTTTGATGCTCTGCTCAAGACCAGAGGACTGAAGAAATCTCCCTTGGGGTCAAGGAGTGACTCCCCTGCTTGGCAGGCACCAACAAAGCAATTTGCCACTCTACATTATTGACGCTCCCCCTGGACTCCGAAGTATTTGCAGCCCAGGAAGAGGATTTCCAGACATCTCAGAGGCCGACCCGAGTCCCCAGCAAAGCTGAGACCCACAGCCCCCGTGAGTAGTGTGGAACCGGAACTCCTGGTCACCGTGCATTTCTGCAAGTACATTAACTTCTCGACATCTCTTGAAGTTGCACTTTGGCTGACTTGTAGCCCCCACCTCGTGCACTGAATCCACCGAAGATTGTCTGCCTGGTCATTCTGAGTGACCCATGGGTTGCCATTTTGTGTTTTGTCTTGAGGTCCCTTTGCAGTCCCTGGTCTGTTGACTGGTGGGTCCCTGAGGGGGTAACTTTGAATTTTCTTTGGCTTCTCTGGTTGCTCCAGATGTGCCCTGACTCCCTACCAAGTGGTGAGTCCCACAGACCTTGCTGGTCTGCACCGAAGCATCTTTCTTGTTTCTGCATGGTTTGCTGTTGCCAAGGCTTGTTGTGTCCAATCCGGGCACCGACACTGCAGCACTCGACATCCTTTGTGGGACAGCTAGAATCCAGCTCCTGGTTGTCCTCAACACCTCCTGGTCCTCGTGGCTGAAGAGTCAAGCTTCACCTCTTTCACCTGAAATCACCTGACATCGGTGGGCATCTGCTCATAGCCTTCCTGGTCACTGGCTAGTGACCCAGACTCTGTCCTCTCTGCTTTCAGGTTCTTCTCATCTTTGATCCAAGCTTGGATCTCTTAGGACACTTCGCATCTTCATGGCAGCAGCACTTCTTCGCCAGCTCCCATTGAAATCGACGATGCGACCCAACACCAAAAGACACCTATGCACCCGGCTTCCCTGGGTGAGGTAACATGAGTACTCCAGTGCTCCCGCGGGTGCTAGCCCTAGAACTTCCTAAGTCCAAAAGGGTTTCGTCCTGACTCATTTCTAAGTGTCCCTAATCTTTAAAAATCTAACCGCGAATTTCCCCATAGATGCTAACAGGAGCTTGTGGCTGTGTTCACACACTGCACACGGCCCCTGTGGGTTCCCTGTGTCACTACCTTGGGTGGTTCCTTGGGGTCCCAGCGATTCTACAGGCTCTAGGCCTTGTGTCTAGTCAAGTCGTGGTTCTTATACCACTATTTTAGTATATGGTTTGGCTCGCCCCTAGGGCCTGGCGTGTATTTGTGCTATTTTACTGTGAATATTGAAGTGTAACTTATGTGTTTTGACCTCTAGTCTCATAAAGAGACTAGGAGGGTGTGTTTAGTAATAAATACATATATTTTATATATACCTGGTGTGGATATCTTTCATTTAGGAACTCAGGAGATTATAGACTGGTAAAACAAGCTGCTTTACATTCCTTCAAGACTTAGTCTGAAGGCTGCTCTCCATAGCTACCACTAGGATAGCTTTCAATAAAGGTTGTCTTTAACCTATAACCAGTAAGGGGTTGTTTGGACTGATACAAGGTGCCCACTATAACTAGTAGACAGCATATATCAGGCCAACTTCTCACATTGGTGTGCAGCGTGTGGGATTCCAGCTTGCTATTGTTTTACCAGATAATCTGAATTGAGTAACTAAGTGAAAACCACTAAAGGTACCCTAGGTACATATAATACAAGCTTTAGAATACAGTAATTTCTACTGAACTTAGAGTTGTGTGTTAAGGGCTAGCACACCCTTTCTACAACTCAAGATAGTTTAGTAGGCCACACTAGAGTAGGTAGTGCAATACACCACACCAGGCCAGGAACCAGTAGGTCCTTGCCAGAAGCCAATGGGCTTCAAAATTCCCAGTACGATAGCCTCCCATTCATGGAACTGAGAGCATTATGTACAACTAGGAAACTGAAGACAGGCAAAAGTCCAACCACACAGCATCTCATAGAGGTACTCAGCCTGGATGACCTTAGCAGATCTTTAGGATCTGAAGGGCTAGGCAGAGTGGGTGGGACAGCACCTGAGTAAAGGCCTAGGGGTGTAACTCCCCATGACCTGACCTCTGAGACTGGCCAGGCAGATACAATGATCTGGGCCTGGAAAATCCAATTCATCTAGACAGTGATGGAGAGGACCATAATGCACCCCTCTTTGTCCCTCCTGGGAGAGTTGGTGGTGGGCCAGGAAGGTCAAGATCTCCCTCAGTGGAGTCTAACCATTCTAACTCATTTATAGGGACCTCAATCTCCTCTCATAGGAGGGAAACCTCTCAGGAGAGAATGGAGAGTCTGCTTAAGTATGAGGAAGCTCAACTTGAAATCAGAAGAATGCAGGTGGCCCTAGATAAGGAGGCCCTAGAGCTCTACAGAGCTAGAAAAAATATGGGACTAGAGTCCCATGGTGGCAGCAACATCCCTAGAGATAGGGAGAGGTCTTATGACCATAGAAACCTGAATAAGATTGTCCCTCTCTACCAGAGTGGGGATGACATCCACAAATGGATAACTGCACTGGAAAGGACCTGTAAAGTACAAAGGGTCCCCAAGGAGCAGTGGACAGCAATCTTATGGCTCTCCTTTGCAGACAAAGGTAGAGATACACTCCTCACTGTTAGAGAGGAGGAGGCAGATGATTACAACAGTCTGAAGAGTGCCTTAATTGATGGGTTTAGCCTAACCACTGAGCAATACAGGTTAAAGTTCAGGGATACCCAAAAGGCACAGACTCAGGACTGGGTAGACTTTGTAGATTGTGCTACTAAGGCTCTGGAAGGTTGGTTACTTGGCAGTAAAGTGCATGACTATCAAGGATTGTACAATTTAATTATGAGGGAGCAGATCCTTAACAATTGTCAGAATCAGCTGTTGCACTAGTACCTGGTAGACGCAGATCTAGAATTGGGAAAGAAGGCAGACAAGTGGGTCAGAACCAGGGTGAGCCAGAAGGTACAGAACCAAGGTGGTGAACCCAAGAAGCAAGATCCTAAAAACTCTGACAAGTGTGGGGAGAAAGGTAAAGACCAGACGTCTTTACAAGGGCCCCAAAAATCTTCTTCAGGTGAAGATTCACAGTCTAACAAGGGAAAAGGCCAAAAGAAACCATGGTGCAAAATTTGTAAACAGAAAACTCACTGGACCAGTGATTGCACCAAGTCCAAAGAATCTACTCCAGCCACCATTGCCCCTAAGGCAACTGTTCCCCCTAGTACAGCTACAATTGGTGGTGGTAATGTCCAGAATAAGGGTGTAGTAGGATTGACCATGGGTTCTGAGATGGACTCTGGCCTAGTCAGAGTTCCAACTCAGGCTATTCTAGTCTGTGATGGGGGCATGGATATGTCCCCCTTTGTGGGCCCCAGTAATCTGGGCAAATACAGACAACAGCCTTTAATATATGGAAAAGAGTCTTTGGCATTCAGGGACACAGGAGCAAGTGTCACAATGGTGACAAAAGATCTTGTGGATCCTGGGCAGATTATACTAGGTGAAATGTACCAAGTAACCAATGCAAGCAATGTCAGAACAGACCATTCTCTGGCAGTTGTTAACTTCTCTTGGGGAGGGGTAACTGGCCTTAAGAAGGTTGTGATAAGTACAGACCTACCAGTACAGTGCTTGCTTGGCAATGATCTAGGGATTTCAGGTTGGGATGAAGTGGAGCTCAGGACACATGCAGAAATGTTAGGGATCCCTGCTCATGTCTTTGCTGTGACTAGGTCACAGGCCAAAATGTCTAAAACTGAACAGGCCCTGGATTCTGGAATAATGGACCAGGTGCCTCCCAAGAAGAGGAGCAGTAGGGTTAAGGCAGTGCCTTCCCACCTGACTCAGAATGCAGAGCAGTCTCCTCAGGGAGATGATCTTGAGCCTGAAGAAGGAACTGTCCCAGAGGAGCTTGAACCTCTCGTGAACCCCTCAGAAAGCAAGCTGCTGATGAGGCTGCTGGGAATGCTAGTGGCAACCATAAAGTTTATTAAGATGATGGACTCCTTTACTCATAGAGTAGAGACCCCAAGCCTGGTGCATCCAGGAGGTTGGTTATACCTCTGACGTTTAGGGGCTTCCTATTGGCACTAGCCAATGATATTCCCCTAGCAGGACACCTGGGCCAAAACAAGACTTGGGACAGAATTGTTCCTCACTTTCACTGGCCCCACATGTTTGAAGACACTAAGGAGTTTTGTTGCTCCTGTGTGATCTGCCAAGCCAGTGGCAAGGCAGGGGGAACCACAAAGGCCCCCCTGATAGCACTACCTGTGGTGGGGGTTCCCTTTGAGAGGGTTGGGATTTACATTGTTGGTCCCATGGATCCTCAGACAGCATCTGGGCACAGGTTTATACTGGTGGTGGTGGACCATGTCACCAGGTACCCAGAAGCAATTCCCCTAAGGACCACTACAGCACCTGTGGTGGCAAGAGCTCTCTTGGGTGTATTCTCAAGAGTAGGCTTTCCTAAGGAGGTAGTATCTGATAGGGGTGCAAACTTCATGTCTAGTTACTAACCCTGGGCGTAGTTTGCGAAGTAGCGCTACGCGTAGCTACGCAAAGTGCACTTCGCACTAAGCAAGCTACGAATAGGTTGCAAACTGCGTAATGCACTGTGCAAGATGCTGTTCGCACTGATTGCACAGTGCCGGATGCTTGTCCGCACTGTGCAATCAGTGCAAACTGCATCTTGCACAGTGGAAGCAGTCGTTTTCTGCCGCTGGAGTAGATTTCTACTCGAGCGGCAGCTTTCTCAACACAGACTGGTAGTTTCTCAACACGAGCGGTTGCGAGCATACACGACCACTCGCAATGAGAAACCTGACCTCCCCGCGTTGAGAAGCTTGCCGGGAGGTTTATTTTCCACGCTTGTGATCGGCAACTTGATGTTGCTGGTCCCGAACGAGGAAAATGTCTCACTGGGATGTCATTTTGCTTGCTCGCGGTCGCCAACTTAACGTTGAGGACTGCGAGCAAGCAAAAAATGACCGCTGCACTATGCTACGCTATGCGTGTTTGCACTGTGCTACATGCAATTCGCGTAGTGCGAAGTAGCGCAAACTTCGCAAACTATGCGAGCGTAGCGATGTGCTTTACCCAGGCTTACTAGTTACTTGACTGCTATGTGGAAGGAGTGTGGAGTGAACTACAAGTTCACCACACCCTATCACCCACAATGCAATGGTTTAGTTGAAAGATTCAACAAAACCTTAAAGGGCATGATTAAAGGACTCCCAGACAAGCTTAGGCGAAGATGGGACATACTCTTGCCCTGCCTTTTATTTGCATACAGGGAGGTGCCTCAAAAGGGGGTTGGCTACAGCCCTTTTGAACTTTTGTTTGGTCACACTGTCAGGGGTCCATTGTGTCTGGTTAAGGAAGGATGGGAGTTACCGCTCAAGCCCCCCAAACAGGACATAGTGGACTATGTACTTGGTCTCCGTGCCAGGATGGCTGAGTATATGAAAAAGGCAACCAAAAACCTTGAGGCTAGCCAGGAATTACAAAAAGCCTGGCATGACTAAAAGGCTGTACTGACTGTCTACCAGCCAGGACAGAAAGTATGGGTGCTGGAGCCTGTGGCCCCAGCAGCCCTACAGGACAAATGGAGTGGCCCCCATACAATTGTTGAACAGAAAGGGGAGGTCACCTACTTGGTAGACCTTGGAACCGCTAGGAGCCTCCACAGGGTACTTCATGTCAACAGACGTAAACCATATGTTGACAGGGCAGACATGGGCTTGCTCATGGCTACTGATGAAGGACAGGAGGAAGAGAGTGACCCACTCCCTGACCTGCTTTCTCAGAACCCTGATGATGAGTTAGTTGATGGTGTAGCCTTGGCAGGCAGCCTCACTGCCCAGCAGCAAACTGACTGCAGAAACGTCTAAGCGAGTTCAGACATATGTTTTCACTGACTCCAAGTCAGACCACCTGGTGCACTCATGAAGTGGACACTGGGGACAGTCTGCCTGTGAAGAATAAGATCTACAGGCAACCTGACCATGTCAGGCACTGTATAAGGACAGAAGTCCAAAAGATGTTGGATTTGGGAGTTATTGAACCCTCAGATAGCCCTTGGGCTAGTCCAGCAGTCCTGGTACCTAAACCTCACACCACAGATGGCATGAAAGACATGAGGTTTTGTGTGGACTACAGGGGTCTCAATGCAGTCACTAGGACTGATGCCCATCCCATCCCCAGGGCAGATGAGCTAATAGATACTTTGGCCTCAGCCAAGTTTCTAAGCACATTTGACCTGACAGCTGGCTACTGGCAGATCAGACTAGCTGATGATGCAAAGCCAAAGACAGCATTTTCTACCCCTAGTGGGCACTATCAATTTGTGGTAATGCCCTTTGGTTTGAAGAATGCACCTGACACTTTCCAAAGGTTGGTGAATCAAGTCCTTACAGGCCTGGAAGACTATAGTGCAACATATGTAGATGCAATTGCTGTCTTTAGCTCCACCTGGGAGGATCACCTGGTCCACCCGAGGAATGTTTTGGAGGCCCTGTAAAAAGCAGGCCTAACTAGCAAGGCTACTAAGTGCCAGATAGGGCAGAGTCAGGTTGTATACCTGGGCCAACTTGTAGGTGGGGGCCAGGTTCAACCATTGCAGAGCAAAATCCAGACCCTAATGGACTGGGTTGCTCCAACTACTAGACTCAGGTGAGAGCCTTCTTAGGCCTGACTGGGTACTATAGAAGATTTGTCAAGGGGTATGAATCAATAGTGACACCCCTGAATGACTTAACCTCTAAGAAAATGCCCCAAAAGGTTCAGTGATCAGCTAGCTGTAAAAAGGCATTTGAAGACCTGAAGCAGGTCATGTGCACTGCTCCCATTCTGCAAAGTCCTGACTATGCCAAAACGTTCATTGTCCAAACAGATGCATCTGAGTTGGGTGTAGGGGCTGTACTGTCACAGTTGAATGATGAAGGTCAGGATCAACCAGTAGCTTTCATAAGCAGAAGGTTGAACCCCATAGAGAAACGTTGGTCAGCTGTTGAGAGGGAGGCCTTTGCTGTGGTTTGGGCTCTGAAAAGGTTGTGGCCATACTTATTTGGTACTCACTTCATTGTTCAGACAGACCATAAGCCCCTCTTATGGCTAAAACAGATGAAGGGTGAAAACCCCAAACTTCACAGGTGGTCCATTTCCCTACAGAGGATGGACTATACAGTGGATCATAGACCTGGGAGTAACCATGCCAATGCAGATGGACTCTCAAGATATTTCCACTTAGAACATGAAGACTCAACTGGTCAAGGTTAGTTTATTGTCCCTGCGTTGGGGGGTTGTGTAGGAGAGTAGGATCTGCTTCACATGTTTACCCCCACTTTTTGCTGGTGTTTCATTGTTTTTCGACTTTAGCCTAGCTGCTTCCTCTCTAAAATGATTCCATGTACTTTAGGTACATTACAAATTTGAACTGGAGTGCCCTTATAAGTCCCTAGTATATGGTATACAATGTACCCAGGGCATAGGTACCCCAGAGGCCTACCAGGGGCTGAAGCATGTATTATGCCACCCCTGGAAAGCCACCCAAAATGACACCACAGGTCTGCTACTGCAGCCTGGGTAAGGTGGTGAATGCACCCCTTACTGTGATATAGGTTACCTATATTACTATATATATACAAACATATAAACCTATATAAATGCTCTGCTTAAGACGAGCGGACTGAAGAAATCTCCCTTGGGGTCAAGGAGTGACTCCCCTGCTTGGCAGGCACCAACGTAGTAATTTGCCAGTCTGCATTATCGAAGCTCCCACCGGACTCTGAAGTATTTGCAGCCCAGGAAGAGGATTTCCAGACATCTCAGAGGCCGACCCAAGTCCCCAGCAAAGCTGAGACCCGCAGCCCTCGTGAGTAGCGTGGAACTGGAATTCCTGGTCACCGTGCATTTCTGCAAGTGCATTGACTTCTCGACGTCTCTTGAAGTCATGCTTGGGCTGACTTGTCGCTCCTACCTCGAGCACTGAATCCTCCGAAGATTGTCAGCCTGGTCATTCCGAGCGACCTGTGGGCTGCCAGTTTGTGTTTTGTCTCGAGGTCCCTTCGCTGTCCCTGTTCCGCTGACTGGTGGGTCCCTGGGGGGGTAACTTTGAATTTCCTTGGGCTTCCCTGGTTGCTCCCGATGTGCCCCGACTACCTACCAAGTGGTGAGTTCCACAGACCTTACTGGTCTGCACCGAATCATCTGTCTCGTTTCTGCATGGGTTGCTGTTGCCAAGGCTTGTTGTGTACAATCTGGGCACCGATGCTGCAGCACTCAACATCCTTTATGGGACAGCTAGAATCCAGCTCCTGGTTGTCCTCGACGCCTCCTGGTCTTCGTGGCTGAAGAGTCAAGCTTCACCTCTTTCACCTGAAATCACCCGACATTGGTGGGCATCTGCTCATCACCTTCATGGTCACTGACTAGTGGCCCAGACTCTGTCCCCTCTGGTTTCAGGTTCTTCTCATCTTCGATCCAGGCTTGGATCTCTTCGGACACTTCGTATCTTCACGACAGCAGCACTTCTTCGCCAGCTCCCATTGTAATCGACGACGCGACCCGACACCAAAAGACACCTATACACCCGGCTTCCCTGGGTGAGGTAACACAAGTGCTTCCATGGGTGCTAGCCCCAGAACTTCCTAAGTCCAAAAGGGTTTCGTCCTGACTCATTTCTATGTGTCCCTAATCTTTAAAAATCTAACCGCGACTTTCCCCATAGAAGCTAACGGGAGCTCGCGGCTGTGTTCACACACTGCATACGGCCCCTGTGGGTCCTCTGTGGCACTACCTTGGGTAGTTCTTTGGGGTCCCAGCGATTCTACAGGCTCTAGGCCTTGTGTCTAGTTAAGTCGTGGTTCTTATACCACTATTTTAGTATATGGTTTGGCTCGCCCCTAGGGCCTGACGTGTATTTGTGCTATTTAACTGGGATTATTGAAGTGTAACTTACGTGTTTTGACCTCTAGTCTCATAAAGAGACTAGGAGGGTGTGTTTAGTAATAAATACATATATTTTATATATACCTGGTGTGGATATCTTTCATTTAGGAACTCAGGAGATTATAGACTGGTAAAACAAGCTGCTTTACATTCCTTCGAGAACTAGCCTGAAGGCTGCTCTCCATAGCTACCACTAGGATAGCTTTCAATAAAGGTTGTCTTTAACCTATAACCAATAAGGGGTTGTTTGGACTGATATAAGGTGCCCACTATAACTAGTGGACAGCATATATCAGGCCAACTTCTCACAGGGTATCTTACCCTGAGTGGCACCTATTGCTCTTACGGATGTACAGATAATTGTTAAAAAATGACTATACTAGCCCAGTGTCCGGAGGTGTTTTGAAGTGCGACCTTGCATCCACCACTACCTCGTCCAGTTCTATGGTAGTTTTATTACTAAGGCATCCACCGTGGTGGTGTGGGCTATGAAAAAAATTCTGTAGCCGCCATTTTGCTAATTACAAACGGCGTTCATTGGTGCTTTATACAAGTGGGTGCCTAATCTGAAGGGGAAAAAAGGCGTGGCCGACATTTTTTTTATTGCGTTTGTGTTGTTATAAAACCGGGCTGTGGTATTGGAGAAGGAAGATGCTACACGGCTGAAATATTAAGCACGGCGCCCGGGTGATGAGGAGTAGACACAGCAGAGAGTTGAAAAGAGGTCCACTGCAGGAAAGCATGCACTGTCTGCAATAGGAGACAAGCGGTCGCAATTGCCCTGGCAGCTTAGAAAGAGAAAGCGCGCACCGCGCACTGAAGGTTATTAAAGTACGTAGTGCCTCATATAAGACAAACTCATTTAAGAAAATAGTGCTCACCATGTAAGAACAGAAGTAAAGGGGCCAGTAACCATGGGAGGATACAAATGATGACATGGCCGTAATAAGGAGGGACTAACAAGCCTATAAAGGAATCAGAAGACAGCATTTGTGAAGCAAAAAGACAGAAGCCAATGAAAAATGTGGGCAGGCTCAGTACAGCACCTACAGCAGATGGACAGAGCAGCGTTGCGCCCCTCCTCAGGCTCGACCTAAAACGCACAGTGCATCGCCTCTCTCTCACACATCCTTCATAACTTCCCTCTAATACTCTCTGCTCCAACAGAGCAAGGAGCCAGCACTGTTCTGTGAGAGAACAGCAATCAGCAAGTCTGCAATCCACTGCCAGGT
Source organism: Triturus cristatus (assembly GCF_964204655.1). Lineage (NCBI taxonomy): Eukaryota > Metazoa > Chordata > Amphibia > Caudata > Salamandridae > Triturus > Triturus cristatus. The sequence continues at coordinate 1,082,891,618 of NC_140590.1, forward strand.
GGTATGGCACAGATTCACCCTGAAAAGAGGTGATTGATTGGGAATCTCCTGAACTGTTTCATCTGTGGGGACCCATGACTGGCAAGAGTAGGCTGGTGAGACATATCATCCCCCGCCCTTCTGCTGCTTTCCGTGAGAGTCTGATTACCTCAGCCGAGTAAAGAAATACAGAGAAATCAAGTGCTTCTATTGGTGACACTGCAAAACTCCTACTATGTCATAGCAATGAATATCCAGATTTAGAACCAGAGATTCACACTAATGCTGTCTGTGAGAAGCTGTGAAGTGATGGTCCAAGATGGCTCAGTAAATGAATGGTCACCCCTATTGATGAGCATTAGTGCTGCCCAATTTAAACAAAAAGGTAATTGTTCCGGATAACTGTTCCCATGAAAATTATGGCGGACTGCAGGAAAGTGTTGGCAGAGTAGAATTAAAGGAATGACAGCAAAGTTAGGAAGTGTAGGTGCATTTCAAGAAAAGCACAGGAGCCTTGCTAAAATATTTACATTTTACATATATATTCCATTCACTGTTGTTGTTGTTATTAGCCATAAAGGTGTAGCAATATTCATAAAAAACATTGAGGCATATTAGCAAGACCGGCGATAAAATGATCGCCGTTTTAGCGGCAGGAAACTGCCGCTAAAACGGCGATAATGGGCTTGCTAATATGCGTTATAGAATTCCAATAGAAGCCCAGGTTAGATGTGCAGGACATCTAACCTGGGCTTCTATTGGAATTCTCTGCGGCATAATAGCAAACCCATTATCGCCGTTTTAGCGGCAGTTTCCTGCCGCTAAAACGGCGATAATTTTATCGCCGGTCTTGCTAATATGCCCCATTGTTCCTATTCCTTTAAAAGTATGGCGCACATAGTGAGAAGTGCTTGACTATTTCTTAGTGTGGAATAATTCAATTGATTCAAAAATGTTTCAAACGAATTGTATTTTTTTAAATTCTCACTACATTATACCATTTGTACCACAGATTCAGTATACATTAATGTCAAAGCTCACTCTCCCTAGAGGTCAAAGTAGATGGGATCAGAAGGACACGATGTGCCATTACTTTTTTAATTTATGAAAAATTGTTCCCCTACTTTTTGTAAAAAGACAACCATCTCTGGATAGTCCATTCCAATAGATTAAATACTTGAGCTGAAGTGTCATTCAGGAAGTCTCCTGTGCTGTGATACCGAATTGGGAGAGACAGCTAAAAAAACCTTCTTGCCAGGGTGCCTGCTTTCCTGGGAAAAAGGCACATGTGCGCAAGTGGCTAATCTGCAAATGTAAAGGGTGCTTGGAAGCAGGTAGTGGCTTTAATTGATAGAATCATTTGAAGCTTTGTGATGACAAAGATTGACTCTTTTTGAGTAGTATTACAAGGGAGTTACGAACTGAGCTGTGAAGTGCTTGCTCTTATGGGACAGTTATATAACCAAAACTGCAGTACAGACAGTCTGTGTGTTACAAAAATCTATATTTTGGAAGCACCATTTTATCTTAAACCTTTTTGCGCCTTTTGTAGCAATCTATCTTATAATGTGTGTAATTTAATTCGGTGGCTCTCTGGTTATACAAAGACCTCTGCAGTGCATTAACTTATATTGGTTTAATAATGTGGTATAGTGCATTTGCCTCTGACTAACGTAACTTTTTAAAAATGTATTTCTCATTTAAACTGCGCACTACTTTATATGTAGCTACCTGAAGGTGAAAGACCAAAAAAAGTACATAATCCATATAAAATATTTTGTTTTTTAGCCACACATTTCACCCTGCCCCCACACGCACTGACCCCGCCCCCATTGCATGTAGCAGTACAGACCCTTGCCATGGTCCCCCGCATCCACAGGGCCAGAGCAGGTGGCAGATCCTTCTCCTACCTCGTGGCCAAGATCTGGAACAAACTCCCGCACCACATCCGACGGCCCGACACTGCACTAATTCAGAAAGGACCTCAAGACCCCGGCCCTTTGAGTGACCAAAGGAGCTTCTCTCACCCCTCTCCCCTCAGTGCCTTGAGACCCTCATGGGTGAGTAGTGCTCTAAAACCCTGATTGATTGATTGAGTTCCCCTGTCTTTTTTTAATGCACTTAGAACTGCTGACACCACCATTTTGATGTTATTAATTGGGTTACGTGTATGTGACACAAACACCTAGATATGTGCTTTGCATCTGCAGTAGTGAGAAGATGGGTGACCAATGAACTACCAACCATATCACCCAGAGACGCTGCTTTCTCCAATGACCGATAGAACATCCGTGTCCCAAACGGACATCCTGCTCCTCCTCTGGGAATCATCTCAGTCCTGATAATTTCTCATGCGCTTGTGCAAACTCTGCCTAAATATTTACAGTTCTGAATTTTTGGATTTCATTCTTTGTTTGTCTATCATAATGAACTCTAAATGCCAAGGCATTTTTTAATTAAGATGCACATGCTTGGCTCCTTAAGCCATAGATTTGAAGATTCAAAGCGGCAGATGGATTTCAAAGTAATAAACCAAAGCCCTTTTTTTCATGTGTTTTATTGGCTCTTTATATGAGAGAATAAACCTGTTTTTTCATATCTGTTTTAGCGGTTTTAGTACAATCAACATTTAGGCTTACGTTCCATAATCTCAATGTTCACAATAATTCAGTAAAACCTTTTGCTTGTAATCCCATGGTACCATATACATTTCATAATTTCACATAACGCACTGGCTTAAATGAAGCTATGCTGCCTGTCTCATCAAGCAAGAAAAAAACTGATGCTATCCAGAAGAAAAAAAAAAGCAAGCCACTCTGGTATATATATCTGAAGGGAGCAACTGGAACATTACATAATGTTTATAGGGAGGAAAGGTGTGCTAAAGCAAAATAACTATTGTTTACTAATCAATTTGCTAAGAACAGGTATGGAAGTCCATAGACTGGCTTAATACTGCCTCATTATCACTTGGAGGTCTATAGGGGAACTGAACAATAAGTACAGAGAAGAAGGAGATTTGATGGAAAGAGTGTGAGATGAAAGAATTTGCTCCCACTTAAATTCGTACAAATATACTAGAAGCTGGTTTGTGGGCATTCCTGGGGAAAGTCAGCTGGATAAAACATGAGGAACATCCAACAATTTGCAGGAAGTTTTAAATTACAAACATGATTATAAATTCCGTCAAAAACCTGAATAAATGTATTCATCAGAGTACAGCGAGATCCTTAATATATTTGGTGAAGACACACCGGGTCAGATTTCCAAAGAAATAGTTCAATGCAGTGCTACAATCAAAGTTGCTATGCTGTCTTGCACTAGGGGAGAGCAGTGCAGAGACATATTTACTAAATATAGTCTGCTTCTTACTCTTTAAAGCTTCCTAGAGCCATGGACTCACCGTTGCTCCATAGTGCACATGTGTCTATGCGCTGTCTAGCATAGGTTTTGCAATGGAATGTTACTCTTGTACTAAATCTTATGCTTTTACATATTTTAACTTTTCCCACACAAAATATGTGCTGTACAGTGCGGCACATGTGCAACGTGTAAAATGTTCGATTAAACTAAAACATTTTTCTGACTGCGCCAGCCTCAAGAAGGCATTATTTTATTGCACAAAGCCAGGCTTTGCAATATTTGTATATTTGACATAGCATCAAAAACTATTGGTTGGGGTGTTGGAACACCTGAGAACCACCCATTGTTAGAGCTGACAGCCTTTGGTGTGGTCTTCCCCCAAACGTTTTGCCATCTCCCCTCCAGTTGCTGAAATTCGTTTTTGTTGGCTTTAGGGCTGCTAAACAGTGCTAAAGTGCTTGTGCTCATTCCATAAAACATGGTAAAACTGGCCTACACCCACTTGGTACATTTAATTTCCTGATCTGTCCTTAGTAAAGTGGTACAATGTGTATCCAGGGCCTAGAAATGGGCATGCAACACTTATTGTGAACCCAGGTATGTAGCCCTTTAAGCATCTTGTGTGCAGTTTTAAACTGCCAATTCGACCTAGCAAAATTAACCTTTTGCCATGTCTAAACCCCGCTTTTTATTATATGTCAGTCCCCACTAAGATGAGCGCTAAAGAGTGTATTGAGCAGGGTGCAATGTATTTAAAAAGTCGGCCATGTACTTTTAAGTGTTGTATGTCCTGTTAATGAAAAACTCCCAAATTAGTTGTTAACTACTGTGAGGCCTACCTCTCCCATAGGATAATATTGGGGTGCCTTATTAATTAATAAGTGCTACCTTTTGATTGGGAACAGGTAGGAATAGTATGTTTGTTCTCAAATGTCATAAGTCTGGTTCTACTGACTGGATTTAGTTTGTTTAGGTTCTTTTGGTGTTAAATAATTTATTAGAATGTTCTCAATTTTTCTAAATTTGTGTGGAATTTTTCTTGTGTTGTATTTTTACTTTATTACTGTTGAGATGCTGCATAAGTACTTAACACAGTGCCTCTAAGTTAAGCCTGACTGATGTTGTGCCAAGCAACCAGAGGGCTAAGCTCTGGTTAATTTTGTAACATTTGTGATTAACACCCTCCTCAACCATTAACCCAATTTCTTAAACTCATGAAATGCCATCTCCATCCAGTGGAACTCAAAGCAGCGCAAAGTGCTGATTACAGTGGGAAACATCCTTTATCCAGCAATGAGAACAACGACCATTCTTTACAAAGACGTCACTACCCCAACTGCAACTTTACCACACATTACTTTACCCCGCTAGTCATTACAACGACTTGCTGTAGGGGGCACGTTGTTGGACTGGTGTTGTATTTTTAAGTCCAACACTTTCCCTACTGTTGCGTAGACTAGAGATGGAATTGTAATTTATACTATTCCAAAGTCCAACACCCCCCTAAAGCAAGTTGTTGCAACAACTTGCGTGGTAAAGTAACGTGTGGTAACATCGCAGTCGGGATAGTGAATAAGTTGTAAAGGCATGCAGGGTAAATGCATGTCGGCTCCTGTCATACAACCATTTGCACAACTGTAAGTGGAAGCTTGCAGCATAAAAAAGTTTTCTACTGGTTAGTAAATACCATATCAAGACTTTGCACCTCTTTGCCTCCCTTTCTCTAACTTTAAAGTGACCAAGAGGGTTGGTAAATCAGCCTCAAACAGTCCCTTGGCGACCTGCCACTTAGATTAATCACAGTTTCATCTCTGGGCAAAGAATGAATATCTTGGCATCTACAAGGATAGTTTGCACAATCAATGAATTACTCATATTCTGAATCTTTAACAGTATGAAGCTTCCTAACAAGGGCCATCCTAAAAAAGAAATCATGGTCTGCTGAACATACACAGGGGTGAAGAAGCAGTATCATAGAAATCAAAATACCTTTCAATTGAACAAACTGTACCTTAAAATCCACTTCAAGGGTAAATGTGGATTTTATGTCACTATTCTGAAAATGCCACTTTTTGAAAGTTAGGAACAAGGGGGGGTTTGGCCCAAAAGACAGTAACCGGGTAGGGCTGAGGTAAATAATACACAAAAATAGACCGGGCTACTCATGAATTTCACTGCTATATGATTAAAGCAAAGATCACTGGAACCACTCCGACTTGATCTGGTTATTTATTTAATCTTTCTTTTCATTTTCTTTCAATTTTGGATATCTTATTTCATTTTTTTCAAAAAATCTGTAATGAGACAAACACTTTTTGAAAATTGGCATTTGCTTGTCCTAACCATTTGCTGCCTGCAGCCTGTATCCAGGGTCACATGACTGTGAAAAGAGTTGCAGTTGGCGTTTGTGTATTTCCCCCAGACAAGGGGGACTAGGTGTTGGCAGGATGGGCCATCATGACAGGATGGGAGGGTTGGAGCTGTCCTGAACCTCTGGAAGTAATTCTAAAAGTGCCCAAACAATCAAAATCCAACATTTGCATCTTAGGACATTTTCCACTAAATAGTGGCCTGAGAACCAACAGAACGCTGGAACCTGGCTCAGAAAAGGGCAAGCAATTGCTCCCTACGCAGGAATTATGGGACAACACTGATATCATGATCCCATATCATCTCTCAAATCTATTGATAGGTTTATCCCAATAGTAGGTGGGGCAGAGTGGGAAATGCTTAAACTAAAAGACGTGAGGCGACTGAGATCTTTTCCTACATGGCCATTCACACCTCTACTGAGATGAGAAGTATGAAGTAAGTGAGCGTGAACATCGTGATCCATCCCATGATTAGGACCATACAAGTGAGCATATAGCTACATCTGATAAATACTTAGGGCTCAATTAGAGTTCATGGGGTGGTTACTCTGTCACAAACGTGACAGATTGTTAAATTCTGTAAAAATAAGGATGCCAACTCCTCCTTGTAATGTTCAAGTAGTATATTTTTTCTTGGGATTAGATGGTCAGGTACAGCATTCAAGTAGGAATGTAATCTGGTAAGAAACCCCACCGGGAGCACATAACCTCCTGCTCAGCCTCCAGGCAACTGATAAATCCCTTGAACAGCAACAGGTAGAATCACGGATGACATCACAGTGACATGACATAGACAAGCAGACACTAACACTAAGAAGGGACAAAGAGGGTGGAAGAGCAGGATGTAGCACAGATATACAGTCGACCATATTTCAGGTGCATTAGATGGAATGGCACTTGTAATGCAGCGTATGGGATATCCGTCACATTTGTGATGGAATAACCCGTCCTCTGAACTCTAAATCAGGCCTGAAGTCCGCAAACCTCTTGTTAGGTCCATTCAGGTGAGCATGAACCAATTTAAAAACATATTTCTTCCTTCTAGATGAGACATAAGGAGGCAGCAGAGGTTTCATTTTTTACAGGCTTTCTAATAAGAACTGTACAAATGTAAGACAAAGACAGGAGACAATTACTCAACGAACAAATCCACTGATAAATGGCCACCCAAATACCAGAAGGTCACTGAGAATTGGTGGTTCTATGTCACTAAAGAAAACAATATCAAATATATCACAAAACAAATATTGACAACTAAAATATTGTGACCCTACATTTAAACAAGAAAAACATATGTATCAACAACAATAATATTGTTGAGAACAATATAAAAAAATACAACAATGTCGAAAACAAGAATACCGAAATCCCAAATATTGTAACTACATTAAGGTGCCGATTCCGATCCTGTAAAACCCTGGTACGAATGGTCGTACGGAGCGTATTCTCCGTACGACTCGTACCCGGGAAATGCACCTTACAAACCAGCAAGTATGATTCGTGCAGAAATACCATTTCCGTACGAATCGTAAAAATCTACGTGCGACGAAAAAATACCCACAATTCCGATCCGGGACATCGCGTACGTGACATCTGGACGGAGTCAGGCAGCGTTCTACGGACCAGCAAGTACGATTTGTGCCTACGTCACTCCGCACGGATCATTTTTTACGTCAGCCAAAAACTCCCAGGAAATTGAGGACGACGCGAAGAAGGAGCTTCGGGACACGATGGACAGCCATGGACCCCATCCTACGTGTCATCCCGGCCCTCATAGCCTATGACCTGGTGCACCGAAACCGCCGTGCACGCCGCAGAAGGTCAGCACAACACCCAGGGGCAAAGGGGGGGCGAGGGGCAGGAAACATAACCTCCACCAAATTTGTAAAATACCATATACTGTCCATACATTACCTCCAGGGTCTGGTCACTTCGGGGGGCGTGTCCACCAATCCCCGCGTATGCGTACCCGTCACCACTACAATGGTGGTACGGGCCGTAACCACTCCCTCAGAGCGTGGGTATGGCCCGTACCATGCGTACCCATACATCACCACTCCAATGGTGGTACGGGCTGTACCCACGCACTCAGGGCGTGGGTACGGCGCGTACCCCTACATCACCACTCCAATGGTGGTACGGGCCATACACACGCTCTGAGGGCGTGGGTACGGCATGTAGCCCTACATCACCACTCCAATGGTGGTACGGGCCGTACCCACGCACTCAGGGCGTGGGTACGGCGCGTACCCCTACATCACCACTCCAATGGTGGTACGGGCCATACACACGCTCTGAGGGCGTGGGTATGGCGCGTAGCCCTACATCACCACTCCAATGGTGGTACGGGCCGTACCCATGCACTCAGGGTGTGGGTACGGCCCGTACCACCATTGTAGTGGTGATGTAGGGATACGCGTGGTACGGCCCGTACCCACGCACTCAGGGCATGGGTACGGCCCGTACCACCATTGGAGTGGTGATGCACTCAGAGCGTGGGTACAGTCCGTACCACCATTGGAGTGGTGATGTAGGTGTACGCGCCGTACCCATGCCCTCAGAGCGTGGGTACGGCCCGTACCACGCGTACCCCTACATCACCACTCCAATGGTGGTACGGGCCGTACCTCCGCTCTGAGGGCATGGGTACGGCCCGTACCACCATTGTAGTGGTGATGTAGGGATACGCGTGGTACGGCCCGTACCCACGCACTCAGGGCATGGGTACGGCCCGTACCACCATTGGAGTGGTGATGCACTCAGAGCGTGGGTACGGCCCGTACCACCATTGGAGTGGTGATGTAGGGGTATGTGCCGTACCCACACCCTGAGTGTATGGGTACGGGCCGTACCACCATTGGAGTGGTGATGTAGGGGTACGCATGGTACGGGCCGTACCCACTCTCTGAGGGCGGGGGTACGGCGCGTACACCTACATCACCACTCCAATGGTGGTACAGGCGGTAACCACGCCCTCAGAGTGTGGGTACGGCCCGTACCAAGCGTGCCCCTCCATCACCACTCCAATGGTGGTACGGGCCGTACCCACGCTCTGAGTGTGTGGGTACAGCGCGTACACCTACATCACCACTCCAATGGTGGTATGGCCTGGACCCATGCCCTTAGTGCGTGGGTACGGGCCGCACCACACGTACCCCTACATCACCACTACAATGGTGGTACGGGCTGTAACCACGCCCTCAGAGCGTGGGTACAGCCCATACCACGCATACCCCTACATCACCACTACAATGGTGGTACGGACCGTACCCACACCCTCAGAGCGGGGGTACGGACCGCATCACCCGTACCTTTAGGGCACCAGTACATTAGTAATACAAGGCATACACATGCCACGAATGTTGGCTTAGGGCCTGGTGCAGCATATAACCAGTATATTGGGGTGTGTACATGGCCAGGACAGCAGTGTACAGCACCAAGGGTGCGGGTGGGTGGGTGGGTGTCTGCTAAGGAGTCCCAGCAGTGGACATAGACATGTGAGGGGTGGGTGCATATCACTACCAGCAGTGGACAGAGATATGGGTGTAGGTGCAAAGGACTCCCAGCAGTGGCCAGAGACATGTGAGGGGTGGGTGCAGAGGACTCCCAGCAGTGGACAGAGACATGGGGGTGGGTGCCTATCACTCCCAGCAGTGGACCAAGACATGTGAGTGGTGGGTGCCCATCACTACCAGCAGTGGACAGAGATATGGGGGTGGGTGCAGAGGACTCCCAGCAGAGGACAGAGACATGTGAGGGGTGGGTGCAGAGGACTCCCAGCAGTGGACAGAGACATGTGAGGGGTGGGTGCAGAGGAATACCAGCAGTGGACAGAGACATGTGAGGGGTGGGTGCAGAGGACTCCTAGCAGTGGACAGAGACATGTGAGGGGTGGGTGCAGAGGAATACCAGCAGTGGACAGAGACATGGGGGTGGGTGCCTATCACTCCCAGCAGTGGACAGAGTCATGGGTGTGTGTACATCATGATCAGATGAGCACAACTCCATGGGTGTATGTACGCATCCCTAATTTTCGACTATGTTGATAGTGCCATAACTGCACATCACTGACAGCAGTGTCCCACTCCCATGAGGATGGATGTCCTTCCCCCACTGCATGACACAACACATGTGGGTGTGAGGACAAATGACACATGCATACCCACCCCTGGCGGATGCAGCACAATACAAACACAGAGATCATGCCACAAGACTGTATACTCATGTCAATGGCCACTACACTAAGAGAGCCAAAGGGAACACACACTGTCACGCACATCCCAGGACTGATAGGAATGTACAGGTGCCGGGACAGCCACCAAGATGTTGCCTCTCATGGAAGGAATAGGGTGGACTTCCCACAGATACAATGCCCACAATTGTCAGTCAGGTGCTCAAATACCCTGCAGAACAAGTACCAAATGTGTGCTAGGCTGGGATAACACACATGCATAGTGTAGAAAATGCTGATTGTCGCCATTAAGGCATGACAACATACTCACTACACAAGTACAGTGACTAGCAAGGATGGCACAGACGATGCAGCCGGAGACATTGCTAAGCAGGCATGGCCATAGTTGAAGGGATCCGTCACCAACAAAGGAAATGTAGACACAGGTCACCACAAAAAAAGTGCAACTCCCTGCAGGGTAGATGTCAGGTGCCACAGAGGAAGGAACAGTCCTTGGGACAATGTCTCCAAACACAAATAGCACACACGACCAAATATACTTTGCAGAGACATTGTGATGGCGCGCAGATACCATGGTCCACCCCATTAGCATCAGACTACAACTTTTTCCTGACACATAACACATTACCACCACCCCAACTCTGGGACCATCAGCACCCACATCAATACCTGAAATGCAAATGTGTTCAAACTGAAAAGAAATTGCTTTATTCAGCATTAAATGAAAAAGTAGTTAACGACACTATTAACAAAGGCATATGGCCAGCCCAGATCTGAAGTCCTTGGGGGGGGGGGACACATGGCCACGCGTCTCCCCTAGCTTGCCTGCACATTAGAACCCTCAGGTTCCTCGACTGGGGGGGGCATCATGTGGGGAAGTACCAGGCACCGCAGGGACAGGAGGTGTAAGGGTAGGTGTGGTGGGTGCAGGGACGGACGCCTCCACCACAGGGGGTGGGGCAGCGCCAAAGGTGGAGGTCAGCTCGGCGCTGCACACTGCTGCCAGGTCGTCAAGCGTCTCCCCTTCACCCGAAGACAACACAGCCTCAAAGGAGGGGGGGTCGGAGTCATGGGGTGCAGCGCTACTGGGGGAGGGGGGACAGGGGGGGACTCAACTCCCCTACCCATGGAGTGCCGTTCCTGTTTGCGGGCTGGAGAGACTGAGGGGCTGAGGCCCAGCCCAGCCAAGTAGGCCTCTTTCTCTGGATGTGTGGTAGGGGATGGGAACACTTACAATACAAAGATTGTTTTTCTAAACAAAGCATGTGCTTTGAAAAAATCTGTAGCTATGTATGTACATTTAGGACTAAACTGTTGGTTTAGCTAAAATAATGATGTCCAAAATGTACTGAAAGAAATGTAAGATCAGGCAGAGCAATATTGCATGTAGAAAATAAGATTTTTGAAACACATGTTTTTATTTCTGTATTAGGCAACTAATTCTGGAAAAGGAGATACAAATAGTTATGTCCTGAAGAAGGAGGCTACAAACAGCGAAAGCCTTCGAAACGCGTCGACGCAATATATATGTGTTAAATTCAGAAGGGGCATACAAACTCTTTGAAATAGGGAAGTAAATCCTTATTCTATGTTGCCCATGAAGGGTCTGAATTAACTGTGATATGACAAAGTATATTGTCTTTTATTCTCCTGTTCTCCTAGAGTACTAATTGTTATAATGTTTTTAATTTTCGTCGTCTTTTATAAAAATGAAATGTATATTTTATACTGATTATATGTTTTAAAAAAAATATTTTTTGATGCAAATAAATAGTTTGCTCTGACACAATTGGCGCTCTTTGTGTGTAAGTGTTCCATCAGAGGTAGTGAGTTGTAGAAACCCGACATTAGGATTCTGATTTGGTAGAGTGATTGAATGAGTTGATGAGTATCTTATCCAAAAGGAAAAAAATATCTTTTTACTTTACAGTTGTGTGGTAGGGGAGCCAAGGGGAGTGCCTTTGGAGGGACTGGTTAGTGCGCCATGCAGCCTCGGACTGTGGCTGCGTGTATGCCTGTGTGCCCCAGACCCAGTGGGTGTGCCCTCATCCACCTGAGTGTGCGTGCCAGGAGGAGTGCGCTTGCCCTTACGTGGTGGTGTGCTGCCTGCGTCTGGTGGGGTGCGTGCTTGTGAATGTCTGTGTGTGCTTGGGACAGGTATGGGAGTGGGAAATGTGGATGGTGCAGGGGTAGGGGGGATGAAGCGCTGCAGGAGACTCACTGCTGCCATCAGTGAAGAGTCCATGGACCTCAGCAACATCCGTTGGTCAGACATCGCTGATGACATGCCGTCCATGTACGACACCATCTGTGTCATAATTCGGTGTGGCCATGGAGGACATTCAGCAGCGATGTCTGTCCAACCTGCAACTGCCACAGAATGTCCACAGACTCTGCAGTGAGGGCAGCAGGGGGACAGGGGCAGGGGGTGCGGTGCCTGGCACGAAGGACACACGGTGTTTCCTAGCACAGACAGAAGGGACTGGAGCAACTGGGAGGGCGGTGAGGGGAATGGAGGGGGTGGTGACAGATGTAGTGCTGCTGCCAGGTGTCGTAGCAGCCTCCGCCCCCTGGAGGAGTTCAGCATCGGACCCGTCTGCGTCGCAGTCAGTGTTGTCACTAGACAGGTCCTCCGCCTGACTCCCCTCACCCTCCGTGCCACTTGCTCCCGCAGACTCCGCAGCAGTGGTGGCAGCGGTGCTGGATCCCTCCCCCACATCCGTGCAGGTGTCTCCCTCGGTGTCCTCCGATGATGCTGTGGGCAAGGTGAAGAGACAGAAAAAAATCAGTCACCTGTATACAACAGACACATGAGTCCCAATAAAAATATCACAGTGCATATCAGGAAATGCATCATGAGTAACATCTAGAATAGTCCGCACATATGTAACCCTGCACTCCTCAGTTGGTTGACCCACCATGACACTTGGAAACAATGGAGATCATGACACAACAGCAAATAACTTGATATTGAATTATACTGAGAAGCTAGTGTCTGGGGACAGTTGAGCACAGCAAGAATATGAATCCATGCCACCTCTTGTTCACTGTGAGCGAAACAGTATTGGTGCACCCCAGGCCAAATAACACACCTCAATACTGAAGGTGTCCCATCACTCTGAGACCTGTGAGTTCTTAGGAAACCATAGCCAAAAACATTGCAATCCCTTGGGACTCACAACACTTTACACAATGTACATGTTTAGAATGTGTGAATGTGCCACTTTGTGAACAGAAGACACATCTACCTGTATGACAGATGTCACACAATGATGTGCACACAAAAATACATTTACACAGTCATTGTATGAGCTGGCAGCCGAATTCTAAAAAGCCACTGTAAATAAGAAATGGGGTATCAGTAAGTACATATACATAGCACCATGGTGGTCTGGATGACTTGACACTCGTAAGTTCGTATCAGCAACAACCAAGGACTTACACGCATGCAAACATACTGTGTGAACATGGATATGTATATTCAGAAAACAAGTGGTAATCAAACTGTGCCTTCCAGTGAAATGTGCCTGCGTGTCCACGGAAAGTGTAAAAGTACTTTCTTTTGCACTTCCCTGGGAGACATCTGTCATGCAGGCACATTATTGTCCTTCACAACCAACTAGCAAAAAGAAGCATAGGAAAAATGGAGACATGTTGACAAGTGTAGTGAGTGCCAAGGTACAATACTTATTGACTGAAAACTTGAATCATGCCACCTGTCACATGGCCATCCGTACCATGATGACACAGTTGCCAACACATCTGACCCACTGCCTGTCATGTGGAGTGGCACACATGTCCAAACACAGGACAATGCATTAGCTAATGGGCCTGCAATGTGTCGGGATAAGGAGCACCTGCACTGAGGAGACACCCTCATGGCAAGAAAGAATGTCCACACAGATGTCAGCACACACAGACCAAACTACGTAGCATCTCGCCCACACACTGGTGGCAAAAATGGATGAGCATGAGCCATGTATTTCCATTTTTGACACTTGCTGCAAAGCACAAACATTAAACCCAGCAAAACATGACTGGGTCACTGCATGTTGAGTGTCTGTCCAGACAATTATCAAACACAGGTCAGACCCGGCAAGGAGACATAAGGTTTGTACATGTAGGCCTTGCCCGCACAAACCCCCCATACCTGAGACAATGTGATTGAGACAGATCAAGAAGTGACACCTCTTAATCTGGGTTTACTCCAATGTGCATCAAGAATTCCTAAATGTACTCCACATCACCTCGTGAGACTGCCAACACATATTTGTGACCAACAACCATCAACAGATAGTTGTACATAGACACACAGGCACTGCCCAGTGTGAGGATGCACAAGCAAAATGGGGTCAGCCTGTACAATGAGCACATGTAGCACACTTCAGATAAATACAAATGAGGGCAGGTAACTATGCCACAGAGGCCAAACTATGCTGAACACACAGAGGATGGGCACAGTGTTGGATGACACACATGATTCCGAGGCAAGGGTGTCTTAGGGGACTGTAGTGGGAACACTGCTCCATTGTCCTGGAATTATCTGACAGTAACCTGAGCTACCATGCCTGCACTATGCATATCTCCCACTCATGCACATCATGTCTGAGGCCACAACATTGTTAATGCATGCTGCAAGTCTGTTCATTTGAAAACCCACACTCCTATGTTGAGACTCAGCATCAGTGCCAACTAACATGGACACCCAAATGACTGCACAGGACAGGGCACAGGCAAGGTAACAACTAACCCTGGGCGTAGTTCGCGAAGTAGCACTTCGCGAAGCTACGCAAAGTGCAGTTCGCACTACGCGAGCTACGCGTAGCACTTCGCGAACTGCGTAATACCTTGTTTGCACTGTGCCAGATGTCGTTTTCAATGATTGCACAGTGCGGGAAAGCAACCGGCACTGTGCAATCATTGAAAATGGCATCTTGCACAGTGCGAGCTGTAGTTTTCTGCTGCTCGAGTAGATTTTTACTCGAGCGACAGCTTTCTCAACGCGAACTGGTAGTTTCTCATCGCAAGCGGTCGCGAGCATACGCGACCACTCGCAATGCGAAACCTGACCTCCTCGCGTTGGGAATCTCACCGGGAGGTTTATTTTCCATGCTCGCGATCGCCAACTTGATGTTGCTGATCGCGAACAAGGAAAAAGTCTCGCCGGGATGTAATTTTGCTTGCTCGCGGTCACCAACTTGACGTTGAGGACCGCGAGCAAGCAAAAAATTACCGCAGCACTACGCAACACTACGCTACGCGTGTTCGCACTGTGCTACGTGCAATTCGCGTAGTGCGAAGTAGCGCGAACTTCGCAAACTACGCAAGCGTAGCTTAGTAACAACACATGTCTCAGACCCCCCCCTCCACATGATGCAGAAAGCAATGTGCACTTGGATTAACTGGCAGCCTAGATGACCATGTGCAATAGTGATTACACATAGACCAGGGAACACATGTCATTTAGGGGAAGGGAGGAGGAACAGCACCGTTTGACTTTGGGGAACAGGATCTGCACTGCACAAATTAACCCTCGCTGTGTATCCAGGCAACTGAGCACTTCCCAAAGCTGGTATCACACAACAAACACACATGTACCTACCCCCTTCCTGCTGCTGCAACTCCTGTAACCGCCTATCCAAGTCAGGGAAGACCACCGCCAGGACACGCTTCATCTGTTGGGTCAGTCGTCGGCCCCCGCCGTGCTTGTGTGGAGGTGAGTCTTTGAGCTGCCACCGGGCGATCCTCCGGGTCCAGCACCGGATGTCCTGCCAGCGTTTCCTCACCTGGGCGAGGCGCCGACTGTGACCCTCCACAGATCTCACGGCCCTGACGGCCTGCTTCCATATCTCCCCCTTGTCGTAGGCGGTTACCTGTGAGGATGACAAAGTGAGACAACATCACTACACCTGCTCCTTGTCACAGAGACACACATTTGAACATCTTTGATATATAGAACAGGGCATATTATGCTGGCAACCAATTGCACCTTTCTCATAGGGACATTAGCCTATGTGGAAGCCCCAATGCACTACATGGCATTGAAAGTACACAGGTGGCATGAGGGGTGCAACACACTCCATGATCATGGCACATGCTGTGCATCACATGCAACACCAGGCTGATGGACAGCACCTCCAAGCAGTCACATGCCCCAGGCCACTGATGCAACCACAGCAGAGTACACAGACACACACAGGCACAGATCAATCACCTCCCATTGGCAACAGTGGATACAAACCTCACTCTGCACATGTGCTACTTGCCT
This sequence comes from Triturus cristatus, assembly GCF_964204655.1. NCBI lineage: Eukaryota > Metazoa > Chordata > Amphibia > Caudata > Salamandridae > Triturus > Triturus cristatus. Next base: position 1,082,907,792 of record NC_140590.1, read on the forward strand.
GTGGGGTGTCACAGGTGTGGTGCTAGCTCAGCAAGTCAGACACTCTGCACGGCTTACTTCTCACATCAGATGGGTGGAGCTGTTGCCTCCTCCATGCAGCTGGGGTGCAACACTCCACATAGACACTCACCCACATGACAAGGAACAGTCACACACATCAATGTCCAGGGGGCGTACACATAATTTGGACACTCTCACCACAGCTCCACTCAACTTACACACATCTGTGGGTACAGTCACCTGTCACACCGGGGGGGGGCAGGGAATCACCTCTGGACAATAGGACAGAAATCGGCATAAGGATGGGGCAGGCTGAATGTGTCATGCACTATGCAGTGAATGTCACAGTAAGCACAATGCAAGTGAGGAGTGCACACAGGAACTACATCATGCTCTGCATGGGAGACATAAGCCATTCCCCCCCTGGGACCCACGCTAAACAACATTGCATGTCTGTCACACCTGGACACAATGCCAGAAATGACAGTCACAAAAAATGGGCACAGTAAAATCTAGCGGAGTCAGCACTCACCTGCTCCCCTGGTCTTCCATACAGGCTGGGGTACTGTGGGAGGATTACATCAACCAATGCCTCATTCTCCTCATGGCTGAAAGGCTGGGCCCTCTCCACAGTCCCTGACATGGTGCCAGAGGAATCACAAGCAGCAGCAGTGGTGTCGAGTGTAAGGTAGTGCAGGCAAGTGCCCTCTCATGGGTTCTGGCTGACTTATATCTGCCTTGCTGGGCTGTTTCATTTACAGGAGTACAGAGTGATTGGTCAGTCTCATTTGCATCCTACGTTTCCTCCAATCCCTTTAAACATACCCCAGTAAGGGCCTTTGCATGGTTCAAAATTTGAGCATGATGTGAAGTCAACAACTACTTTGCAACATTGTATTTAGTTGCCAACTGCCCATTCCAGGCCACATGATTGAAAATTTGAACTTGAAAATCGGTATCCATGACAACCAGCATGCATTTAGACCCTAATACTTGTCCTTCATGTGTCCCTATGTAATTTAGCTATCCACACACAGGTACGGTGCGTTTCACACGTACTCCTACCGCACCAGTTGCACTTTGCCACGTATGTGTACGACCAGTGTGTACACGTACGTGGACTACCAGTGTGTACACGTATGTGTACGACCAGTGTGTACACCTATGTGTTCACACTGGTCATACACATACGAGTACATACTGGTAGTCCACGTACGTGAACACACTGGTAGTCCACGTACGTGTACGACCAGTGTGTACACGTACTTGGATGACCAGTGTGTACACGTACGTACACGACCAGTGTGTACACGTACGTGTACGACCAGTGTGTACACCTACGTGTACACACTAGTCGTACACATACGTGTACACACTGGTCGTCCACGTACATGTACACACTGGTAGTTCACGTATGTGTACACACTGGTTGTACACGTATGTGTACACACTGGTCGTACACGTATGTGTACACACTGGTCGTACACGTACATGGACTACCAGTGTGTATATGTATGTGGACTACCAGTGTGTACACGTACGTGGACTACCAGTGTGTACACATACGTGGACTACCAGTGTGTACACGTTGGTGGGAGATCCATGACGTTGCCCTGTGTGTGAGAGGGAGACAATGTTAATGCATTTTCATGCGACATCCATGTTTCATACATGTTCAGGCTGCCACAGTTCCTCCAGGTAGTTGTATGTGCCTAGCACTCACATCAATGTTCACTTGTGGATGGGTATGTTGGAGGGGACTGATTGAAAGGTTATCCAGGGTCTTTGACATGTCACATTTGGCCTTGGATGCTTTTTTGGCTGAGGCTTGATCTTGTTGTGTCACATGTCCATTGTGAGAGTGTGTGACTCCCTTGGCTGCCCCGGGGGTGTGTGCTTGTGTGAGGGGTGAGTGATCATTACGCTGTTCAACATCCACATGGCCCCCTCACACAAGTGGCCCGCCACCACAACCTCTAAGACATCTCCTACGCTGACGACACCCAACGCATCCTCTCCCTCACCAAGGACCCTCACACCGCCAAGACACACATCCACGAGGGTCTGAGGGCCATAGACGACTGGATGCGGAGTGGCCTTCTGACACTGAACTCGGACAAGACGGAGGTCCTCATCCTGCGAACCACACACTCAGCCTGGGACGACTCCTGGTGGCCAATCGCTCTGGGGACATCACCAACACCCACCAAACACGCACGCAACCTAGGATTGATCCTCGCATCCTCCCTCTCCTTGTCCAAGCAGGTCAACGGCATCTCCTCCTCCTGCTACGACACCCTACGCACGCTCCGCCGGATCTACTGGTGGATCCCGACTTAAACAAGTAGAACAGTGACACAGGCCCTCGTCAGCAGCTGACAGGACTACGCCACTGCACTTTACGCAGGACTCCCATCCACACACCAATGGCGGATACTACGCTTCTGCAATGCCTCGGCACAAGTGATCGTCAACGCTCCCCGCCACAGCCACATCACCCCCCTCCTGAGAGACCTGCACTGGGTCCACATCGACAAGAGGATCGCCTGTAGGCTCCTCAGCCACGCACACAAGGCACTCCACACCCATGGACATGCCTACCTGCACATCAGACTCAGCTGCTACACCCCCATCTGCAAGCTCCGCTCCGGCATCCTCGCCCTCGCAGCTGTCCCCCGCATCCAACGTATGCCCACCTGCAGCAGATCCTTCTCCTACCTCGCCGCAAGGAGCTTGAACACCCTCCCAACCCACCTACGACTGACCCAAGACCTACTTGCCTTCTGATGTCTCCTCAAGACCTGTGTCTTCGAGCAGTATTGTAACCCCCCCCTCAGCCCCTTGAGACCCTCACAGGTAAGTAGCGCGCCTTACAAGTACCCAGATCGATTGTTGATTGATTGATGGTGCCTGCTGGTGGGTGTAGTGTGATTTTGCTGTTGGTCTCCCAGGTGATATATCTGTACCCCCATGGCGCATGCTGCCATGTCAGTGAGTGTGAGTTCCTGTCCTAGTTATCTGAACTGGTTGTGTTTGTGTTAGATTTTGCAGTTGTCACAGGAGGGCCTTGTGCTGCCTACAGCAGGGCCAAGTGTCAGCTACCTTGTCAGTACTTTGGCAGTCCCTGTGCATTGTGCATGGTGCATGGGTATGTACCTGGGCCATATGGGCTGAGGGCATTGGTGTCTGTTTCTGAGTTGTACTATATGTTTAGTGACCCCCACCCTCCCAGCATCCCGGACATCCTGTCTTGGGTTTGTGGTTTGTGTAGGCTGGGACATGGCATGGCCTTGCTTTGTAAATGGGGCATACTCATGTTAGTGGCCTGAGCGTTGTTTAGAGTGTGGTTGTGTCAGGTGAGGGCTTGGGGGTAGGTGAGTGCATTTGTTGTATTTGGGGTGTGGATGCCATTCCCCCCATGTTACATGAGTTGTTTGTGTACTCGCCAGGCTCTCGGACTCCTTTGACTCTGTGTACTCCCACCGGCGGAAGCAGGGCCATCACCTTCTCCTCCCAGGGATGGTAATGTACCGGTCTGCGGGGCAGCCCACCTCCTGTGATGTTACTCTGGGCGTATTCCTCGATCATTTTGCGCTAGACTGCCCTGCGCAGATCGTACCACCTGGCTTGACATTCATTCCTGGTCCTTCTGATGGGCGCAACAGCATTCACCCGATCGACGATCCTCTGCCACAGGCTAGTTTTTTGGGATATGTTGGTCTGTCTGACCAATGTTCCAAATAGCTGTGGCTCGACTCTGATGATTTCGTTGACAAGGATGTCCAGCTCCTCCGTTGTGAACTTTGGATTCTTGTCTGTGGGCATGGTGTGGGGTGTGGGTGTGTGGGTGTGAATGTGTAGGTGTGTGTGTATGTGTAGAGGGGGTCTGTGTGAAGGAGGTTGTGTGAAGGTGTGTGAGTTAAGGTGTATAGGTGCAGTTGTTTGTATGTGATGTCTGTCAGCAGTGAGTCTGTTGCAAAGGCTCATGGTTTGTGTGTGTGGGCCCTTTTTATTGGTCCATTTGTGGGTGTGGCTGTGTTTGAAATTTTGGTGGGTGTGTTATAAGAGGTGGTTGTGATTTTGGCCCTCTGTTTGACTGTTTGGATGTGCCAGGTCAGTCTTTTAGTTGTTTTTTGTCCTGTAGACGTGTTTTGTGGTGTTGTGCGAGTCGAATTGACGGTCCTTGTGCTGTTTTACAGTGTCCTGGTTCAGTACAAGTCTTTTTCGCGTAGGTAAGGTGCGTGCATGGCTATGTTGTTGTTCAGTGTTCACATGTGCAATGGTGTTGTACGACTCGTACATACGCGATGCTGGGGTACGGTGTTGGGGTACGGTGCATTCAAGTACGGGGCTGGGGTGGGGTGTACAGGGCGTACATACACGGGTGCTGTGGTGGGGGTACGGTGCTTACATACGCGTGTGCTGGGGTACGGCACGTACATGGGGGGATGCTGGGGTGTGGTGTTGGGGTACGGTGCATCAGAGTACGGGGCTGGGGTGGGGGTACGGCGCTTACATACACGTGTGCTGGAGTGGGGGGGTACGGCGTGACCATACGCAGGTGGTGGGGTACAGCATGTATATGCGCGGGTGCTGGGGTGGGGAGTACGGCGTGTACATGTGTGGGTGCTGGGGTGGGGGGTACGGCACATACATGCGCAGGTGCTGGGGTGCGGGGGTACGACCCGTACATACACGGGTGCTGGGGTACGGCGCGTACAGGCGTGGGTGCTGAGGTGAGGGGGTCCAGCGCGTACATACGCGGGTGCTGGAGTACGGTGTGTACATGCACGGGTGGGGTGGGGGGTCCGTACGACTCGTACCCCGTGCCCAAGTGTACCGGGGTAGTGGTCATACAAAGTTCGCTCCGTACGGGACGTTTTCCATACGCTTGGGGATTCGGAACGCCGGTACGGATCGGACTTGTGCACTCGGATGTACGTAAATCTGTCCGGGGACATCTCGTAGACTTTTCCCGAGGCAATTCGTATGTAATTTGACAGCACGAATCGTACTTCGCAATTTGCACGGGACTTGTACGACTCGGACGTAAAAAACATACGGATACGAGTCGTCCGGGAAATATTTTTAACGGATCGGAATCGGCACCCAAATGTGATAAAACTACATAATAACAAGAAACACAAAAGTATCAGATACCAAAATATAGATAAAACACCCATATAAACCATAAACATTATGCTAAAAATATGCATATGAATGTATTTAAAACACAAATAATATATATATATATACACACACACACACACACACACAGACACACACACATATGTATGTATGTATATACATATATATCATATATATATATATTCACTGAAAAAACCATGGGTTTCACACACGTTATAGTTAGGAATTAGCATTTAAAAAACCTTGCAAATTCAGTGAAAAAACCATGGGTTTCACACACGTTATAGTTAGGAATTAGCATTTAAAAACCTTGTAAATTCAGTGAAAAAACCATAGGTTTCACACACGTTATAGTTAGCTGGACATTTCACTCGTAAAAAACCAATGAAATTCCCCCGTTATAGTTAGTTAAGCTAACTATAACTCGCGCACCCGCAATCCACTGCTGATGACGTCACATATTACATCACTCATGACATGGTCAGTGACATCACTCATGACATCACTGATGACATCTCAAATGACATCACTGATGACATCATCCAGTGAATGTGTATTTTTCTGAAAATTAAATATGTTTTATATATGTATATCTCACAGACGATGGAAGAATAAATGGATATAAAAGTGTCTAAATGGATGATTTGTTTTTGAAAAATTGATTGTATAACTGACTGATTAAGTGTATCTTAGTGAATACATGGCTTACTGAGTAATGTTTAAATATGTAATCATCTGTATCAGTCTCTCACTTTGTGTATAAGTGGCTGCATGGGTTGGTGAGTAGCTACATGGGTGTTTATATAGGATATTAGGTGGTTTTTTGAGTATCAGTCTGAGTGTCTGCATGGTTCGGTGGGGGGTATTACGTAGTGCATAGGTGCATGAATGAGTGACTCACTGTTTGTATGTGTTGAAGACAGCATGTGTGCAGGACTGTATGGGTGGATGAGTGTGTGTATGGGTGTGTTAGTGAGTGAATGACTGTCTCAATAGTGTCTTTATCAGTAACTACATATGTTTTAAACTAGTATATGTGACTATTGGTGTATATAAGTGAGTATATGTGAGAGTGAGAGATTGAAAGAGTTCCTGTATGAATAAGTATGTGTTTCTATAAGTGATTGTTTAAAAGACGCTGGGGCAGATTTATGTTGCACTTGCGGCACTTTTGCGCCGCCGTTGCGTCACTTTTGTGACGCAGCAGCGGCGCAAATCCTGCGCCATGGTGCGGGGTATTTACAAACGTGACGCATCTCCCAGATGCGTCACGTTGTAAAGCCCTGCGCCACATGTAGGCGTTCCAGGGCAGGTGGGGGCGTTCCGGCGCAGGAACGCCTCCTAAAAGTGGCTGAGTGAAATCTACAAGATTTCACTCAGTCACTTTTAGGCCCATGCTGCGTCAAAACCCTGCGCCTGCTTGAAGCAGGCGTAAGGATTGACGCAGCATTGTAGAGATAGGGCCCCCCAGATCATTGCTGGAGCTGCGTCGCGCTTGCGACGCAACTCCAGCAATGCGCCACTTTTCGGCACAGATGCGTCACGCATCTGTGCCGTTTTTGCCCTATGGTGCGCCGCATTATAAATGCGGCGCATCCATGGTGGCGCAGCTGTGGCGCATAATAACTGGCGCATCCCTGCTGATATGCAGGGATGCGCCAGTCGTCATAAATCTGCCCCTAAGTATGTGTAAGTTTCCGTAGAAGTAAGTGTGGTGGTGGGTGTATAACTGTATATGCAAATAAATCTATGTTTGATTCTTTATTTTCATGAGTGAGTATGTGTGTCAGTAACTCTATGGATGAGTGGCGTTGTGTAGCAGGATGTATAGGTGTATGAGTACTTATGATGAGTGAGTACATGTATGAGTGACTATACAGGACTGTTGGTGAATGAGTGGATGTGTATGTGGATCTTAGAATTACTCAAGAGGTTGTTGTAACTGGTATTGGTATGTCCATTTTTTTGAAAATGTTAGTCTCTATTTTTGAATGTGTGTTTCGAAGGTTATATTAGGGTGAGAGGAGGTCTGCCACTCTGTCACAAGGATGATGTCATCAGTGATGTCATTTGAGATGTCATCAGTGATGTCATGAGTGATGTCACTGACCATGTCATGAGTGATGTAATATGTGACGTCATCAGCAGTGGATTGCGGGTGCGCGAGTTATAGTTAGCTTAACTAACTATAACGGGGGAATTTCATTGGTTTTTTACGAGTGAAATGTCCAGCTAACTATAACGTGTGTGAAACCTATGGTTTTTTCACTGAATTTGCAAGGTTTTTTAAATGCTAATTCCTAACTATAACGTGTGTGAAACCCATGGTTTTTTCAATAAATTTGCAAGGTTTTTTAAATGCCAATTCCTAACTATAACGTGTGAGAAACCGATGTTTTTTTCAGTGAATTGGTATGGTTTTTTAAATGCTAATTCTTACCTATAACGTGTGTGAAACCCATGGTTTTTTCAGTGATTTCGCATGCTTTTTAAATACAAATTCTTATATTAAACGTGTGATTTTTTTTTTTTTTTTTTGCAAGGTTTTTTACATCTTTTTATTTTTACGTTATATTCTCTTTAAACACTATGCTTAAATTTTAAAAATTCTGCAATATATTATTTTTTCACATTTTTTTTTACCAAACAGGTAAGATATATTAGTATAACATAGTGATTCTTTTTTTCCCAATTTTTTTTTTTTTTTTTTTACGTGCGCATACGGTAAGCTTACGGTAAGCGTACGTTTTGCGTAATGTACGTAATATTTCTACTCTTTTTGCGTATGGTTACGCAATTTACGTAGACGTGCGTACTGCATACGCGGCGCGTAAGCGCATACGTTACACGCGCACGTTACGTGAAAGTGTTGGGGCGTGCCTGTTATGCGCATGCGCGCGTGCGCGTGCCTTTTATACGCGCATGCGTACTTTTACCGTAAGCGCTCCGTAAGCGCTCCGTAAGCGTAACGTACGTGCACGGTGGGTCATGTGATCAAGAAACAACACTTTTGATTGGTTTAAAGTACTTTCAGTTCTAGAACTCTCCTACACCACACCCATTCCCCTCATTTCTGCTTGTGATCCCTTAGGAGAAGGAGCTGAGTTGTCTTTGGGATACGATGGCAGACCAGCAATCCTCTTCTGAGAGTGAGGCTAGCAGCACCACCATCAGGCAGAGAAGGAGGAAACAGAAGAGCTCTTTTATATGGGAGTATTTTACGTTTCCTGAGGGCCAGAAAAAAGTAAATGCTGCTTTAGTGACTTGCAAGCTTTGCCAGCGTGTACTTTCTAGAGGTAATCCTAACAAGAAGTATTCCTTCGGGAATCACACTATGTTAAGACACCTTGAGGATGTACACCCTAGGACACATGCTCGACATACTGGAGGAAACCCTTCAGTAAGTCGACCGAGCACATCCACAGCAGCTCAGCCGAGTCCATATTCGGCAGCTCAGCTGAGCCCTTCATCTGTGGGGGGAGATTCACCTTTTTCTGGTCCTCTGGAAACTAACCATCGATTTGCGAGGGTTACAATGCGGTGCTCAAATTGCTATGGTCTAATTGTTCATGGGGAGACCAGTGTTCCCCTAATTAACAACAGAATAGACCAGCACATTTGTCCTACCAGCTAATATTCCCATTCTTCCTTTCCTCTGTCCCTGCATGAACACAACGGCTCTTTTAAGAGCCAACCTTACCTTTCATCTTTTTTTAATTTTTTCTTTAAAACTTTTTTTTTTTTTTTTAAAACACTAAAAAACAATTACCACATTACAAGGTCCTGCCATTATTTTAGGCACATAACACAGGCTGCCCCTTTCCTGGGACTGCATTTCTTACTGAACAACATCTTCACAAATTAAATCTCTGCCCACAATTCCTGTGTGCACACAGACTCATGTGTTGGTAGGCACAAAACACAGGCTGCCCCTTTCCTGGGTTATCAATTCTTACAGAACTAATGCTTTTTTCAAATGTACTGCCATTTTCCTCTCTTTTCTTTCAAAGTGATTTCTGCTAAATGCTTACCATCACAATTAAAAAGAAGCTGTCCTTTTCTTTCAACTGCAAGTCTTACTTTTCAACACCAACACAAATTAAATCTCTGTCAATAATTCTTCTCTGCACACAGACTCATGGTTTGATGGTAGGCACAAAACAGTATTCCTCATTGTTACCAGTACACATTAACTTATGGTGAAAACATACACCATAATATTTTACATATTCAAAACAGTTAAATATCTCCCAAAACAGAAAATGTAAATCACAACTTTAAACAAATAATCACAATTCTTTTTTTTATATCTAAATTAACCACAAACACCCCCTCTCAAACTCATAACTCACCTTTAAAATTAGGTAGTTGTGAAAGAAATGTGGGACTCAAAGAGGAGATTATCAGAGCCAGGATCTCTGTTCTGTACACCTCTCTCCTCTCAGCAGAACCAGATAATGGCAATGTTTCCCTCTCTTTTTCCACACATATACATGTTAATTTAAAATCTCAGTGCTTCCCCCTTTTTTTCAAATGTAATCACACATTTCTATTGGTTGAAAACCAACCCTTTTCCAAAAGTACCCTTCCCCCAACTTGACTTCTGCCTGCTACCATAGCAACAGCTCATGGAACACTGCTGTGTGGAGTCAGGTCAGAATTTCACCACACAATGTTTCATTTCCAAACAGCAAGAGTGCTTGACTTTTCTAACCTAACAGCAAATCCATAGTAATGTTCTTTGGTAACACATTTTTCTGTACCAATACAAAACATGCTTCTATAAATTTACACATACAGCCTAGTTTTTAGTGTAGAATGGTATGAAACAGCCAATGAGTTCTTTTTAATTTAAAAAAATATGTATGCCTCCATTTCCAAACTGTCTTTCATTTCTTTTTCCCATTCTACTGAAATACACCTCCTGAGTGCATCCAGATCTCCTTGAAAGATGTTCACAGTGTGGATTGTAGGGCACAGCTATGTCTTCTGGAGTGAAAAGTATGCAGAGAAAACAGGTATGGTGAGAGACCTTGCTTTGCCAAATGTAGACATTAAATGGATTGGTGAGAGAGGGTTAAAGTGGCACCAATTGATGCCAATGGTGAAATCCTTCATGCAAATCCAACACCCTGACCTCATAATTGTGCACTGTGGTGGCAATGACCTAGGCACTTTGACTGGGGTAGGTCTGGAAATGCTTATGAAGGACACCTTTGTGCAATTGATGTAGCTTTTTCCTCAATCTGCCTTTGTATATTCTAACATATGCCAAAGGCAAAAATGGAACTGGTCCAATCAATTTTGTCCACAGATTGACAAAGCAAGAAAGCACGTCAACAAATCTGTTTCTGCTTTCCTCCGAGACTATGGTATGGGTTCCATTTACCACAACAACTTGCGTTACAACATGCAAGACATTTATAGAGGAGATGGTGTACACTTCACTGATGAAGGGAACAGAGTCTTCCTCTTGAACCTTAGACTCTGCATCGATACTTACTTGTAGGTACCACTAAACAATCACTTCATAAACACAACAGCTCTTTTTAGAGCCCCCTAATATCTAAACACTTAAATCTGAATTTTATTTCTTTTTTTTTTTTTTTACCGTACGCGTACGGTAAGCTTACCGTATGCGTACTCCGCGATTTTTTTTAAAAATTAAAAAATTTATTTTTCGTACTTTTGTGTCCTTCTTTGACCCCCTTTCAAATGTTAGGGGGTCTGTAACTCTCTTCCTTGCCCCCTTTTCACGTTATCTCCCTTTTTTTTCTGTGTGAAACACACGAAATGACGGCCGACACTTCCTGATTTCGTCCGATTCGAATGTTTACAGTCATGTGACAACCAATCAGATTTGAGCTCGCGTACGGTAAGCTTACCGTAAGCGCACGGAGCGCGCTTACAGATATATATATTGATTTAAATGCTATTTTCTCAGGAACTACTGAACAGATTTACACCAGACCTACAAAAGGCACATCCTTGACCTGAGGACTAATTCTCTGCCAAATAACAAGTAATTCTGTTCAGCCGTTCGGGCTGTAGCTCGGACTAAAGGTCCTATGGAAAAATGCATGGGGAAAACGCGTTTTGGGACCCCCTTTTTTCTCAGCCCCCGCTTGACGAATCCCCCCGAGACTTTCAGGCTAGGAGCGGAGCGTAGTGCCCCATTAGTGTTGAAAAATTCGCGAGGATTCGTCAACCGGCGCCAAAGTTATTCCAAATAGAATGTTGCGGATTTCCTATGGAAACACGGTCCTAACTATAACTACCTACTGGCGACCGCCAGTAGGTAATATATATATATATATATATATATATATATATATATATATATATATATATATATATATATATATATATATATATATATATATATATATATATATGTATATATATATATATATATATATATATATATATATCCTTCCAAAGATGCCCCAGATCTTAGAAACGCCACTCCACCAGGGATGATTTTCACAAATCTTTATTCGCAGAGCAACAGTCACAGCCCCAACTGGTGTCTTGTCCCTACGCGTTTCAGTGCACCTGCACCTTAATCATGGGAGAGGGAGACAGGTAAAATCTGGATTGGAACATCACGCCATTGTCCCACTTAGCATTCACTCTCCAGTGAGTGGTATGCTGGGAAGTGAAGTCCATGCTTATTCCTTCCGGTAGGTTCCGTGATTTTTACCTCGTTATTTTAACTCCCGATTGTTTACAGTGTTCCAAGCCCTCCAGTGGGCTTCAGGGCTGATTTTGTGGCTCAAATTGCAATCCCTCGTGCTGGCAGGCTGTGAAGATTCGCAGCCTCGCAGGTCTGTTCCTATTTTACAGCGGTGCGTTTCCCACGGCTTGGAGCTTGCCGTGTGTATTCATCCTTCCAAAGATGCCCCAGATCTTAGAAACGCCACTCCACCAGGGATGATTTTCACAAATCTTTATTCGCAGAGCAACAGTCACAGCCCCAACTGGTGTCTTGTCCCTACGCGTTTCAGTGCACCTGCACCTTAATCATGGGAGAGGGAGACAGGTAAAATCTGGATTGGAACATCACGCCATTGTCCCACTTAGCATTCACTCTCCAGTGAGTGGTATGCTGGGAAGTGAAGTCCATGCTTATTCCTTCCGGTAGGTTCCGTGATTTTTACCTCGTTATTTTAACTCCCGATTGTTTACAGTGTTCCAAGCCCTCCAGTGGGCTTCAGGGCTGATTTTGTGGCTCAAATTGCAATCCCTCGTGCTGGCAGGCTGTGAAGATTCGCAGCCTCGCAGGTCTGTTCCTATTTTACAGCGGTGCGTTTCCCACGGCTTGGAGCTTGCCGTGTGTATTCATCCTTCCAAAGATGCCCCAGATCTTAGAAACGCCACTCCACCAGGGATGATTTTCACAAATCTTTATTCGCAGAGCAACAGTCACAGCCCCAACTGGTGTCTTGTCCCTACGCGTTTCAGTGCACCTGCACCTTAATCATGGGAGAGGGAGACAGGTAAAATCTGGATTGGAACATCACGCCATTGTCCCACTTAGCATTCACTCTCCAGTGAGTGGTATGCTGGGAAGTGAAGTCCATGCTTATTCCTTCCGGTAGGTTCCGTGATTTTTACCTCGTTATTTTAACTCCCGATTGTTTACAGTGTTCCAAGCCCTCCAGTGGGCTTCAGGGCTGATTTTGTGGCTCAAATTGCAATCCCTCGTGCTGGCAGGCTGTGAAGATTCGCAGCCTCGCAGGTCTGTTCCTATTTTACAGCGGTGCGTTTCCCACGGCTTGGAGCTTGCCGTGTGTATTCATCCTTCCAAAGATGCCCCAGATCTTAGAAACGCCACTCCACCAGGGATGATTTTCACAAATCTTTATTCGCAGAGCAACAGTCACAGCCCCAACTGGTGTCTTGTCCCTACGCGTTTCAGTGCACCTGCACCTTAATCATGGGAGAGGGAGACAGGTAAAATCTGGATTGGAACATCACGCCATTGTCCCACTTAGCATTCACTCTCCAGTGAGTGGTATGCTGGGAAGTGAAGTCCATGCTTATTCCTTCCGGTAGGTTCCGTGATTTTTACCTCGTTATTTTAACTCCCGATTGTTTACAGTGTTCCAAGCCCTCCAGTGGGCTTCAGGGCTGATTTTGTGGCTCAAATTGCAATCCCTCGTGCTGGCAGGCTGTGAAGATTCGCAGCCTCGCAGGTCTGTTCCTATTTTACAGCGGTGCGTTTCCCACGGCTTGGAGCTTGCCGTGTGTATTCATCCTTCCAAAGATGCCCCAGATCTTAGAAACGCCACTCCACCAGGGATGATTTTCACAAATCTTTATTCGCAGAGCAACAGTCACAGCCCCAACTGGTGTCTTGTCCCTACGCGTTTCAGTGCACCTGCACCTTAATCATGGGAGAGGGAGACAGGTAAAATCTGGATTGGAACATCACGCCATTGTCCCACTTAGCATTCACTCTCCAGTGAGTGGTATGCTGGGAAGTGAAGTCCATGCTTATTCCTTCCGGTAGGTTCCGTGATTTTTACCTCGTTATTTTAACTCCCGATTGTTTACAGTGTTCCAAGCCCTCCAGTGGGCTTCAGGGCTGATTTTGTGGCTCAAATTGCAATCCCTCGTGCTGGCAGGCTGTGAAGATTCGCAGCCTCGCAGGTCTGTTCCTATTTTACAGCGGTGCGTTTCCCACGGCTTGGAGCTTGCCGTGTGTATTCATCCTTCCAAAGATGCCCCAGATCTTAGAAACGCCACTCCACCAGGGATGATTTTCACAAATCTTTATTCGCAGAGCAACAGTCACAGCCCCAACTGGTGTCTTGTCCCTACGCGTTTCAGTGCACCTGCACCTTAATCATGGGAGAGGGAGACAGGTAAAATCTGGATTGGAACATCACGCCATTGTCCCACTTAGCATTCACTTTCCAGTGAGTGGTATGCTGGGAAGTGAAGTCCATGCTTATTCCTTCCGGTAGGTTCCGTGATTTTTACCTCGTTATTTTAACTCCCGATTGTTTACAGTGTTCCAAGCCCTCCAGTGGGCTTCAGGGCTGATTTTGTGGCTCAAATTGCAATCCCTCGTGCTGGCAGGCTGTGAAGATTCGCAGCCTCGCAGGTCTGTTCCTATTTTACAGCGGTGCGTTTCCCACGGCTTGGAGCTTGCCGTGTGTATTCATCCTTCCAAAGATGCCCCAGATCTTAGAAACGCCACTCCACCAGGGATGATTTTCACAAATCTTTATTCGCAGAGCAACAGTCACAGCCCCAACTGGTGTCTTGTCCCTACGCGTTTCAGTGCACCTGCACCTTAATCATGGGAGAGGGAGACAGGTAAAATCTGGATTGGAACATCACGCCATTGTCCCACTTAGCATTCACTCTCCAGTGAGTGGTATGCTGGGAAGTGAAGTCCATGCTTATTCCTTCCGGTAGGTTCCGTGATTTTTACCTCGTTATTTTAACTCCCGATTGTTTACAGTGTTCCAAGCCCTCCAGTGGGCTTCAGGGCTGATTTTGTGGCTCAAATTGCAATCCCTCGTGCTGGCAGGCTGTGAAGATTCGCAGCCTCGCAGGTCTGTTCCTATTTTACAGCGGTGCGTTTCCCACGGCTTGGAGCTTGCCGTGTGTATTCATCCTTCCAAAGATGCCCCAGATCTTAGAAACGCCACTCCACCAGGGATGATTTTCACAAATCTTTATTCGCAGAGCAACAGTCACAGCCCCAACTGGTGTCTTGTCCCTACGCGTTTCAGTGCACCTGCACCTTAATCATGGGAGAGGGAGACAGGTAAAATCTGGATTGGAACATCACGCCATTGTCCCACTTAGCATTCACTCTCCAGTGAGTGGTATGCTGGGAAGTGAAGTCCATGCTTATTCCTTCCGGTAGGTTCCGTGATTTTTACCTCGTTATTTTAACTCCCGATTGTTTACAGTGTTCCAAGCCCTCCAGTGGGCTTCAGGGCTGATTTTGTGGCTCAAATTGCAATCCCTCGTGCTGGCAGGCTGTGAAGATTCGCAGCCTCGCAGGTCTGTTCCTATTTTACAGCGGTGCGTTTCCCACGGCTTGGAGCTTGCCGTGTGTATTCATCCTTCCAAAGATGCCCCAGATCTTAGAAACGCCACTCCACCAGGGATGATTTTCACAAATCTTTATTCGCAGAGCAACAGTCACAGCCCCAACTGGTGTCTTGTCCCTACGCGTTTCAGTGCACCTGCACCTTAATCATGGGAGAGGGAGACAGGTAAAATCTGGATTGGAACATCACGCCATTGTCCCACTTAGCATTCACTCTCCAGTGAGTGGTATGCTGGGAAGTGAAGTCCATGCTTATTCCTTCCGGTAGGTTCCGTGATTTTTACCTCGTTATTTTAACTCCCGATTGTTTACAGTGTTCCAAGCCCTCCAGTGGGCTTCAGGGCTGATTTTGTGGCTCAAATTGCAATCCCTCGTGCTGGCAGGCTGTGAAGATTCGCAGCCTCGCAGGTCTGTTCCTATTTTACAGCGGTGCGTTTCCCACGGCTTGGAGCTTGCCGTGTGTATTCATCCTTCCAAAGATGCCCCAGATCTTAGAAACGCCACTCCACCAGGGATGATTTTCACAAATCTTTATTCGCAGAGCAACAGTCACAGCCCCAACTGGTGTCTTGTCCCTACGCGTTTCAGTGCACCTGCACCTTAATCATGGGAGAGGGAGACAGGTAAAATCTGGATTGGAACATCACGCCATTGTCCCACTTAGCATTCACTCTCCAGTGAGTGGTATGCTGGAAAGTGAAGTCCATGCTTATTCCTTCCGGTAGGTTCCGTGATTTTTACCTCGTTATTTTAACTCCCGATTGTTTACAGTGTTCCAAGCCCTCCAGTGGGCTTCAGGGCTGATTTTGTGGCTCAAATTGCAATCCCTCGTGCTGGCAGGCTGTGAAGATTCGCAGCCTCGCAGGTCTGTTCCTATTTTACAGCGGTGCGTTTCCCACGGCTTGGAGCTTGCCGTGTGTATTCATCCTTCCAAAGATGCCCCAGATCTTAGAAACGCCACTCCACCAGGGATGATTTTCACAAATCTTTATTCGCAGAGCAACAGTCACAGCCCCAACTGGTGTCTTGTCCCTACGCGTTTCAGTGCACCTGCACCTTAATCATGGGAGAGGGAGACAGGTAAAATCTGGATTGGAACATCACGCCATTGTCCCACTTAGCATTCACTCTCCAGTGAGTGGTATGCTGGGAAGTGAAGTCCATGCTTATTCCTTCCGGTAGGTTCCGTGATTTTTACCTCGTTATTTTAACTCCCGATTGTTTACAGTGTTCCAAGCCCTCCAGTGGGCTTCAGGGCTGATTTTGTGGCTCAAATTGCAATCCCTCGTGCTGGCAGGCTGTGAAGATTCG
Organism: Triturus cristatus; assembly: GCF_964204655.1. Classification (NCBI taxonomy): domain Eukaryota; kingdom Metazoa; phylum Chordata; class Amphibia; order Caudata; family Salamandridae; genus Triturus; species Triturus cristatus. The sequence goes on from NC_140590.1 coordinate 1,082,924,326, forward strand.
CAGCCTCGCAGGTCTGTTCCTATTTTACAGCGGTGCGTTTCCCACGGCTTGGAGCTTGCCGTGTGTATTCATCCTTCCAAAGATGCCCCAGATCTTAGAAACGCCACTCCACCAGGGATGATTTTCACAAATCTTTATTCGCAGAGCAACAGTCACAGCCCCAACTGGTGTCTTGTCCCTACGCGTTTCAGTGCACCTGCACCTTAATCATGGGAGAGGGAGACAGGTAAAATCTGGATTGGAACATCACGCCATTGTCCCACTTAGCATTCACTTTCCAGTGAGTGGTATGCTGGGAAGTGAAGTCCATGCTTATTCCTTCCGGTAGGTTCCGTGATTTTTACCTCGTTATTTTAACTCCCGATTGTTTACAGTGTTCCAAGCCCTCCAGTGGGCTTCAGGGCTGATTTTGTGGCTCAAATTGCAATCCCTCGTGCTGGCAGGCTGTGAAGATTCGCAGCCTCGCAGGTCTGTTCCTATTTTACAGCGGTGCGTTTCCCACGGCTTGGAGCTTGCCGTGTGTATTCATCCTTCCAAAGATGCCCCAGATCTTAGAAACGCCACTCCACCAGGGATGATTTTCACAAATCTTTATTCGCAGAGCAACAGTCACAGCCCCAACTGGTGTCTTGTCCCTACGCGTTTCAGTGCACCTGCACCTTAATCATGGGAGAGGGAGACAGGTAAAATCTGGATTGGAACATCACGCCATTGTCCCACTTAGCATTCACTCTCCAGTGAGTGGTATGCTGGGAAGTGAAGTCCATGCTTATTCCTTCCGGTAGGTTCCGTGATTTTTACCTCGTTATTTTAACTCCCGATTGTTTACAGTGTTCCAAGCCCTCCAGTGGGCTTCAGGGCTGATTTTGTGGCTCAAATTGCAATCCCTCGTGCTGGCAGGCTGTGAAGATTCGCAGCCTCGCAGGTCTGTTCCTATTTTACAGCGGTGCGTTTCCCACGGCTTGGAGCTTGCCGTGTGTATTCATCCTTCCAAAGATGCCCCAGATCTTAGAAACGCCACTCCACCAGGGATGATTTTCACAAATCTTTATTCGCAGAGCAACAGTCACAGCCCCAACTGGTGTCTTGTCCCTACGCGTTTCAGTGCACCTGCACCTTAATCATGGGAGAGGGAGACAGGTAAAATCTGGATTGGAACATCACGCCATTGTCCCACTTAGCATTCACTCTCCAGTGAGTGGTATGCTGGGAAGTGAAGTCCATGCTTATTCCTTCCGGTAGGTTCCGTGATTTTTACCTCGTTATTTTAACTCCCGATTGTTTACAGTGTTCCAAGCCCTCCAGTGGGCTTCAGGGCTGATTTTGTGGCTCAAACTGCAATCCCTCGTGCTGGCAGGCTGTGAAGATTCGCAGCCTCGCAGGTCTGTTCCTATTTTACAGCGGTGCGTTTCCCACGGCTTGGAGCTTGCCGTGTGTATTCATCCTTCCAAAGATGCCCCAGATCTTAGAAACGCCACTCCACCAGGGATGATTTTCACAAATCTTTATTCGCAGAGCAACAGTCACAGCCCCAACTGGTGTCTTGTCCCTACGCGTTTCAGTGCACCTGCACCTTAATCATGGGAGAGGGAGACAGGTAAAATCTGGATTGGAACATCACGCCATTGTCCCACTTAGCATTCACTCTCCAGTGAGTGGTATGCTGGGAAGTGAAGTCCATGCTTATTCCTTCCGGTAGGTTCCGTGATTTTTACCTCGTTATTTTAACTCCCGATTGTTTACAGTGTTCCAAGCCCTCCAGTGGGCTTCAGGGCTGATTTTGTGGCTCAAATTGCAATCCCTCGTGCTGGCAGGCTGTGAAGATTCGCAGCCTCGCAGGTCTGTTCCTATTTTACAGCGGTGCGTTTCCCACGGCTTGGAGCTTGCCGTGTGTATTCATCCTTCCAAAGATGCCCCAGATCTTAGAAACGCCACTCCACCAGGGATGATTTTCACAAATCTTTATTCGCAGAGCAACAGTCACAGCCCCAACTGGTGTCTTGTCCCTACGCGTTTCAGTGCACCTGCACCTTAATCATGGGAGAGGGAGACAGGTAAAATCTGGATTGGAACATCACGCCATTGTCCCACTTAGCATTCACTCTCCAGTGAGTGGTATGCTGGGAAGTGAAGTCCATGCTTATTCCTTCCGGTAGGTTCCGTGATTTTTACCTCGTTATTTTAACTCCCGATTGTTTACAGTGTTCCAAGCCCTCCAGTGGGCTTCAGGGCTGATTTTGTGGCTCAAATTGCAATCCCTCGTGCTGGCAGGCTGTGAAGATTCGCAGCCTCGCAGGTCTGTTCCTATTTTACAGCGGTGCGTTTCCCACGGCTTGGAGCTTGCCGTGTGTATTCATCCTTCCAAAGATGCCCCAGATCTTAGAAACGCCACTCCACCAGGGATGATTTTCACAAATCTTTATTCGCAGAGCAACAGTCACAGCCCCAACTGGTGTCTTGTCCCTACGCGTTTCAGTGCACCTGCACCTTAATCATGGGAGAGGGAGACAGGTAAAATCTGGATTGGAACATCACGCCATTGTCCCACTTAGCATTCACTCTCCAGTGAGTGGTATGCTGGGAAGTGAAGTCCATGCTTATTCCTTCCGGAAGGTTCCGTGATTTTTACCTCGTTATTTTAACTCCCGATTGTTTACAGTGTTCCAAGCCCTCCAGTGGGCTTCAGGGCTGATTTTGTGGCTCAAATTGCAATCCCTCGTGCTGGCAGGCTTTGGAAGGATGAATACACACGGCAAGCTCCAAGCCGTGGGAAACGCACCGCTGTAAAATAGGAACAGACCTGCGAGGCTGCGAATCTTCACAGCCTGCCAGCACGAGGGATTGCAATTTGAGCCACAAAATCAGCCCTGAAGCCCACTGGAGGGCTTGGAACACTGTAAACAATCGGGAGTTAAAATAACGAGGTAAAAATCACGGAACCTACCGGAAGGAATAAGCATGGACTTCACTTCCCAGCATACCACTCACTGGAGAGTGAATGCTAAGTGGGACAATGGCGTGATGTTCCAATCCAGATTTTACCTGTCTCCCTCTCCCATGATTAAGGTGCAGGTGCACTGAAACGCGTAGGGACAAGACACCAGTTGGGGCTGTGACTGTTGCTCTGCGAATAAAGATTTGTGAAAATCATCCCTGGTGGAGTGGCGTTTCTAAGATCTGGGGCATCTTTGGAAGGATATATATATATATTCACAGAAAAAACCATAGGTTTCAGGCACGTTATAGTTAGGAATTAGCATTTAAAAAACCTCAGAAATTCACTGAAAAAACCATAGGTTTCAGGGGTGTTATAGTTAGCTGGACTTTTCACTTGTACAAAACCATTGAAATTCCCCCGTTATAGTTAGTTCAGCTAACTATAACTCGCGCGCCCGCAATGCACTGCTGATGACGTCACATATTACATCACTCATGACATGGTCAGTGACATCACTCATGACATCACTGATGACATCTCAAATGACATCACTGATGACATCACTGATGACATCATCCAGTGAATGTGTGTTTTTCTGAAAATTAAATATGTTTTATATATGTATATCTCAAGGTCGATGGAAGAATAAATGGGTATATAAGTGTCTAAATGGATGATTTGTTTTTGAAAAATTGATTGTGTAACTGACTGATTAAGTGTATCATAGTGAATACATGGCTTAGTGAGTAATGTTTAAATATGTAAATATCTGTATCAGTCTCTCACTTTGTGTATAAGTGGCTGCATGGGTTGGTGAGTAGCTACATGGGTGTCTATATAGGTTATTAGTTGGTTTTTTGAGTATCAGTCTGAGTGTCTGCATGGTTCGGTGGGGGGTATTACGTAGTGCATAGGTGCATGAATGAGTGACTCACTGTTTGTATGGGTTGAACACAGCATGTGTGCAGGACTGTATGGGTGGATGAGTGTGTGTATGGGTGTGTTAGTGAGTGAATGACTGTCTCAATAGTGTCTTTATGAGTAACTACATATGTTTTAAACTAGTATATGTGACTATTGGTGTATATATGTGAGTATATGTGAGAGTGAGAGATTGAAAGAGTTCCTGTATGAATAAGTATGTGTTTCTATAAGTGATTGTTTAAAAGACTAAGTATGTGTAAGTTTCCGTAGAAGTAAGTATGGTGGTGTGTGTATAACTGTATATGCAAGTAAATGTATGTTTGATTCTTTATTAGCATGAGTGACTATGTGTGTGAGTAACTCTATGGATGAGTGGCATTGTGTAACAGGATGTATAGGTGTATGAGTACATATGATGAGTGAGTACATGTATGAGTGACTGTATAGGACTGTTGGTGAATGAGTGGATGTGTATGTGGATCTTAGAATTACTGAAGAGGTTGTTGTAACTGGTATTGGTATGTCCATTGTTTTGAAAATTTTACTCTCTATTTTTGAATGTGTGTATCAAAGGTTATATTAGGGTGAGAGGAGGTCTGCCACTCTATCACAAGGATGATGTCATCAGTGATGTCATCAGTGATGTCATTTGAGATGTCATGAGTGATGTCATGAGTGATGTCACTGACCATGTCATGAGTGATGTAATATGTGACGTCATCAGCAGTGCATTGCGGGCGCGCGAGTTATAGTTAGCTGAACTAACTATAACGGGGGAATTTCAATGGTTTTGTACAAGTGAAAAGTCCAGCTAACTAACACCCCTGAAACCTATGGTTTTTTCAGTGAATTTCTGAGGTTTTTTAAATGCTAATTCCTAACTATAACGTGCCTGAAACCTATGGTTTTTTCTGTGAATTTCAAAGGTTTTTTAAATGCTAATTTCTAACTATGCCTACAGAGATAGGACATGTGAAGAAAGAAGAAAAAATGCACAGAAAGAAACAAAAGAAGTGCAGAAAGAAGCAACAGAAGTCCTCAAATACGAAGATAAGTGCAGGAAGAAGGATAACGTGCAGAAAGAACAAAAAGAAGAGCAGAAAGAAGCCTTGTTGCAAAATCATCCTGTACCCTCAACTTTTTCAGACGGATACTGGTGGTAACTGAGTCTGACTAACCAGTCCTAGAGCCAGTGCTATGTTAAAAGACACTTAGAATACAGTGAAAACACCTACATACACTAGGGAACATTATGCGTTGGGGTCCCCCTGTGATTAGCATGACCTCCTCTGTAAGCCCCTAGTATATAATAGGGCATGGGGATTAAAACTACCTCTTAAAACAGGCCACAGGGCGTTTTTGCACACGTTAACTCAGGCCCCGTCCCCTCCATTCACCACTGTGTAAACACGCCCTGTGTCCATTTTTAGTTGGGAGATTAAGTTCATTTGAATCCTGAGGGTCCCTAGGGTCCAACTAGCCCACTAGGTACCTCCAGTAAGTGCCACCGAGCTGCGTTGCAGAGAGGTGTAAAAAGTGGCACGGCCTGGACCACCTCTCTGCAATGCAGCTCAGTGGCGCTTACTGGAAGCACTTGGTGGGCTAGTTAGCCCCCAGGGGCCCTCAGTATTGAAGGGAAATTATATCCCCAATTTAAAACGTGCCATAGTGCATGTTTGCACACGTCACCTCAGGCCCCGTCCCCTCCCTTCACCACTGTGTAAACGCGCCCTGTGGCTGTTCTAAGTTGAGAGATTAAGTCCCCTTGAATCCTAAGGGTCCCTAGGGTCAAACTAGACCACTAGGTACCTCCAGTAAGTGCCACAGAGCTACGTTGCAGAGAGGTGTAAAAAGGGGCTTGGCCTCAGAACACCTGGCTGCAGCGCAGCTCCCTGGCGCATACTGGAGATGCCTGTTGGGGGCGCGTTTGCAGAGTGCTGCACGGAGGGGGCATGGCCTCCGGCACGATGCCAGTCTTTTATTTATTTTAGTTTTTTAAGAAGGGGGGCTGTTTGGTTCCCCTTCTTATTCTAATTTATTGGCCCTGATGACCCCATCCCCCAGGGCCAGTCTCCTAATTATATTTTTTTGACCCCAATCCCCAGGGCCGGCCACTGTTTTTTATTATTTTTAAAAAATATATATTCATAGACACACCTAGGACATGCTGGACAAACCGTACGTACCTATCACCATGACGATTTGCGTGATATTCATTAAAAGGCGACTATGCATGCAATGAATCCACGTGGAATGTATTTACACCACTAGTGAAGCTCTGACATGTCTGATGCCCTACCGTGCCTAATCCTGGTAGACACCCTTGTCGTTTATTTATACAAACATGGGTAGCTATTGACGGGCACATTTAATACACATGCACACCAAGCCATTCAAAGGGGATTCGACAAAAATTCGACCAAAACTATGCAAGAAACCCCCCTCACGGTTAATAAAACACACATCCACTGCCGGATGTGTAATACTTTTTATTTTACTCTCTGGAAAGGGGACGAACATCACTTGAGAGTCACAGCGTGCTCCTGACAGAGCCCAATGCTGTGTTACACCCACCATTGCCTGCCGAGTGCCACACACCTCTGTGTTGTATTCCACTAGCTAGTGCATATGCTATGACACTCTCTAGCCCATGTGCACTGTAACACCACCCCGTGAATATGTCATGCCACACTTGTCTTCGCACGGGTTATATTGCCCCATCTAACGTGCCTTTCTCGATGCCTATGTTATAACGCACAGTGCTATGCCATACATATTACAATCTGGGATCCATATCTTTGTCACAGTGCATATGCAACGTTACACTCCCCAGCACATATTTTATATTACAACTTTAGAGACTAGTTAGGTTACACAACACTGCCCTATGCATATTACACTCCAAGGCGCATATCGCATAGCACGCGCTAGTGCCTGTGCTATCTCGCGCTCTCCAATGAATCTGTCATTGCGCACAATGTATTGCATATTATATTTCACGCCCGGTTCATCTTATATCACACTTTTTGGTGCATAGTTTATACCATACACTATATCTAGTTTTCATTTTCAATCGTGCTCTCAGGACTATGTTCTATATAACACTGTGTTCACCTACCCTTTTCACGGGCATTACATTTTGCGATAGGGGGTGGAGGGTCAGGTGGTGTTTCTGCCAAGTGAGCCCGGAGTCACAGTCACAAACGTCCTCTTCTTCCCGAATAAAAGTGAGATTATGCTGCATACTTGTTCATATTTTAAGTAGTTCGCACAGACACAATGTTTTAAAAACAATAAAGTTCCTAATACCCGCCTTCTCTGAACAGTTAGCTTGCTGCCCCATCCCCTTCCTCCCTATCCTCTGTTGTGTGAATCCATGGACTAGCCTCCTCCCTCCTGCCATGCATGGTCTGATGTGCTGCCACTGCCCTCAATTTAGTATGATGTACCAGTCCACTCCTCCTGCCCTCCATTGCCCAATTCTATGCCCCATCATTGACCTCCTGCTTAAACTCTGTGCTTAGCTTGCTGCCCCTATTCTCCTTCCCCCTGCCCTCCGATGTCTTTGTGCATGCCCCTGCTCCATCCTTTTTGCCCACCATGTCCCATGGACCTGCCACTCCTATCTACTCTGAGTGTTCTGTTGAGCTGCCACTCCCCTCCCACCTGCCTAGCATTGTCAGATGACTGTAACCTGTCCCTGCCACCTCCACCCTGCCTGTCCACATGCCATGCCCCTATCCTCTTCCTCCTGTCCTACATGGTCCATTGTACTGCCACACCCTTCTGCCCTCCCTGGTCTGTTGTGCTGCAACTGCTCCTCCTGCCTGCCCCGTGTGGTCTGTTGTGAGGTCCCTTCCCCTGAACTTTCTTGTCTGTGCACAGGTCCTGACCCTCCCTTCTATCCTCCATCGTCCTTTGTGCATGCCCCTCCACCCTCCTTCTTGCCCATCATAGCCATTGTGCTGCCACTAACCCTCCCACTTGCCATGCATGGTCTTCTGTGCTGCCATGGCCCCTCCCACCTTCCCTGTGTGGTCAGTTAGCTGCCCCTGACCCCCTCCCACCTTCCCTCCATGGTCTGTGTGTATGCCATCACAGTCTCACTGTTGCTCTTCATGGTGTGTCTTGCTTCTAGTGCCCATCCTGCCTGACCTCCATGGCTATCTTGCTGCTCCTGCCCTGCCCCCTTGCCCCCAGCCCTACTCCCTCCCTCCTGGCTTGTCTGTTCCATTGTAATGCCCCTGATCCGTCCCTCCTGCCCTTTATGGTCTGTTATGCTGCAGCTTTCTCTCCTGTCTGTCCATTATGGTCAGCTAGCTACCATTGCCTCTTGCCCCTCTGTTCTCTGTTGTCCATGTGCATGGTCCTGTCCCCTCCCTCTTGCTTTCAATGGATTGTTGTGCTGCACTCCCGTCCTGCATGCCCTGTGTGGTGTATTGTGCTGCTGCAAACCCTGATGCCTGCCCTGCAGGGTCAGTTTGGTGCACCTCTCCATGTCCCTCCTGTCCTCTGTTATCCAAGTCCATGTCCCTATCCCATTTCCTTCCTTGATCCAATGTACCATACTTGCGAACATTTTGAACTTGGTAAGAGGGAGATTTTGAAAAACAACTGGGGTATTGATTTTCCCCTTTGAGTTACATTGAAAAAGAGGATATTGTAGACAGGAGACAGATCAAATAAAGCCCATTTGAGCTTAAAAACATTGGACGTTTCCTGGCTGAATCGGGTCTGTTGGCATGTATGGTTGTACTACCATTGCCTCTTCCTTCTGCCCACAATGGTCTATTACATTTCCACAGCCTTGAAGGAGGGTAGATTTTGTATCACAGGGGGCCCCTGGCCCGTTCTGTCCACACCTGAAGTATGAGACCCTTGTCCTTGCCCTGCCAGCTGCATTTGTAGGCCGTATTAAATTGACCAGCGGGTCCTGTGTTGCTATATAATTATCCTGAGACATCCTTACCACTCAGCCAGCATAAAACCCCTGTGTAGGCCCTTCTGTTCAATATGTAGGCCTCTTTGTTAAATTGACCATAGCTCTGCAATTTTAGTGTTTAGCAGTCTGAAGGCAGGTCTGCGAGGCCTTCTGATCCAAACTAGTAGCCCCCACCCTACCCGAGTGCTCCGTGCTCGGTATCAAAGTTCAACATCCCCCTGAAGCTGTCGACATACAGTAGGCTGCATCCTGGACTGGTACTTGCTTCCTGGGCAGGTTTCCCGCTTTTAAGGAAGTGGCAACCGCAGAGCGTCAAGTTAGGAGAACTGAGGAGATTTTATACATGAATATATTGAATTCCCGTACAATACCCATTATTTTCTGCTTGCTCTATGGAACTTACGATAAGCGATTGGCCTGAGAGACTGACCTTTTCACCCAGTCCATTGTCAGCATTAAGTGGGTAAATGACGAAATGTCTGGTAAAATCTGCAGACGAAGCTTTTGGGTAGCATACGTAGGTAGATGTAGCGTGCAAAGGAGCCCACAAAATGATATAAAAAGGGAGCACCCACAGATATCGACGGACTACCTCGCCGTCTGTATGTAGGTTAACAGGCAGTGCAGGTTTTCCCCAAGAGCTGGGAGCTCTTGTCTTCCTTTGCTTAAAATGTCTTGCTCTGCTTTGCTTGAAGTATCTTATTCTATTTTACCTATATGAAATGTCATGTTATGTTTAACCATTGTTCTCTTTACTTTTGCATTTAAAAGATTTTGTATTGTAATTGCAGGAATGCTTGCTCTAAGAGTAAACGTGAGTGTTCCTAGGTAACATTTTCCTTGGTGTAACTTGTTTCTCATGATGCATTTATAGATGTGTTTTCTCTCTCTCTCTGTCAGTACATTAATTGAGATACAGAGAATATTATGACAGCTGTATGATTATCTGGATTCTGTATTTTGTACTTTATGTCTCTATTCTGCGGTTTCTTTGAAGTTGCATCTTCTCATTAAACTGCCATTGTATTCTGCCTCCAATTCCATGTCTCATATGTCTGTTTTCTTCATTTTTGGAGCAAGCGTTCCTAGGCACCCCGGCTCAAATTAAGGTGCCCCTTTTGTCCCTGACTCACTCTCCTGCTCAGTTCTGTGGTGGCTCCCGGGGATCTGGGGACCGCCCCTAGCTTCCTTGACCCGTAATAGATCTTCCCTCCAACAGCCTCTCTTGCAAGTCCTGTATTGTTGGTTTGTTGCCCCTGCCCCCCTTTCCACTGCCCTCCATAGTCTGTTGTGCTTCCACGGCCCTTCCTGCCTGCTCAGTGTGGTTAAATTGTTGCCTTTGCACCCTCCTACCTGCCTTCAATTTTCAGAGTCCGTGCCCCTGGCCTCTGCCTCTCAACAGTATCCTAATGAACAACTAGATTGCTAACATTCTATATTTATTACAAAAGTGTGGAACGCCTGACATCATCTTGATGTAATCAAAACTGTAATACCTAGAGCATTTCCTTTAGAAATTACATATATGAGAGGGTCTTATTGGCATCAAAATTATGGTTAGTGCTCTAAAAGACTAAAATAAGGACATATTTTCTGAGTTTTCAAATAGCGACAAAGCACTTTTAAATTATTTGTTATCTTTATGTTTTTTTATCCAGTTGACCACTTGATTAAATGTTGCACTTAGGGGAGAGGATGTGGTGTTACTTCCAGAACTGCAGACTTTGCAACTGGGGAACCAGGTTGAAGTTTCTGCTTCAGCTCGACATTCTGTGATTCTGGTCAAATCACTTAGTCTCCCCATGTCTACAACCAAAATGAATTTGTTCTTGTGTGATGTAACCAATGCTCATGTAAAGCACTCCAATACCTGACAAGTCTGCACTATATAACACTGCAAAAACACAAAATAATAAGTGTTTTGCACACTTCTGTCATTGGGCTATATTTGGGCTACATCTGGGTGATTTTGGGCTACATTTGGGCTCTTTTGTCTCCGGTGGCCATCTTGGGAGATTTATTTGTTATGAAGTTTCCTAATTTCCTCATGTACTGCAGTCTCCTCAGTAGGAAATGCTTTCAGTTTTTTACTTTGATTCCATCATGAAGGTATTCAGATATGTCACACATTTGCCATAAATTCTGAATGTTAGCACTCTAGTTGCTCATTAGATCACTGTAGTAAAACTACTGCACCATGGAAGTCTGCTCCTGGTATTAAAAGTGCATGTTTCAGTCTGCATGTCAGAATTTTTTAATGAAATTGAAGAGGATTTGAGAAGTCACTCAAAATGTGCCCTCATTTTCTTTCTTCAGTATTAATCATAATTTCTATGGCAAAATGAACCTCCTCATTGTGTTCCTTTTTAAATTAAATGTTTTAAGTGTTACCAGTTTATTCCAATCAAGATGGCTTCAGGTGTGCCATACCTTTGTCATAATGAAGACAGTAAGCGCTCTAGTTGTTTTTAAGAACATTCTGGGACATTCTGTCATTGGGCTATACTTGGGCTACATCTGGGTGATATTTGGGCTACATTTGGGCTCTTTTGTCTCTGGTGGCCATCTTGGGAGACTTATTTGTTATGAAGTTTCCTAATTTCCTCATTTACTGCAGTCTCCTCAGTAGGAAATACTTTCAGTTTTTTACTTTGATTCCATCAAGAAGGCATTCAGATGTGTCACACATTTGCCATAAATTCAGAATGTTAGCACTCTTTTTGCTCATTAGATCACTGTAGTAAAGCTACTGCTCACCAGGGAAAACTGCTGCTGGTATTGAAAGTGCATGTTTCAGTCTGCATGTCAGAATTTTTTAATGAAATAGAAGAGGATTTGAGAAGTCACTCAAAATGTGCCCTAATTTTTCTTTCTGCAGCACTAATCATACTTTTTATGGAAAAATGAACCCCCTCATTGTGTTCCTTTTTAAATTAAATGTTTTAAGAGTTACCACTTTAATCCAAGCAAGATGGCTTCAGGTGTGCCATACGTTTATCATAAGTAGGACTGTTAGCGCTCTAGTAGTTCTTTGGAACACTCTGGGAAGCTGCAGTAGAACACAAAGGAATCAACTGACAGTCTCTGCCCTTGTTGGATGTACATGTTTTACTGAGAATGTCAGACTTCATTCTCACATGACTGAGAAAGATAATGTGAATTTACAGAAAATAAGCTCTCAGTTTAGCCTATAGATCACCTTCCAAACCTCTGTGGTAAAAGCATGAGAAAATATTTTTCTCTCAATCATGATATCCCAGCAGAAGGCTTTTTCACATGGTGAAATCACCTTAGAACATACCACAATTCCTAAAATGAATATGGTACCATCAACAAATGATTTATAATGTAACTAAAGTCTTAAAACCTTCTATTAACTGCAATGCTTTTTAATGAGGTGCTATCATGTATATTGGTCCCAAGATGGCTGCCAACACTTCTTGGATGAAGTGCTGACAGCCAATCAGATCTCAGGATGAGATGTGTGGTTAGGCTCCGCCCACATATATATATGCGTTTAAATGCTATTTTCTCAGGAAATACTGAACAGATTTACACCAGACCTGCAAAAGGCACTTCCTTGACCTTATGGCTACCTCTCTGCCAAATTTCAAGTAATTCTGTTTAGCCGTTCGGGCTGTAGCTGTGTCTAAAGGTCCTATGGAAAAATGCATGGGGAAAACGCGTTTTGGGACCCCCCTTTTTTCTCGGCCCCTGCTTGACGAATCCCCCCCGAGACTTTCAGGGTAGGAGCGGAGCGTAGCGCCCCACCTATTTTGAAAATTTCGCGAGGATTCGTCGACCGGCGCCAATGTTATTCCAAATAGAATGTCGCGGATTTCCTATGGAAACAGGGTCCTAACTATAACTACCTACTGGCGACCGCCAGTAGGTAATATACATATATATATATTTCGCCTTCGTTTCCCCAAGGGGATTCCCCACGCACTCACGGACAGAAGCCAAACTTAGCCAATAAAGTTTAGTTTAGTTGTAATCCATTTAATCCATTTAATCACAGCGTGCCAGTTCAAACAAAGGACTCTACGCGTTTCACCTCCCCTGAGGCTTGTTCACGAGATTTACCAATGATACAAGGTTTTTTTCTTTTTTTAAATACATCTAAACAAACGTGAAGTGACATCACATCCTGTTTCAGTGCAGCAAGGAATTGTGGTCTTCGTAGTTTCTAACCCTATTTGCCACATTTTTAATACATTTTTAACTGACAATATATCTGCAAAATTTTATAGACAAAATTGACATTTGTGCAACCAATTTGCAATTAAGGTTTATCAGGTTGACTACAGTTTAGTCATGTAACTAATTGTTCCTTTCCTTCTATTTATAGACTGTTACGATCTTACGATAATTTCACCCTCCAGTGGGTCAATATGAAACAAAGACATATAATATATTTGCTAATGCTGTATATAGGGCCCTCCAGTGGGCCTGACCTGAATCTCATTTTTGTATATATTTATAAAGCAGTTATATGACAATCAAACCTCAATTAATTTATCAATTTCAATTGCTGCCTAGTGACACCCCATGTTGACAAAACAAAATTTGTGAAAAACAATCAAACCCTAAAATATTAAAATGCAGGAGGCCAAAGTTCATGTCCTTATCATTCTATGACCTTATCTATAGTAATGAAAATTTATAGATGATAATGGAGTTCTTCATCCTGATTTAACCCATGAGGAGTCAGAGTCCTGAAATTTAGAATGTGTTTCGACTCTTTCTGCCTGAGAGTTCTCTCACGATCACCTCCTCTGGGATGCATTCCCACCGCTTCGACAGCGTAAAATTTAAGTTCTTTCCAGTTGCCATGATGTTCTTTTTCCATGTGCTTGGCCACCGCATTACTTCTGTCGGTGTTTATCGTGGCCCTCACATGCTCCAGTATACGTTTTTTTAACTCGCACTTGGTGCTTCCCACGTACTTGAGAGAACAGGGACACTCAATGATGTAAACGACAAATTGACTTTTACAGTTAATCAATTGTTGGATTTTCCACATTCGTTTGTTGGCCATTTTAATTTCCTTCATGTTTTGAGCAATGGTACAGACCTTGCAGCACGTGCATTTGAAAAAGCCAATAGGTTTTAACCAATTTGTCTGTTTTTTTTGACCCAAAAAGTGACTATGAACCAATTGGTCTTTAAGGTTTTTTGTCCGTCTGTATGTAATGTTGGGGTGATCCCCCACAATGCTTGAAGTTGTTTGATCCATTTTTAAAATATGCCAGTTCTTGCGCAGTATTTTGATCAATTGTGGATTGTCAGTGGAGTGAGTAGTTATGAATCTTATTTGGTTTTCATCCTGTTTCTCATTTACTTTTTCTTTCAACAGATCAGTTCTCTTAATACTCATGGTTCTCTTTAAGGACTCCTGGATTGTTTTCTCGCTGTAATTTCTTTTCTTGAAGCGTGTGATTGCTTGGTTGCGATCATTTAACCATTCTTCTTCTTTTGAGCATATTCTCCTAATTCTGAGAAACTCCCCATAGGGGATGTTCTTGATCAAGCTCTTTTGATGGAACGATTCAGCATGTAGAACTGCATTCGTTGCAGTGTCTTTACGATGTAAGGTTGTGTGAATCATATTCCCCAAAATGTAGATTTCAGTATCCAGAAAGACAACTTTTTCTTCACTGATATTGTATGTGAATTTTAAGTTGAATTCAGATGTGTTTAAAATCTCAAAGTATTCCGCAAATTCTTTTTCAGATCCTTCCCAAATTATGAATAGATCGTCTATGTATCTAAACCAAGCTATGGTTTTATTTACATAGACATCATGTTCACTGCTCCAAGCCCAAGTCTGCTCCCATAGGCCCATCGTTAAGCAGGCATATGATGGACTAAAGGAAAATCCCATTGCTGTCCCCTTTGTTTGACGAAAGATTTCCGCACCGAACATAAATGTGTTTTGTTCCATACATGTCTGTATCATTTGTAATAACATCACATTATGATCAGAGAATTGAATGTTTCTTTCTGAGAGGAAGTGTTTACATGCTTTCAAACCAATGTCATTTTGGATGTTCGAGTATAGTGATATGACATCCATTGTTACTAATTTGTAGTTTGTTTGCCAAGGTGTATCCTGTAAATGTCTCAATAGGTCCCCTGTATCTTGCAAATAGGAACTCAAATTCTTTCCATATGGCAACAAAAATACATCTAAAAAATTGGCCATTGGTTCCAACAAAGCTCCTTTCGCCGAGATTATTGGCCTCCCTGGTGGTTGCAGTGGATTTTTATGTATCGTGGGAAGGAAATAAATGGTTGCCATTTTCGGATGTTCCATGGTCAGATATTTCACTTCGTCATCATTCAACAGATTTTGTTTGTTCCAATTATTTAGCTTGATATCCAATTCTTCCTTCCATTTTTTTGTGGGGTTCATTTTTAGTTTCTCATAGTATTCTTTATTTTGTAGTTGTGAGTATGCCTCTTTGATATATGCATCTTTTTCTAGGATGATGATGTTACCCCCCTTATCAGCCATTTTTATTTCAATGGAGTCATCATTTTTAAGTCCAAGCAAGGCTTTACGTTCTTCAAATGAGAGGTTGTCTTGTTTTTTCGAGTGGTTTATTTTATAAAGATCTTTTATGACACACTCGTGGAAAAGATCAATTTTGTTCCCATGTGGCAATTGTGGATAAAACTTGGATTGTACTTTCTTGTAACTGCAGCCAGCTCCCAACTGGTCGCAGTATGATCGTAGCTCACTTTCCTGATGTCCTGGATTTTTATCCAGATCCATTAATGTGATAAATTGTGTCGCATCTTTTGCCTGCAATACCATTTCTGGTGTTTCAACGGTTTTGTGGTGTGACGCCATTTTAGGATTTTCCGCAAACAGCTTTGCTAATTTGATTTTGCGAACATATTTATATAGGTCAATTCTTGTTTCAGCAAGATCAATGCCAGTAGTAGGGCAGAAATTTAAGCCGCGTTGGAGAAGTTTTGTTTCAGTGTTGGTTAAGATTTTTTTGGAGAGGTTTATAACCTGTAACTCTTGATTGTCATTTGCGACCAAATCATTTGGATTGACTAATTCCATTTCTGTCGCATGCTTTTCGTCGTTGTTCCCACTCGACTGAAAATAGGGTTTGCGCTGCCGCTTGCCTCTTCTTGTTGATTTCTGCGGGCGTTTCCACGTCCCCTGCCTCTTCCTCGATTGTTGGATTGTGGCATTCCCATATTTTTCTCCCAGTTTTTTTGTTGCAACGCTAATCTCATCTCCCCTAAAAAAGAGCATTTAACTCTTGCGTCAGTTTGAGATACGATCTCTATGTACTGTTCCAATTCTTCTTTGAATTTTAATAAATCTGGGTTCATAACCACCGTTGCCAGTTCCTTTTCCAATTCAAAGAAGAATTGGAACAGTACATAGAGAAACATGAGGAAACTGTAAAAGCTAGAAAACAATCGAAGTTCCAACGAGACAAAGAGGATTACTTGGAGGGTCGTATCTTTACCTATGCGAGGAAATATGACCGTTTGAAACAACAGGACAAATTAGATATGGCTAAAAACAGCAGTAGTCTATCCTCATTAACATCAACTGATGTAAGTGATGTGGAAGGTGATCAAACTGACGCAAGAGTTAAATGCTCTTTTTTAGGGGAGATGAGATTAGCGTTGCAACAAAAAAACTGGGAGAAAAATATGGGAATGCCACAATCCAACAATCGAGGAAGAGGCAGGGGACGTGGAAACGCAGCGCAAACCCTATTTTCAGTCGAGTGGGAACAACGACGAAAAGCATGCGACAGAAATGGAATTAGTCAATCCAAATGATTTGGTCGCAAATGACAATCAAGAGTTACAGGTTATAAACCTCTCCAAAAAAATCTTAACCAACACTGAAACAAAACTTCTCCAACGCGGCTTAAATTTCTGCCCTACTACTGGCATTGATCTTGCTGAAACAAGAATTGACCTATATAAATATGTTCGCAAAATCAAATTAGCAAAGCTGTTTGCGGAAAATCCTAAAATGGCGTCACACCACAAAACCGTTGAAACACCAGAAATGGTATTGCAGGCAAAAGATGCGACACAATTTATCACATTAATGGATCTGGATAAAAATCCAGGACATCAGGAAAGTGAGCTACGATCATACTGCGACCAGTTGGGAGCTGGCTGCAGTTACAAGAAAGTACAATCCAAGTTTTATCCACAATTGCCACATGGGAACAAAATTGATCTTTTCCACGAGTGTGTCATAAAAGATCTTTATAAAATAAACCACTCGAAAAAACAAGACAACCTCTCATTTGAAGAACGTAAAGCCTTGCTTGGACTTAAAAATGACGACTCCATTGAAATAAAAATGGCTGATAAGGGGGGTAACATCATCATCCTAGAAAAAGATGCATATATCAAAGAGGCATACTCACAACTACAAAATAAAGAATACTATGAGAAACTAAAAATGAACCCCACAAAAAAATGGAAGGAAGAATTGGATATCAAGCTAAATATTTGGAACAAACAAAATCTGTTGAATGATGACGAAGTGAAATATCTGACCATGGAACATCCGAAAATGGCAACCATTTATTTCCTTCCCAAGATACATAAAAATCCACTGCAACCACCAGGGAGGCCAATAATCTCGGCAAAAGGAGCTTTGTTGGAACCAATGGCCAATTTTTTAGATGTATTTTTGTTGCCATATGTAAAGAATTTGAGTTCCTATTTGCAAGATACAGGGGACCTATTGAGACATACATGACGTGATGTCATCAGTGATGTCACTGACCATGTCATGAGTGATGTAATATGTGACATCATCAGCAGTGGATTGCGGGCGCGCGAGTTATAGTTAGCTGAACTAACTATAACGGGAGAATTTAAATGGTTTTTTTCGAGTGAAATGTCCAGCTAACTATAACGTGTGTGAAACCTATGGTTTTTTCAGTGAATTTGCAAGGTTTTTTAAATGCTAATTCCTAACTATAACGTGTGTGAAACCTATGGTTTTTTCAGTGAATTTCATCGTTTTTTTAAATGCTAATTCCTAACTATAACGTGTGTGAAACCTATCGTTTTTTAAGTGAATTTTTTTTTTAAATGCTAATTTATGAATGTTTTATTATATTTTTTAATTATTTATTTTTCAATAAGCTACCTATGTATATAGTTATAGATTGACTGTATCCTGCAATATGGAATGGCTCAGTTCTTATTTTTTTTTATTTTGGATATAGTTGAACAGCATAGTTAATATCTTCTATAATCCTATAAAAAAAATAATTTTGTAAGGGTTTTTGACCGTGCGCGCACCGTACGCGCACCGTGCTCCATGTGCGCATGCATACGTGCTCCACGTACGCATGCGTACGTCGTGCGTGCTCTGTAGCCGCATGCGCGCGTGCTCCGTACGTACATGCGCGCGTGATCCGTACTCGCACGCTCCGTACGCGCATGCGCGTGTGCTCCGTACGTGCATGCGTGCTTGTACCGGGGATGCACCGTGCACGCACGGTGCGCGCACGGCAAGTCATGTGATTAAGAAACAACACTTTTCATTGGTTTATAGTAGTTTCAGGTCATGTGATTAAGAAACAACACTTTTCATTGGTTTATAGTAGTTTCAGTTCCAGAAACTTCCTACACCACACCCACTCCCCTCATTATTACTTCTGATTCCCTGGGAGAAGGAGCTGAGCAGCTTTTCTAGTACTCCAGTACTTCAGAATGGCAGAGCAGCAGTCTTCTTCTGATAGTGAGCAGGAGTCCCTTGTGCTACAGAGACAGAGGAAACAGAAAGACTCTTTCATATGGCAATTTTTTACGTTTCCACAGGGGCAGAAGAAGGTGAATGCGCCAAAAGTCACCTGCACCATTTGTGGTGTTGTCTTATCAAGAGGAGATCCTAAAAAGAAATATTCTTTTAGTATTTTCTCTATGATAAGGCATGTTAAATGATTACATCCTGTGGCTTTTGCTCGAGCTGCTAGAAGCCACCCTCCAGCAGCTCAGCCGAGCACATCCGCAGCAGCTCAGCCGAGCTCATCATCGGCAGCTCAGCCGAGCACTTCATCTGCGGCGGCAGCTTCACCTACTTCTGTTCCTCTGGAAATTCACCCTCTGTTCAAGAGGGTGCATATACGGTGCAATGCGTGCAATGCTCTTCTCTCTTATGGTGACACCAGCATTCCCCTAATAGAGAGCAAGATACAGCAGCACACATGCTGCACCCCATAATTTTTTTCATTTTTTTTCCCTCTGTTCCTCAATTCACACAACGGCTCTTTCTAGAGCCACCTAACATCCAAACACTTATTATTTTTTTTTTGTTCTATTTTTTTAATGATTTTTTTCTGCCATGCGTGCACCGAGCGCGCACGGTGCGCGCACCTCATGATTTTTGGAAAAAAAATTAAAGGTTATTTTCACCCTTTGGGATCCTTCAGGGACCCCCTGACAAAGGCTAGAGGGTCAGGAAGTCTGTACCCTGCCCCCTTTTCACGTTCTCCACCTTTCTTTTAAATGGAAACACAGATTTCTTTTGGTTGCAAATTTCAACCCTTTCCAAATGATTCCTACCCCAAACATGACTTCTGCCTGCTAGCATAGCAACAGATCATGGAACACTGGTGTGAGCAGAGACGTCAGAAGTTCAGCACACAATGTTTCTAATCCAAAGAGCAAGATTGCTTAACTTTTCAAACCTAACAGCAAATCCAAAGTAATGTTCTGTGGGAATACATTTTTCTGAACCAATACAAAACATGCTTTCAAAAATGTAAACATACAGCCTAGTTTTTAGTGTAAAATGGTCTAAACAGCCAATGAGTTCTTTTTATTTTAAAAAAAGTATATAAGCCTCCTTTTTACATCTATCTTTCATTTCATATTGCCATTCTACTGAAAGACACCTTCTAAGTGCATCCAGGTCTCCTCCTCACTCCCTGAAGTACACTGCTGTTCTACCATTTTCAAGTAAAATTGATAGATGTTCAGCTCCTTGTCCCAGGAAATAAGAAGAAATAGTGAGGGGAGTGGCTGTGGTGTTTGAAGATTCTGGAAGAGAAACTACTATGAACCAATGCTTCTGAGTGCATCCAGATCTCCTCCTCACTCCCTGAAGTAGAGTGCTCTTCTGCCATTTTCAACTAAAATTGATACCTGTTCTGCGCCTCGTCCCACGAAATAAGAAGAAATAGTGAGGGGATTGGCAAAGCATTTATAGAGTAGACGGTGCACATTTCACAGATGAAGGGAACAGAGTCTTTCTCTTGAACTTTTGACTCTGCATCGGTACTTACTTGTAGGTACCAAAAAACACTCAATGAACACAACGGCTCTTTTTAGAGCCAACCAGCATCCAAACACTTAAACTTGATTTTTAATTCTATTTTTTTACGATTTTTTTGTCGCATCTCTATGCTTCCCCTGCGCAGGCGTACAAACTGCAGCCATGCGCCGGCGCAGGCTCCCTTGCAGCATGGTGAAAGGATGCCTGCGTGGTGGGGAGATTGTTCTTGTGCAGGAAGGGACACCTTCCTGCACAAAAACAATCACAAGAGGTTTTTTGCTCTTTCAATGCGTGCTGTAGAATGGAGCACGCACTAAAAGAGGAAAAACGAGGAGAAATAAAAACATTTCTCCTCGTTGTGCCTCGCTACACCACCTCTAGGGTGGCGTAGCATTCACACGCATCTCCAGAGTTACAATTTCTCGTAAATCTGGAGATGTGTCTAGTTCTATAGGTGTTGCGTGTGAACACCAACAACAACACCCATGGAACGCCCCTTCAACGCACAGTGCTGCGTGTGAAGTGGCCGTATTTACGAGAAGAGGAAAAGTCACACAGAGTGGCTTTTCCTCTCCTTGTAAATATGGAGGAGCCCCCTGCGCCACCAGTATGTCATGAAAAGTCACGTAGTGATGGAGCAGGGGGCTTATAAATCTGCCCCAGAGATGTAAAGGAAAATAAGGGTAAGACAGACAAAGGGAGAGAGACAGAGACAGAGAGCAAAGAACTGAGAAGGAGTAAGGCAGTTAGAATGACTGAGACATATGGAGACAGGGAGAGAAACATGGTTGAAAAAATAGTGATGGAGGCAGTAAACCTAGGGGAGTAGTAGAGAAGGAGTGAAGGAGTTACGAAAGAGCAGAAAAAGAAGAAGAGAGAGGGAAGGGGAATGAGAAAAGCAGAGTGAGGAGAAGTGAAGAAAAGGGATCATGAAAGTGAAGGGGTGAGAAATACACATATTATAAACTTACCTGACCAACACAATAACTTAATTAGAAATTAATGTTATTTTTTAATTGCAAGAAAAATTTATTCAATTTCCTAAATTTTCTTTCTAGATCTGAAAAAAAAGAAAAAAAGTATTAATATTCAACAATACATTTTTGCAAACAGTACATATATTTTCATTTTTTACAAAGTAATTTTTGCCCTTTTTTTGCTGTTTTCAGAATATATTGAACTTCACTTAAAATAGTGATATCAATTGTATTCATCACTTAACAGCGGGCAAAAAAATAAACAATCTGAAAGATTATTTAAAAAAGCCCTGAATGTATAAAACATACCTTGATAAAAATGTAACATATATATTAAAAATATCTTCTAAGAACAATAACTTTTTGCAATATATAACGTCTGTAAATCTTGTTTCTTAAGCACATACACCAAAATAATATCTGTCAAAGAAGTCCACAATACCAAGATTTACCTTTCCATGAGGCCAAATGGTAATTTTTAAATCCTTTTTAAGTGAAATATCCAATGTTAATCGTATAAAATTGAAATAATGGTTTCTTCAGATGCTGCAATTTTGTATCTAAAATTTTGGTTTTACAAAAATTAAGTAACAATTTCGTAATTCTGCAGGCAAACGTTGCTTGAAAATCAATTGAGAATCATTACACAGTGTCCAGCCTTTTCCACATTTTAGATAAACTGTGTAATGACCAGAAGTTATAGAAGGCCCATCATGAAAAATTACTGCAACTGCAACAAAAGTTTTTCCTGATATTGATAATTGATTTCCTACAAACTTCTTTATTAAAGTGTCTAATTTTTTCCATCAGATCTACAACGTTGTATCATTAAAATTACATACTGTCCATATTTCTTTAAAAATAACGTTGATAACATTTCTGATTTACATTGAGAACATTCCATGTTGTGATTTGCATCTTTAACTAATTTACTAAAAGTCACTGACTTACTCTCTGGTAATGTTAAATATATGAACCTTTCAGAATCAACATTAGTGCTGCATATGTTCAAACACTTTTCACAAGAATTTTCCCATTTATAAGAGAGACCAAACATATTTACTATTTCTACCCCTTCATCTTCCAGTACCATAAGCATATACATTAAGAATTCCTGTGCATCTTGCTGGACATTTTCTGTAAACTGTATACATCCAGAACATACATCTAAAAGATTTCTAACATCAGAAGCACTTTTTATTTTAGTTGTATCATTACTCAGCTTCTCATAAAGGAAACTCAGCAGAGAACAGAATCTTTTTTCATGATTTAGTATTATCTGCTCTATCAAACTTTCAAGATAAAATACAACATTCAGCACTACATTAGCGTAGCAGTTGACACCAGAGCTATTTTCAAAATGACAACCAACAACCTCTTCAACATTGTCCTTTTTCTTTATGCTTGCAATCACATCAGTCTCTATTTGTTTACTCTTCTGTACATCCTCATTACAGATATTCTCAATTCTCCTTTTCCGACAAACAACACGTTTTTCAAACACAGGATACTGACCTAAATGAGGAGCATAGCTTCTTCTTAATCTATTGTATTCCTTTACACAATTTGCATCAGCACTAACTTTTGACTCATCAAAGTCTATCATGAATAAACCAGATATTTTTTTCACGCCTGACAAAGCAACATATGCCATTCCTTCTTTAAACACACTAGACCCAATGTTTACAAAAGCACTACCTACAGTTAATCCTTGAGATTTGTGAATAGTTACAGCATATGCTAGAGAAAACGGAAACTGCTTCCTACGTACATATAAGTCTTTCACAAGCAAAAAACGAACTGAACAACGACTAATGTCTTTAACCTCTTCAATCTGATCAAATTTTATTTTTAAAAATTCAATTCCATCTTTTTTCTGGTAATTAACAAAACCCACAACTTTACCCATAGCTCCATTCACTAAACCTTTTTCTACATCCAAATTACGTCTTAAAATTACTCGACAGTTCATACATACATAAAGATTCTTTTCTAAACCAGCTGTTTTCGATATGTTTTTCTCTAGAGAATCCAATTTAGTTGTCAATTTGCTTGTCAATATAATAGTTATTCCTTCATGCTGTATTTTATCCACAGCTTCCAGTTTTATAATCTCTTCTTTTTCCAATTTCAAAAGTTCTTGATTGAATATAGAGCATTCATGTAGTGTTGGCATTAAGCAGATTACAGTATTTTTTTCTGCAATTTTCTTGTATATTTTCTCTGGAACTATTTGTTCTGTTGGAAACAAATTACATAGCAATCGACTCTGTAAAGCTTTTCTGCCATGTTCTGTGAGTAGTCCAATTCTGATATCTTTGAGAATACTTGCAGAATCTTCATCATTTGCTTGCCGCATATTGGTAATGAGTTCTTTGTACTGAAAGTATGTCCAAATATTCACATTACCTATACTTCCTAACGACTTATTTGTGTCTTCATGTGTAAGAGAATGAAATACTGGTTGTCCTTTAACTGGAGTGAGCTGCAGTAGATCCCCAAAAACTATAACATGTTTTCCTCCAAATAACATGTCATAGTCTGTCTTTAGAATTTGCTGCACTCTTAAATGCACAAAGGCAAGCATTAAGTTTGATACCATGCTTACCTCAACAATAATGAGAACTTTCATTTTCTTCAATACTCTTGAAACTTCAAAACATGTTCTCCTGTTAGCTTGTGGTATTGTATTTTGTTCTCATGCTCTACTGGTAACATTAGCAAACGATGTAAGGTAATTCCTTTTATGTTATATGCTGCTAACCCAGTTGGAGCAGTAACAACACAAGACAAAGTTGAATCAGTTTTTTTCTGTAGGTAGCTTCTAATTACTTTAATTAAGAAACTTTTTCCAGTTCCAGCTTGTCCACTCACATACATTCTGATTGGTTCAAATGATGTGCATGAGCACTCTTTATTTTCATGTAGTATTCCATGATCAATTTGTTTTGTGACTTCCTCATGAATTTGTTGTTGTTCATCATTCAGTTGTTGTTCCAAATTTGGTAAATTTATTAAATCTTCCTGAGCTTGATTCATAGCTGTTTCCACTTCAGTCATGGCTATTGCAGCTTCATTTTCTACGATTGGTTGTCCTAGAGGATCTTGACTGAACGTCCCAGAACTTTGACTGTCTTGAGAACTGTCTCTAGCTACTTCAGCTGCAATTGTTGCTTCTTGTTCAATTTCTTCATTTAAACTTTGTACATAAGTTGTGAAAGTACTGCATTCTATGCTATCTTTGCATGCATTAAAGGAATCTTCATAGCTCTGAAAATGTCCAAGTAATTCATCCTCTGAACGCCATGATTTAAACAACTGTAAAAGTGCTAAGTAGTAAAATTCCTTCTTGTCAGTAGTGTCGCAACTCAGCTTTCTGTGATTAATCAAACTTCCTTTTGTTTGTTTCACCAAACATCCATCCTCTCCAATGACTTTATATTTTCCATTGTTGATGTCTTCTGTGGCATTCCATTTAAAAATGTAGTTCTGCAGCACTTCATAGAGACACATGTTCTCAAGATGATGACTTCTTTGTGGGTAATATGTGTCCAACATGTTTGTTCTTAAAATGTCTGTACTTTCTGGTTCGTACTCTGTTAAATATTCAATTTCTCGAATAGATTTCAATACCCGAGTTCGCATTCCTGCAAGGCCTAAACTTACCCAAATTATTCTTCTGGATTTGGAGTACAGACTTGCAGATGATAACCTATCTGAGCATTCGAATGACCCAATTTCTCGATGCGATAACGTCTTTAAACTGAAACTGTATAGCTTTTTACTGACAGTCTTCTCGTGAGAAATCTCTTCCCACATTTCTTTCAATTCCGTTTTCTCAGATATAGTGATGTAAGATGTGACATACCGAGCAACAGCAATAGAATTGTCTGCTACATAATGAATATCCATGTTAGCATTCCACATGGATAAAATGACTGGGTTGTAGTCATTTATATATTTTGACTCTTTTTTTTCTTAGGTTGTAGGTATTTTTAGGCGATTTTCTTGTAATAGTATGTCGCACAGCTGACATAAAACTGTTTACTCTTCCTTTTGAAAGAACAGGTCATGAAAATCCAAATCGACATTTTGTGTAGAATATATCTTTACTCTTGTACTTTCGTCAACAGTATTTTCCACACCGATGACTTTGGAAATGTAAAACTTGCTCTTTTAAGTTTTTTTCTTCTGTGCTTTTAGGTATAGCACATGTTGCATATTCTTCAATGAAAGATAAAACTGCATTGTCAGAATCTGTTCCAAGTTTTGGGGCATCCTTGATCCAAAAAAGCATATGAATATGAAGAGCACCTCTTGCTTGGTACTCTTTTCTCCAAAATAAATCCACAACTTCTCCAAGAGGTGGATTTTTTTTATTGCAGATGAAGGACATCATAGCCTCAAATCTATGATTGAAATATCTGAAAACATTAACCGGATTCAATGAGCACAATTCTCCTGCTGTCTTGTATTGGATGTTTTCAATATTTGAATTTGCCTCTCGAAGAAAATCCAGTAAATCATCCCAAGCGTACTCAGCACAGCTTAGGGTAAGGAACCATGTAGGAGTTCCTAAATTCCGTAACATACATTTCAATTCTCCATGGCGTCGGTACCAATATTCATTAGTCCCACGCTGACAAGCCATCAGATTAATCAATTGTGATTCCAAATGATCATCTCGCTGTTGCACTTTGTTCAGAAAATCCTTTGCAGACACATTATGTAGATGTACTCCAGTTTTTAAAATGTGATTTACTGCATAAGATAGTGCAGACAAGTCACTTTCAAATAAAAGATGGAACAAATAAGGAATACTTTGACGAAATCTTGGATCTTCTGCATATAATCTTGTAGTCTGATACTCAGAAGCAGGAATCTGTACTGGACGTTCATCATATCGTCCACCTTTTCCTGTAGGAAACAGCTGGGGAAAACAACGAGCTTCCAAGCTCTCCTCCCATACACTCACGGGAGTTCCTTTTGCTTTTTTCATCTGAAACAAATCAATAGTGTTTCCCATAACTTCTTTAGAATGAAGAGGATGTATGCTGAAATGTTCATACATTTCTTCTTCTTTTGACTTATCCACTTTTTCAATTTGCCCAGTTGGTATTCCTGTGTCTGCTTGTAAAACTTCTTCATCTTCATCCATATAAATTGATTCATACCATTTATTATTTCTTTTCAAATATAAATTTGCTCTTTGTACTTTTCGTACATCTACCAACTCCTGCCAAATTTTCTTATTCTTTGTAGGTACACCATTAACCAGAATAACTAATGGTTCAGTTTCCAAACTATCTGCATCAATTGTTTCAATATTTTTTTTCAAATCTAATGGCAAATAGACAACTCTTCCTTTTAAACCGCTTTGTAAATCTGAAGGAGGTAATTTACCTGTTTTGGGCTCCATACGAACTATAGTCTGAAACGGATGGACACATTGAATGAGTATAGACTCATACGTATTTAAATCAGAAAGTTCTGCAGGAATATCAACCAATTCTAAATTATTATGTACAGCTCTAGCTGGCATTTTATTTTCTTCTAACTTGTTATAACAGTATTTACAAATACGTTGATCTTCACCCAAATCAAAACAATTTTCCAGAAATAAATATTATGTAGCAAAATCCTTCCACTTAGAATTATTTTCTTTTTCACTTTTTTTATATAGATCAACATTCCTTGTTTGAGTTTTATAATGGCTTCTCCGGCAACAAATACAAGTAATATTTGGTCTTTCATTAGAGATGATAGTAAATTTTGTCATTTGATCTTCAAAATTTTTACTAACAGTGAGCTCTACATTCTCTTCCATATTTTCTTCAATAACTGTGTCATTTCCTGCACTTTCTTGCTCTGAACCAAAGTAACAAAACTCAATATCCTCACAAACCTTCTTCACATCTGATACAGATCCACGGAACAGAGCTCTATTCAACTCATTTAACTTTAGTGCTGGACTTTTAGCAAAATACAATCTTCTCACAAATGTTCTCATTTCACTATGATGAACTGCCAGCATCCTAAAATGGTGAAAAACACTTTGACAAACTTTCCTAGAAAGACAAGCTAGAGAATGTCCTTGCAAACCAGTATTCTCTCTCACTCTGCATGGATCTAGTCTTTGAAGCACCTTAATCTTCTGTTTAACACTTTTTTTTACTATATTCTCTTAGAAAGTCACGTAATTTATCAATAGATTCCTGTCGTACAGTACAAATACTACTACAATTCCAAGTGTACACTGGGGCTTTAGGACGTCTCCCCATAACCTCATCAGCTAACACTTCTTCCTCATTTCTTGGAACCATTTTCTCCTTTTCCATTACACAACCATCCTTGACTTCATAAGCTCGATCACTGGTGTCAACTGCATGCAGCAAACTATTACTTTGAAGATAACTCTCTTCATTAGAAAAATGGTTCAGTACTTGAACTATGCTCCCATTCTCCTAAGAACACTTTACAAAAGTTATTTTTTTTCACTACTCTTTTCCTTTTGCTTTTTGACTTCATTACATTGACTATTTTATCTAATGTGCGGATCCTGTTCAAAATTAAAATGAATAGTTTTCTTTTTAATTCCAAAGCCTTTGCAACAATTGATTCAATATGTTTGTTTTTCTTATAAAATTTGGCTTTCTTCCTATATTTTTTCACATCCTTTAGCAAATTGAACATGACTTTTCTCTGAAACATTTTTCTACGAATGTTTTTAAAATCTATTTTTCTTTTTAAGTCATTATTTCTTACTTCTGATTGTACATTAGCATTTAGTATATTCTGTCGATTGTCTTGTTGTTTTCTACTTGAAACACTATTTGCATTGGATATATTTTTTAAATTTATTCTTTGCTTGAGGATATTTTTTATAAAATCCTTAGTCTTCTTACCAGAAGACTTTTTCTTTTTTACAACATGAGGTTCTTCAACTAATTTTTTTTGTCCAGTTGTCTTCTAATATAGATGTTGTTGCTGTTATTTTCTCTTTCCTGATTTTATAGGCATCTTTAATTTATTTCAGTGTTGTTCTGCAATACCTGAAAGAAACTTAAAAAAAATACCTTTATGTAATTTAAATATATTACTATATTTTTTATGAGCTTTTCAAATCCTATCATATGAGCTGTCCCTTTCCTATGACTGCAAGTCTTACACAATAAAAGCTACACAAATTAAATCTCTGACAACAATTCCTGTGTGCAGACAGACTAATGGTGTGATTCTAGGCAGAAAACAATATTTAATTGGCAATTTCAAAGCACATTTACTACTGTGGTAGAGCAAGTGATAATTACTGTAACAGCCTGACACATTTTCCTTATAGTTTAGAGAGGCAGAAAAGAGCACATGTCCTAACAGCTACTTGAGACCATGAGCATGTGGAACCTGGGTGAGTGATTAGACTAGAGCAAAGGAAATGAGCCTTGGTGACATTGAATGTGTTAGTGTTACACACTGCTATCTGATATATCACACAGTGCTGAATACTTAGCATGGGACTGCAGGAGAAGCAACTGCCTGTGTGCTAAAAGTGTGTTTCTGGAGACTGTGTATGGTCAGGTGCAAGAGAGATCTGCATGGACGCTTCCACAACTGCATGAAGACTGCAGAGATGTATATAAGAGTACATGTGTGGTAAGGGTTAATTTGAGTTTTGAACATGTAGGAACTACCTCACCCATTGCAGGAGTGGCAGGAAAATCTACCATGTTGATTTCAAATGTGTTAGCATTTGCCTTTCATTTGTGAGATAGTGATTCGTGCTGAATGCTAACCATCACAGTTCAAGAAAACAAGCTGCCCCTTTCCTACGAGTGCAAGTCTTACATAACAACAGCAACACAAATTAAGTCTCCGACAACAATTCCTGTGTGCAGACAGACTCATGGTGTGATTCTAGGCAGAAAACAATATTTCATTGGCAATTTCAAAGCACATGTACTACTGTGATAGAGCAAGTGATAATTACTGTAACAGCCTGACACATTTTCCTTATATTTTAGAGAGGCAGAAAAGAGCACATATCCTAACAGCTACTTGAGACCATGAGCATATGTTACCTGGGTGAGTGATTAGACTAGAGCAAAGGAAATGAGCCTTAGTGACGTTGAATGTGTTAGCGTTACGCACTGCTATCTGATATACCACACAGTGCTGAATACTTAGCATGGGACTGCAGGAGAAGCAGCTGTCTGTGTGCTAAAAGTGTGTTTCTGGAGACTGTGTATTGTCAGGTGCAAGAGAGATCTGCATGGACGCTTCCACAACTGCATGAAGACTGAAGAGATATATATAAGAGTACATGTGTGGTAAGGATTTCTTTGGAATATTGAACATGTAGGAACTACCTCACCCATTGCAGGAGTGGAAGGAAAATCTACCCTGTTGTATCAAATGTGTTAGCATTTGCCTTTCATTTGTGAGATAGTGATTTGTGCTGAATGCTAACCATCACAGTTCAAGAAAACAAGCTGCCCCTTTCCTACGAGTGAAAATTTTACAGAACAACAGCAACACAAATTAAATCTCTGACAACAATTCCTGTGTGCAGACAGACTTATGGTGAGATTCTAGGCAGAAAACGATATTTCATTGGCAATTTCAAAGCACATTTACTACTGTGATAGAGCAAGTGATAATTACTGTAACAGCCTGACACATTTTCCTTATATTTTAGAGAGGCAGAAAAGAGCACATGTCCTAACAGCTACTTGAGACCATGAGCATGTGTTACCTGGGTGAGTGATTAGACTAGTGCAAAGGAAATGTGCCTTAGTGACGTTGAATGTGTTAGCGTTACACACTGCTATCTGATATACCACACAGTCTGAATACTTAGCATGGGACTGCAGGAGAAGCAACTGCCTGTGTGCTAAAAGTGTGTTTCTGGAGACTGTGTATTGTCAGGTGCAAGAGAGATCTGCATGGACGCTTCCACAACTGCATGAAGACTGCAGACATGTATATAAGAGTACATGTGTGGTAAGGATTTATTTGGAGTTTTGAACATGTAGGAACTACCTCACCCATTGCAGGAGTGGAAGGAAAATCTACCATGTTGATTTCAAATGTGTTAGCATTTGCCTTTCATTTGTGAGATAGTGATTTGTGCTGAATGCTAACCATCACAGTTCAAGAAAACAAGCTTCCCCTTTCCTACGAGTGCAAGTCTTACAGAACAACAGCAACACAAATTAAATCTCTAACAACAATTCCTGTGTGCAGACAGACTCATGGTGTGATTCTAGGCAGAAAACGATATTTCATTGGCAATTTCAAAGCACATTCACTACAGTGATAGAGGAAGTGATAATTACTGTAACAGCCTGACACATTTTCCTTATATTTTAGAGAGGCAGAAAAGAGCACATGTCGTAACAGCTACTTGAGACCATGAACATGTGTTACCTGGGTGAGTGATTTGACTAGAGCAAAGGAAATGAGCCTTAGTGACATTGAATGTGTTAGCGTTACACACTGCTATCTGAAATACCACACAGTGCTGAATACTTAGCATGGGAGTGCAGGAGAAGCAGCTGCCTGTGTGCTAAAAGTGTGTTTCTGGAGACTGTGTATTGTCAGGTGCAAGAGAGATCTGCATGGACGCTTCCACAACTGCATGAAGACTGCAGACATGTATATAAGAGTATATGTGTGGTAAGGATTTATTTGGAATATTGAACATGTAGGAACTACCTCACCCATTGCAGGAGTGGAAGGAAAATCTACCCTGTTGTTTTAAAATGTGTTAGCATTTGACTTTCATTTGTGAGATAGTGATTTGTGCTGAATGCTAACCATCACAGTTCAAGAAAACAAGCTGCCCCTTTCCTACGAGTGCAAGTCTTACAGAACAACAGCAACACAAATTAAATCTCTGACAACAATTCCTGTGTGCAGACAGACTCATGGTGTGATTCTAGGCAGAAAACGATATTTCATTGGCAATTTCAAAGCACATTTACTACTGTGATAGAGCAAGTGATAATTACTGTAACAGCCTGACACATTTTCCTTATATTTTAGAGAGGCAGAAAAGAGCACATGTCCTAACAGCTACTTGAGACCATGAGCATGTGTTACCTGGGTGAGTGATTAGACTAGAGCAAAGGAAATGTGCCTTAGTGACGTTGAATGTGTTAGCGTTACACACTGCTATCTGATATACCACACAGTGCTGAATACTTAGCATGGGACTGCAGGAGAAGCAACTGCCTGTGTGCTAAAAGAGTGTTTCTGGAGACTGTGTATTGTCAGGTGCAAGAGAGATCTGCATGGACGCTTCCACAACTGCATGAAGACTGCAGAGATATATGTAAGAGTACATGTGTGGTAAGGGTTAATTTGAGTTTTGAACATGTAGGAACTACCTCACCCATTGCAGGAGTGGCAGGAAAATCTACCATGTTGATTTCAAATGTGTTAGCATTTGCCTTTCATTTGTGAGATAGTGATTTGTGCTGAATGCTAACCATCACAGTTCAAGAAAACAAGCTGCCCCTTTCCTACGAATGCAAGTCTTACAGAACAACAGCAACACGAATTAAATCTCTAACAACAATTCCTGTGTGCAGACAGACTCATGGTGTGATTCTAGGCAGAAAACGATATTTCATTGGCAATTTCAAAGCACATTTACTACTGTGGTAGAGCAAGTGATAATTACTGTAACAGCCTGACGCATTTTCCTTATATTTTAGAGAGGCAGAAAAGAGCACATGTCCTAACAGCTACTTGAGACCATGAGCATGTGGAACCTGGGTGAGTGATTAGACTAGAGCAAAGGAAATGAGCCTTGGTGACATTGAATGTGTTTGTATTACACACTACTATCTGAAATACCACACAGTGCTGAATACTTAGCATGGGAGTGCAGGAGAAGCAGCTGCCTGTGTGCTACAAGAGCAACACAAATTAAATCTCTGACAACAATTGCACACAGACTCATGGTGTGATTCTAGGCACAAAACAGTATTCCTGGGTGATACCAGTACACCTTAACCTATGCTGAAGACATACTCCATAATATCTTACAAGTTCAAGGCAGTTAAATGTCTTCTAAAACTTAAAATGTAAAACACAACTTTAAAAGAAGAAACACATTTCTATTATTTATATCAAAATACACCACATACATCCCCTCTCAAATTCATATCTCACCTTTAAAAGTAGTTAGTTGAGAAAGAAATGTGGCACTCACACAGCAGATTATGAGAGCCAGAATCTCTGAGCTGTACACCTCTCACCAGAACCAGTAAATGGCAAACTTTCCCTCTCTTTTTTCACACATATACATGTTAACTTCAAATCACATTGCTTCCCACATTTTTTCAAATGGAAACACACATTTCTATTGTTTGCAAATTTCAACCCTTTTCCAAATCATTCCTACCCCCAATATCACTTCTGCCTGCTACCATAGCAACAGGTCATGGAACACTGGTGTGAGCAGAGAGGTCAGAAGTTCAGCACACAATGTTTCTAATCCAAAGAGCAAGAGTGCTTGACTTTTCAAACATAGCAGCAAATCCAAAATAATGTTCTATGGGAACACATTTTTCTGAACCAATACAAAACATGCTTATAAAAATGTAAACATACAGCCTAGTTTTTAGTGTGAAATGTTCTGAAACAGCCAATGAGTTCTTTTTATTTAAAAAAAGTTTGTTAGCCTCCATTTTACAACTATCTTTCTTTTCATCATCATCATCATCATAAACTTTATTTCGGCCACTAGGGCCATAAAAGTGACAACATTTTTAGAAACAGAGTTAATAATGAAAGAGATAAAAAAAGAACACATCAAGATCAAATCACAAATATAAAAACTGCCGAAATCAAAAGAAAAGTTAAAATTATGCTTAAACCAGATAATTAATAGTTAGTGCAGAATTTTCTACGCTTCAACCACATAGCATTTAAAAAACGTGAAACTGCAAAAACAATTGGGGGATGGGTGTCATATTTCAAAACTCGCAGAGCTTTATCGCACTCTCTAAAACCAAGGTTTCTGCAGATGGGTTTTACCCAGCGTTTTCTTTGCAGATAATACGTTGGTCAAGAAAAAAAAACATGATTTTCATCCTCCATTTTATAACCACAGGCAGGGCACGTAGTGTTTTTGTTAGGGTCCCATCTTGAGGTAAAGGACCTAAGCGGTAGACTGCCCGTTCTCAGCTGAAAATACAGCTTCCTAGCAACAGGGGGGAAGATCAGGTCTAAAAATACCTCCCTCCCGTAATTCGGTTTGATCTGGAGAAACTGGGCAGTCAACCTACCAACATCTGGGTTCATGTGCAGGCGCAAAAGGTGAAAGTATCTAAACTGTTCAGCCAGATTGGCTTTGGAAACAGCCAGGCATGAGATTTCCGGAGTGCCCCATAGATCTGGAAAGCCAATCTTAAC
Organism: Triturus cristatus; assembly: GCF_964204655.1. Lineage (NCBI taxonomy): Eukaryota > Metazoa > Chordata > Amphibia > Caudata > Salamandridae > Triturus > Triturus cristatus. The sequence goes on from NC_140590.1 coordinate 1,082,957,820, forward strand.
ACAAGTGTCCCTGACATACATTAACCAAGGGATGTTCTTATTTTTAATTATAGGCCAAACCCCCATAAATTCATCTCTGTAGGATTCCAGGTCCGGGTTAGACCAGAGTCTCTTCCAATAGGACACTGGCCGCAGGGCCACCACCTCTTCCATAGGCAACAATCCCAAATCAAACCTGATAGGAACCAGCGGGGTACTAGATGGTAGACTCAGCAAGTTCCTTATAAAGGAATTTTCAATCCTTGATAAACGAACGGTTTTAGAGTGGCCCCAAAGTTCTGCTCCATAAGTAGTAGCAGCTCTTGCTTGTGATTTAAACATTTCTATTACTGGTGCATCTGGCTTAAAGACCGATCCTTTGAACAATCTAGCCATTCCTCCTGTGATTTGGGTCAACTTTAAAGTGGAATTAGCAACTTGCCCCCCCATCCTAGGTCTTCTTGAAGTGAGATCCCCAGGTATCCAATCGTCTTTACCCGCTCAAGGGGAATGCCATTCAGTGCTGGATTCGGGCGTGTATGTTTGGGAGGCTTAAGGATCATAAATTTTGTTTTTAATAAATTAATCTCAAGACCCCTTTCCCCGCAGAAGTCTACAAAACCATCTAAAATATGCTGGATTCCCATGGGGGTACGAGACAACAACAGGGTATCATCAGCAAACATTAGAGCTGGTACCTTACCCGAGGCAAGTCTAGGGATGTCAGTGTCCTTGATGCCTTCAAGGTGTTTTATAAGCCCATTGATGTATAAGCAGAACAGCGTGGGCGCTAACACACATCCTTGGCGGACTCCTCGGTTGACAGGAAAGCGTTCAGAGAGCTCTCCATATTTCCCGCATCTGACCTGTGCGAAATTACCCGTGTGGAGGCTTCTTAGGACATTCAAAAGATAGGTAGGGACATTGAGTGCCTGAAGAACTCTCCACAGGTTTTCACGCGGAACCAGGTCAAATGCTGATCTCAGGTCGACAAAAATGAGGTAGAGGCTGCCACCCTCCACACTCACAGTCTTCCAATATAAAACCTGGAGTCGGAAGATCTGATCAAGGGTTGAAATACCCTTTCTGAAGCCCGCCTGTAGGGTACTTAAAATATTGTTTTCTGCCTCCCAAATCTTCAATCTATCCAGGACTATGCGCCCAAATAGCTTTTGAGTCGTGTCAATTAAACTAATGGGCCTATAATTCGAAGGCTGCAATGGACAGCCTTTTTTATGTATTGGCACAATCTCAGCACCTCGCCAGGTTTCTGGGGGTTCTGCGCCAAACAAGATGGAGTTAAACAGAACACACAGATACGGTGCCCATACCTTAGGTTCCGACCTAAAAAGGTCTCCTGGAATTTTGTTCAGACCCGGCGCTTTGTTGGGTATGAGCATATGAATGGCATTTTCCACCTCCTTGATCGTGATCATCGGGATATCCTCGGCTCGGCAATCTATGTTAGGAGTGGAGGCAGTTAAAGAGGGTGTATTACAGATTGTATCTGAGTATAAACCCCCAGATTGATCTTTCCAGGCTGCAGGGGCTATGTTAGAACAAGTAGTAGTCTCAGGTTCTTTCCTGCCATTACTAACAATGGCCCAAAAGACTTTAAAGTCTTTATTCTGCAGAGCTAGTCTTAGCTCCTCCCACTTGTCATCTTCCCACGACTTTCTTGCCCTTTGGATCATTTGCTTGTATTGTGCCCGTAATAATTTGGTCCTGGTTTTATCCTTGGCTTTAATTGCCAAGATCAGTTCACTCTTTAATTTCCTGCACTCGGCAGTATACCACATTTGTCTATTAGCCGAGTGGACCCTCCTAGTCCCAACCGGACAGAAGACATCCAAAAGTTGAGTTACTAACTGGCTATGGATTTTAACAGGCCTGGATTTTCTCTCGATAGAGATGCAGTTAAACGCTGCTTCAGCCATATCATTAAGACAGGGCAGTGCCAGTCTATAAGTTTCTGCCATTTTATTTGGGCAGGCAAAGATACAGGGCCACCTAACTCTGCGTCTATTATTATGCAGAATTAGGGGTTGGGGTGGTATAGACGCCACAATATCATAACTTGTGAATCCCCAACTTCCTGATTTTAGTTTCATAGTAAGAGCGTTATGATCACTATCATCTCGAACTATCACCCTAAAATCAAGTACCTTGTCCCAGGATCTTGTTTCAATGAGGATGTAATCTAAAATCAACGTTTGTCCCACTCTGTTAAAGGTGGCTTGTCCAGGGCAGTCAGATTTAAATCTGCCGTTACAAACCCTCAGGGATAAAGAAAGAGTGAGAGCGAGGATTTTTAACACTAATGGGGTCCAAGCTTTGACCGTAGGAATCAAGGGCTCAGGGATATTCCATTGTGCGTCTTCCGCTGTTGGGTCTTCCAAATCCAACAGTCTTAGTGGCTCATATTGGCAATTAAAATCGCCACCCACTATCACAGAATATTCAGAGTTCAAAGTCAAGATATAGTCATTCAAATGTAGTATGACCTTAGATTCCCGGCCACTCGGTGAGGGTCTAGAATAGACATTCAAGAGAGCTAAATGTTTGTTTCCAGGCAGATCGAGTAGAACACATTGGATATCATCTGAGCCCGTTTGGAGCTGCCTTGCTGTGACACCCAGGTGGATAGCCACCCAGGTGCTGAGGCCTCCTGAGGGTCTCCCCCTACCACTTGATAGTGCGAGAATGTTATAAGAAACAAAACCAGCCCGTTAATTTTCCAGAGCCCATGTCTCTTGCATTAAACAAATGTCGAAGGTGTCTATAAAATTGCCCCACTCTTCACAAATCAATTTGTTCTTTAAGCCTGCTACATTCCAGGAAAGCAGGTTGATATCTATCTTAGGCTCTCCTTTGGTAGACAGGTCACTGCCCTACCCAAACTTTCCTGGTCATGTTCAAACTCCATCCCACCCAACAGTGTCAATGCTGGTGGTTCTTCCAGTGGTCCACTGGGATATTTCAATGGTAGATCTTCTTTGACATTGGGACTGGACAGTGGATCAGATGACACATGCTGTGAGAAATTATTCCCCCTATCCTTAGGACCAACCTTGATGCTATGTGGCCCTTTCTGGTCTCCGGTCAAGGTGGTAACGACACTGGGACCCAAACGTCAATCCACCTGATCCAAAACACTGTATCTGTTGTTATGGTGGAATGCTTCAAGTAGGGGCGGGCAAAATTGGTTGTGGACTTGAATTCCATTGGGTGGATAGAGAAAAAGACCATCCTGTGTCTTTCCCAAACCATCCGTCCATCCCCCCGAGGAGCTTCACACCCATGGAAAGAGGGACCCGAATAAAAATAAGTGAGTGGAAGAGCTTTTATAGTTGGTTCAGGACTACCATAACTACGTGACTGCATAGTGCAGATATATCTAACTGTTCTTGGATCTCTAAAATTAATTACAACGCAGTCACCCTGTATGTCCTTAATTCTAGGTCCTACCCAATCTAACCGTCTTGCAAACAGTATTTCACTCCTACACTGGTTGGGAAGGGGTTTGTTGCAATTCAACCAATGCATACACTTATTTTTAAGTTTACTAAAATCCTCTCTTAGTCCATGATTTAAGGTAGGAACACCCACTAGGACCACAACATATGGAGCTGATTCAGGAGGCAGGTCCAAACAAGGTAACTTAGATGTGGCTAAGGTCTCTGGATTTGGTTGGCTGGGGATATGGTAAGGGGAGTCAAAATTCCTCAACTCTACTGAGGGATTAACAATTACATGTTTCACCTTACTCCTTGTCTTCCCTGATAAAGCCTATGGAGTTGGGCCATTTGATGCTATTTGGGCAGTGATTCCTGATCTATCCCGCTGCAAGGTGGGTTGGTCTATCAAATCTATCGGAGTATTAGTTGGTTTGGGGGCAGTGCCATTTGACCCTACTGAATCTGCAATAAGTAAAACGGAATCAACGTTAGGACCCTCCCCATCACTTGTCTCATTAACCCCCGGCAAAGCAGCAAACATTAATTCAAAATTAGAAAGTCTTTTTTCAATTGAATCAAGTCTGTTACACATAGGGAGGCAAGTCGCAGTGAGTAACTGTTCCATTTTGATCCAAAATTCTCCTCCGATTTCCATGCCCGTTGTGCACTCGGTGCTTTGTGTCACCAGGTGGTCAGAGTCTGTGTTCACTGCAGAATCTGAACTTCCTAGTTTTGCCCGTTTTTGGATTTTCGATCTTTTATTGAGCATAACTGTGCCTCCCCGCTTACGTCTAACAACCCGATCTGTCATTTTGCCATTAGATTCCTCCATACGAATTGGCAAACCAGATCTAGTTGTTCCAACATTGGTTACGGGTATGGAGGGATCTTGACCAATAGAGTCACCATGCCCAAACGAACTGCGGGCATTGGAATTTGCAACTATAGATAGGTTACCTTCAGCCCTGCCAGAATGGAAATTAGGGGCTAGGGCTGGATTGGCAAGACAATGATTTACAGGTGACTTCGCTAAAGCAATAGTGCCCAAAGAGGACCGTTTAGTAAACTCTTGATCAAGCGAGAGCCTTTTTTCCGTTAGCTCAATTTCCCTCTGGAGGACAGAGGTGGCCCTAATGATGAAATTATCCAATGTACCAGCCACTCCTGACCCAGTGAGAGACTTCCTCCCCTTCCCCGAGCCTGCAGTAGCCATTGCCAGTAGTAGTATGATGTAGACAAGCAGACACACACAAGGTGCCTAGCGGCCTTTCACACAGTAACAATAAGGATCCACTCTAAGGAGATCCTTCGATAGCGAAATGCACAAAGTGAGGTCCCACGAAACCAACAAGCCAAGAGTAGCGCCCTGTCCCGTCCTCTACCGTACTCGGACGGGCTCAGACGGGCCCGCCCTTTGCCCGGGCTTCGGCCCGGTCTACGCCCCACACGCGGCCCGCTTACGCGAGACTACGTGTGGGTTAAATAGACGGAGGGAGGAGTCGGGAAGAGGAACCAGGTGCAGCAGGTTAGTAGTACGCAAGGCACCCTGGTCCTCGCAATCCCGAATGTGGTAGGTTCGGAGTAGAAACAGCGTATCCTCTGAAAACAGCGTGGCGTCCTCAGCAGCCGTGGATCAGGTCCTCGATAAGAGCCCAGCCGGTAGTGAACAGAGTCAAAGCCTGCGAGCGGCTCCTGCAAAGCGGGGGCCGCGAGGCGTGAAGTAGCTGGCGGGGGTGGAGTCGGGAAGAGGAACCAGGTGCAGCAGGTTAGTAGTGCGCAAGTCACCCTGGTCCTCGCAGTCCCGAATGTGGTAGGTTCAGAGTAAAAACAGCGTTTCCTCTGAAAACAGCGTGGCGTCCTCAGCAGCCGTGGATCAGGTCCTCGATAAGAGCCCAGCCGGTAGTGAACAGAGTCAAAGCCTTCTTGCTCTATTGCAGGAATTGAATGGCCAGTCCCTGGGCTTCTCCATGCTTTCCAGGGCACATATATGCCATTCTACTGAAAGACACATTCTGAGTGCATCCAGATCTCCTTGAAAGATGTTCACAGTGTGGATTGTAGGTCATAGCTATGTCTTCTGGAGTGAAAAGTATGCAGAAAAAAGAGGTATTGTGAAAGACCTTGCTTTGCCAAATGTAGACATTAAATGGATTGGTCAGAGAGGGTTAAAGTGGCACCAATTAATGCCTTTGGTGAAATCCTTTCTACATCTCCCACAGCCTAACCTTATAATTGTGCACTGTGGTGGAATTGACCTAGGCACTTTAACTGGGGTAGGTCTGGAAATGCTTATTAAGGACACCTTTGTGCAATTGATGTCACTTTTTCCTCAATCTGCCTTTGTATATTCTAACATATGCCAAAGGCAAAAGTGGAACTGGTCCAACCAATATTGTCCGCAGATTGACAAAGCAAGAAAACAAGTCAATAAGTCTGTTTCTGCTTTCCTCAGAGACTATGTTATGGGTTCTATATACCACAACAACTTGCGTTACAATATGCAAGGCATTTATAGAGGAGACGGTGTACATTTCAATGATGAAGGGAACAGAGTCTTCCTCTTGAACTTTCGACTCTGCATCGGTACTTACTTGTAGGTACCAAAAAACACTCAATGAACACAACGGCTCTTTTTAGAGCCACCTACCATCCAGACACTTACACTTGATTTTTAATTCTATTTTTTTATGATTTTTTTCTGCCGTGCGCGCACGGAGCGCGCACCTCGCGATTTTTTGAAAAAAAAATAAAATGTTTTTTTTCAACCTTCGGGGTCCTTCAGGGACCTCCTGACAAAGGCTAGGGGGTCAGGAACTCTGTAGCCTGCCCCCTTTTCACGTTCTCCACCTTTCTTTTTCACTGTCACACTCCAAACACACAAAATGGCGGCCGACACTTCCTGATTTCGACCGATTCGAATGTTGACTGACATGTAACCATCAATCAGAATTACGCTCACGCACGTTATGGTGCGCGCACGGTGCGCGCATATAGATATACATGTACTTTTAACTGCAATTTTCTCAGGAACTACTGAACAGATTGACACCATATATGCAAAAGGCACATGCCTGACCTGAGGACTACCTCTCTGCCAAATTTCAAGTAATTCTGTTCAGCCGTTCGGGCTGTACCTTCGACTAAAGGTCCTATGGGAAAATGCATGGGGAAAACGCGTTTTGGGACCCCACTTTTTTCTCGTCCCCCGCTTGACGAATCACCCCGAGACTTTCAGGGTAGGAGCTGAGCGGAGCACCCCATTAGTTTTGAAACTTTCACGAGGATTCGTCATCGGCGCCAAAGTTATTCAAAATAGAATTTTGAGATTTCCTATGGAAACACGGTCCTAACTATAACTATCTACTGGCGACCGCCAGTAGATGATATATATATATATATATATATATATATATATATATATATATATATATATATATATATATATATATATACTGGCAGTCGCCAGTAGGTAGTTATAGTTAGGACCTATTTTCCATAGGAAATCCGCAACATTCTATTTGGAATCACGTTGGCGCCGATTGATGAATCTTCGAGAAATTTTCCAAACTTTTGGCCAGCTCCGGTCTGCTCCTATCCTGAAAATTTCTCGGTGATTTATCAAGCGGGGGCCGAGAAAAAAGGGGGGTCCCAAAATGCGTTTTCCCCATGAATTTTCCCATAGGACCTGTTGACGCAGCTACAGCCCTAACTGCTAAACGGAATTACAACAAATTTGGCAAAGAGGTAGTCCTCAGTTCAGACTCGTGCCTTTTGCTTAAATGGTGTAAATCTGTTGAGTAGTTCCTGAGAAAATTAGAGTTAAAAAGATAGATATATCTGGAAGGAGCCTAACCACACATCTCATCGTGAGATCTGATTGGCTGTCAGCACTTCATCCAAGAAGTGTTGGCAGCCATCTTGGGACCAATATACATGATAGCACCTCATTAAAAAGCATTGCAGTTAATAGAAGGTTTTAAGACTTTAGTTACATTATAAATCATTTGTTGATGGTACCATACTCATTTTAGGAATTGTGGTGTGTTCTAAGGTGATTTTACCATGTGAAAAAGCCTTCTGCTGTGATATCATGAATCATGTTTGAGAGAAAACTATTTTCTCATGCTTTTCCCACAGAGGTTTGGAAGGTGATCTATAAGCTAAACTGAGAGCATATTTTCTGTAAATTCACATTATCTTTCTCAGTCATGTGAGAATGAAGTCTGCCATTCTCAGTAAAACACGTACATCCAACAAGGGCAGACACTGTCAGTTGATTCCTTTGTTTTCTACTGCAGCTTCCCAGAGTGTTCTAAAGCACAACTAGAGCGCTAACAGTCCTACTTATGACAAACGTATGGCACACCTGAAGCCATCTTGATTGGAATAAAGTGGTAACTCTTAAAACATTTAATTTAAAAAGGAACAGAATGAGGGGGTTCATTTTGCCATAGAAAGTATGATTAGTGCTGCAGAAAGAAAAATTAGGGCACATTTTGAGTGACTTCTCAAATCCTCTTCTATTTCATTAAAAAAGTCTGACATGCAGACTGAAACATGCACTTTCAATACCAGCAGCAGACTTCCCTGATGAGCAGTAGCTTTACTAGAGTGATCTAATAAGCAACTAGAGTGCTAACATTCTGAATTTATGGCAAATGTGTGACACATCTGAATGCCTTCTTGATGGAATCAAAGTAAAAAACTGAAACTATTTCCTACTGAGGAGACTGTAGTGAATGAGGAAATTAGGAAACTTCATAACAAGTAAGTCTCCCAAAATGGCCACCTGAGACAGAAGAGCTCAAATGTAGCACAAATATCACCCAAATGTAGCCCAAGTATAGCCCAATGACAGATTGTCCCAGAGTGTTCTAACGAACAACTAGAGCGCTAACAGTCTTACTTATGACAAAAGTATGGCACACCTGAAGCCATCTTGATTGGAATAAAGTGCTAACATTTAAAACATTTAATTTACAAAGGAACAAAATGAGGGGGTTCATTTTGCTATAGAGATTATGATTAGTGCAGCAGAAAGAAAAATTAGGGCACATTTTGACTTCTCAAATCCTCTTCTATATAAAAGAATTCTGACATGCAGACTGAAACATGAACTTTGAATACCAGCAGCAGACTTCCCTGATGTGCAGTAGCTTTACTAGAGTGATCTAATGAGCAACTAGAGTGCTAACATTCAGAATTTATGGCAAATGTGTGACACATCTGAATGCCTTCGTGATGGAACCAAAGTAAAAAACTGAAAGTATTTTCTACTGAGGAGACTGTAGTAAATGAGGAAATTAGGAAACTTCATAACAAATAAATCTCCCAAGATGGCCACCAGAGACAAAAGAGCCCAAATTTAGCCCAGATATCACCCAGATGTAGCCCAATTATAGCCCAATGACAGAATGTCCCAGGGTGTTCTTGAGAACAACTAGAGCGCTTACTGTCTTACTTATGACAAAAGTATGTCACACCTGAAGCCATCTTGATTGGAATAAACTGGTAACACTTAAAACGTTTAATTTAAAAATGAACACAAAGAGGGGGTTCATTTTGCCATAGGAATTATGATCAGTGCTGAAGAAAGACAAATTAGGGCACATTTTGAGGGACTTCTCAAATCCTCTTCTATTTCATTAAAAAATTCTGATATGCAGACTGAAACATGCACTTTTAATACCAGCAGCCGACTTCCGTGGTGAGCAGTAGCTTTACTACAGTGATCTAATGAGCAACTAGTGTGCTAACATTCAGAATTTATGGCAAATGTGTGACATATCTGAATACCTTCTTGATGGAATTAAAGTAAAAAACTGAAAGCATTTCCTACTGAGGAGACTGCAGTAAATGAGGAAATTAGGAAACTTCATAACAAATAAATCTCCCAAGATGGCCACCTGAGACAAAAGAGCACAAATGCAGCACAAATATCACCCAGATGTAGCCCACATGTAGGCCAATGACAGAAGTGTGCAAAACACTTATTTTTTGTGTATTTGCAGTTTTATATAGTGCAGACTTGTCAGGTATTGGAGTGCTTTACATGAGCATTGGTTACATCACACAAGATCAAATTCATTTTGGTTGTAGACATGGGGAGATTAAGTGATTTGACCAGAATCACAGAATGTTGAGCTGAAGCAGAAACTCCAACCTGGTTCCCCAGTTGCAAAGTCTGCAGCTCTGGAAGTAACACCACATCCTCTCCCCTAGGTGCAACATTTAATCAACTGGTCAACTGGATAAAAAAACATAAAGATTACACATAATTTAAAAGTTCTTTGTCGCTATTTGACCACTAACCATAATTTTGATGCAAATAAGACCCTCTCATATATGTCATTTCTAAAGGAAATGCTCTAGGTATTACAGTTTTGACTACATCAAGATGAAGTCAGGCGTTCCACACTTTTGTAATAAATATAGAATGTTAGCAATCTAGTTGTTCATTGGGATAGTGTTAAGAGGCAGAGGCCAGGGGCACGGACTCTGAAAATTGAAGGCAGGTAGGAGAGTGCAGAGGCAACAATTTTACCACTCTGGGCAGGCAGGAAGGGCAGTGGCAGCACAACAGACTATGGAGGGCAGTGGAAAGGGGGGCAGGGGCAACAAACCAACAATAAAGGACTGGCAAGAGAGGCTGTGGCAATATAATAGACCATTGTGGGCAGAAGGAAGAGGCAGTGGTAATACAACCATACGTGCCAACAGACCCGTTTCAGCCAGGAAACGTCCAATGTTTTTAAGCTCAAATGGACTTTATTTGATCTGTCTCCTGTCTACAATCTCCTCTTTTTCAATGTAACTCAAAGGGGAAAATCAATACCCCAGCATTAGTGCTGCCCAATTTAAACAAAAAAGTCATTGTTCCGGATAACTGTTCCCATGAAAGTTATGGCGGACTGCAGGAAAGTGTTAGCAGAGTAGAATTAAAGGAATGACAGCAAAGTTAGGAAGTGTAGGTGCATTTCAAGAAAAGCACAGGAGCCTTGCTAAAATATTTACATTTGACATATATATTCCATTCACTGTTGTTGTTGTTATTAGCCATAAAGGTGTAGCAAAATTCATAAAAACATTGAGGCATATTAGCAAGACCGGCGATAAAATGATTGCCGTTTTACCGGCAGGAAACTGCCGCTAAAACGGCGATAATGGGTTTGCTAATATGCATTATAGAATTCCAATAGAAGCCCAGGTTAGATGTGCAGGACATCTAACCTGGGCTTCTATTGGAATTCTCTGCGGCATATTATCAAGCCCATTATTGCAGTTTTAGCAGCAGTTTCCTGCCACTAAAACGGCGATCATTTTATCGCCGGTCTTGCTAATATGCCCCATTGTTCCTATTCCTTTAAAAGTATGGCGCCCATAGTGAGAAGTGCTTGACTATTTCTTAGTGTGGAATAATTCAATAGATTCAAAAATGTTTCAAACGAATTGTATTTTTCTTATTTCTCACTACATTATACCATTTGTACAACAGATTCAGTATAAATTAATGTCAAAGCTTACTCTCCCTAGAGGTCGAAGTGGATGGGATCAGAGGGACACGACGTGCCATTACTTTTTTAATTTATGAAAAATGCTTCCCCTCCTTTTTGTAAAAAGACAACCGTCTCTGGATAGTTCATTCCAATAGATTAAATACTTGATCTGAAGTGTCATTCAGGAAGTCTCCTGTGCTGTGATACTGAATTGGGACAGACAGCTAAACAAACCTTCTTCCCAGGGTGCCTGCGCAAGTGGCTAATCTGCAAATGTAAAGGGTGCTTGGAAGCAGGTAGTGGCTTTAATTGATAGAATCATTTGAAGCTTTGTGATGACAAAGATTGACTCTTTTTGAGTAGTATTACAAGGGAGTTACGAGCTGAGCTGTGAAGTGCTTGCTCTTAAGGGACAGATATATAACCAAAACTGCAGTACAGACAGTCTGTGTGTTACAAAACGCTATATTTTGGAAGCACCATTTTATCTTAAACCTTTTTGCGCCTTTTGTAGCAGTCTATCTTATAATGTGTGCAATTTAATTTGGTGGCTCTCTGGTTATACAAAGACCTCTGCAGTGCATTAACTTATATAGGTTTAATAATGTGGTATAGTGCATTTGCCTCTGACTAACGTAACTTTTTAAAAATGTATTTCTCATTTAAACTGCGCACTACTTTATATGTAGCTACCTGAAGGTGAAAGACCAAAAAAACGTACATAATCCATATAAAATATTTTGTTTTTTAGCCACACATTTCACCCTGCCCCCAAGCGCACTGATCCCGCCCCCATTGCATGTAGCAGCACAGACCCTTGCCATGGTCCCCCGCATCCACAGGGCCAGAGCAGGTGGCAGATCCTTCTCCTACCTCGTGGCCAAGATCTGGAACAAACTCCCCCACCACATCCGACGGCCCGACACTGCACTAATTCAGAAAGGACCTCAAGACCTGGCTCTTTGAGTGACCAACGGAGCTTCTCTCACCCCTCTCCCTTCATTGCCTTGAGACCCTCATGGGTGAGTAGTGCTCTAAAACCCCTGACTGATTGATTGAGTTCCCATGTCTTTTTTTAATGCACTTCGACTGCTGACACCACCATTTTGATGTTATTAATTGGGTTACGTGTATGTGACACAAACACCTAGATATGTGCTTTGCATCTGCAGTAGTGAGAAGATGGGTGACCAATGAGCTACCAACCATATCACCCAGAGACGCTGTTTTCTCCAATGACCGATAGAACATCCGTGTCCCAAACGGAAATCCTGCTCCTCCTCTGGGAATCATCTCAATCCTGCTAGTTTCTCATGACCTTGTGCAAACTCTGCCTAAATATTTACAGTTCTGAATTTTGGGATTTCATTCTTTGTTTGTCTATCATAATAAACTTTAAATGCCAAGGCATTTTTTAATTAAGGTGCACATGCTTGGCTCCTTAAGCCATAGATTTGAAGATTCAAAGCGGCAGATGGATTCCAAATTAATAAACTAAAGCTTTTTTTACATCTGTGTTTATTGGCTCTTAATATGAGAGAATAAACCTGTTTTTTCATATCTGTTTTAGCGGTTTTAGTACAATCAACACTTAGGCCTATGTTCCATAAACTCAATGTTCACAATAATTCAGTAAAACCTTTTGTTTGTAATCCCATGGTACCATATACATTTCATAATTTCACATAACGCACTGGCTTAAATGAAGCTATACTGCCTGTCTCACCAAGCAAGAAAAAAACTGATGCTATCCAGAAGAAAAAAAAATAGCAACCCACTCTGGTATATATATCTGAAGGGAGCAACTGGAACATTACATAATGTTTATAGGGAGGAAAGGTGTGCTAAAGCAAAATAACTATTGTTTACTAATCAATCTGCTAAGAACAGGTATGGAAGTCCATAGACTGGCTTAATACGGCCTCATTATCACTTGGAGGTCTATAGGGGAACTGAACAATAAGTACAGAGAAGAAGGAGATTTGATGGAAAGAGTGTGAGATGAAAGAATTTGCTCCCACTTAAATTTGTACGAATATACTAGAAGCTGGTTTGTGGGCATTCCTGGGGAAAGTCAGCTGGATAAAACATGATGAACATCCAACAATTTGCAGAAAGTTTTAAAGTACAAACATGATTATAAATTCCGTCAAAAACCTGAATAAATGTATTCATCAGAGTACAGCGAGATCCCTAATATATTTGGTGAAGACACACCGGGTCAGATTTCCAAAGAAATAGTTCAATGCAGTGCTACAATCAAAGTTGCTATGCTGTCTTCCACTAGGGGAGAGCAGCACAGAGACATAGTTACTAAATATAGTCTGCTTCTTACTCTTTAAAGCTTCCTAGAGCCATGGACCCACCGTTGCTCCATAGTGCACATGTGTCTACGCGCTGTCTAGCATAGGTTTTGCAATGGAATGTTACTCTTGTACTAAATCTTATGCTTTTACATATTTTAACATTTCCCACACAAAATATGTGCTGTACAGTGTGGCACATGTGTAATGTGTAAAATGTTCGATTAAACTAAAACATTTTTCTGACTGCGCCAGCCTTAAGAAGGCATTATTTTATTGCACAAAGCCAGGCTTTGCAATATTTGTATATTTGATATAGCATCAAAAAATAATTGGTTGGGGTGTTGGAACACCTGAGAACCACCCATTGTTAGAGCTGACAGCCTTTGGTGTGGTCTTCCCCAAAACGTTTTGCCATCTCCCCTCCAGTTGCTGAAATTCGTTTTTGTTGGCTTTAGGGCTGCTAAACAGTGCTAAAGTGCTTGTGCTCATTCCATAAAACATGGTAAAACTGGCCTACACCCACTTGGTACATTTAATTTCCTGATCTGTCCTTAGTAAAGTGGTACAATGTGTATCCAGGGCCTAGAAATGGGCATGCAACACTTATTGTGAACCCAGGTAAGTAGCCCTTTAAGCATCTTGTGTGCAGTTTTAAACTGCCAATTCGACCTAGCAAAATAAACCTTTTGCCATGTCTAAACCCCGCTTTTTATTATATGTCAGTCCCCACTAAGATGAGCGCTAAAGAGTCTATTGAGCAGGGTGCAATGTATTTAATAAGTCGGCCATGTACTTTTAGGTGTTGTGTGTCCTGGTAATGAAAAACTCCCAAATTAGTTGATAACTACTGTGAGGCCTACCTCTCCCATAGGATAATATTGGGCTGCCTTATTATTTAATAAGTGCTACCTTTTGATTGGGAACAGGTAGGAATAGTATGCTTGTTCTCAAATGTCATAAGTCTGGTTCTACTGACTGGATTTAGTTTGTTTAGTTTCTTTTGGTGTTAAATAATTTATTAAAATGTTCTTAATTTTTCAAAATTTGTGTTGAATTTTTCTTGTGTTGTGTTTTTACTTAATTACTGTTGAGATGCTGCATAAGTACTTAACACAGTGCCTCTAAGTTAAGCCTGATTGATGTTGTGCCAAGCAACCGGAGGGCTAAGCTCTGGTTAATGTTGCAACATTTGTGGTTAACACCCTCCTCAACCAATAACCCAATTTCTTAAACTCATGAAATGCCATCTCCATCCAGTGGAGCTCAAAGCAGCGCTAAGTGCTGATTGCAGTGGGAAACATCCTTTATCCAGCAATGAGAACAACGACCATTCTTTACAATGACGTCACTACCCCAACTGCAACTTTACCACACGTTACTTTACCCCTCAAGTCATTACGACGACTTGCTTTAGGGGGCACATTGTTGGACTGGTGTTGTATTTTTAAGTCCATCCCTTTCCCTACTGTTGCGTAGACTAGAGATGGAATTGTTATTTATACTATTCCAAAGTCCATCACCCCCCCTAAAGCAAGTTGTTGCAACAACTTGCGTGGTAAAGTAACGTGTGGTAACATCGCAGTCGGGGTAGTGACTAAGTTGTAAAGGCATGCAGGGTAAATGCAAGTGGGCTTCTGTCATACAACCATTTGCACAACTGTAAGTGGAAGCTTTCAGCATAAAAAAGTTTTATACTGGTAAGTAAATACCATATCAAGACTTTGCACCTCCTTGCCTCCCTTTCTCTAACTTTAAAGTGACCAAGAGGCTTGGTAAATCAGCCTCAAACAGTCCCTTGGCGACCTGCCACTTAGATTAATCACAGTTTCATCTCTGGGCAAAGAATGACTATCTTGGCATCTACAAGGATAGTTTGCACAATCAATGAATTACTCATATTCTGAATCTTTAACAGTATGAAGCTTCCTAACAAGGGCCATCCTAAAAAAGAAATCATGGTCTGCTGAACATACACAGGGGTGAAGAAGCAGTATCATAGACATCAAAATACCTTTCAAATGAACAAACTGTACCTTAAAATCCACTTCAAGGGTAAATGTGGATTTTATGTCACTATTATGAAAATGTCACTTTTTGAAAGTTGGGAACAAGGGGGGGTTTGGCCCAAAAGACAGTAACCGGGTAGGGCTGAGGTAAATAATACACAAAAATAGACCGGGCTACTCATGAATTTCACTGCTATATGATTAAAGCAAAGATCACTGGAACCACTCCGACTTGATCTGTTTATTTATTTAATCTTTCTTTTCATATCTCAATTTTGGATATCTTTTTTCTTTTTTTTCAAAAAATCTGTAATGAGACAAACACTTTTTGAAAGTTGGCATTTGCTTGTCCTAACCATTTGCTGCCTGGGTCACATGACTGTGAAAAGAGTTGCAGTTGTGTATTTCCCCCAGACAAGGGGGACTAGGTGTTGGCAGGATGGGCCATTATGACAGGATGGGAGGGTTGGAGCTATCCTGAACCTCTGGGAGTGATTCTAAAAGTGCCCAAACAATCAAAATCCAACATTTGCATCCTAGGACATTTTCCACTAAATAGTGGCCTGAGAACCAACAGAACGCTGGGACCTACCGGCTAGACAAGGGCAAGCAAATGCTCCCCACGCAGGAATTATGGGACAACACTGATATCATGATCCCA
Organism: Triturus cristatus; assembly: GCF_964204655.1. NCBI lineage: Eukaryota > Metazoa > Chordata > Amphibia > Caudata > Salamandridae > Triturus > Triturus cristatus. Next base: position 1,082,973,726 of record NC_140590.1, read on the forward strand.
TATCATCTCTCAAATCTATTGATAGGTTTATCCCAATAGTAGGTGGGACAGAGTGGGAAATGCTTAAACTAAAAGACGTGAGGCGACTGAGATCTTTTCCTACATGGCCATTCACACCTCTACTGAGATGAGAAGTATGAAGTAAGTGAGCATAAACATCGTGAGACATCCCACGATTAGGACCACACAAATGAGCATATAGCTACAGCTGATAAATACTTAGGGCTCAATTAGAGTTCATGGGGTGGTTACTCTGTCACAAACGTGACACATTGTTAAATTCAGTAAAAATAAGGATGACAACTCCTCGTTGTAATTTTCAAGTAGTATATTTATTCTTGGGATTAGATGGTCAGGTACAGCATTCAAGTAGAAATGTAATCTGGCAAAAAAAAAACACCGGGAGCACATAACCTCCTGCTCAGCCTCCAGGTAATAGATAAATCCCTTGAACAGCAACAGGTAGAATCATGGATGACATCACAATGACATGACATAGACAAGCAGGCACTAACACTAAGGAGGGACAAAGAGGGAGGAAGAGCAGGATGTAACACAGATATACCGTCAACCATATTTCAGGTTCATTAGATGGAATGGCACTTGTAATGCAGCGTATGGGATATCCGTCACATTTGTGATGGAGTAACCCGACCTCTGAACTCTAAATCAGGCCTAAAGTCCGTAAACCTCTTGTTAGGTCCATTCAGTTGAGCATGAACCAATTTAAAAACATATTTCTTCCTTCTAGATGAGACATAAGGAGGCAGCAGAGGTTTCATTTTTTACAGGCTTTCTAATAAGAACTGTACAAATGTAAGACAAAGACAGGAGACAATTACTCAACGAACACATCCACTGATAAATGGCCACCCAAATACCAGAAGGTCACTGAGAATTAATGGTTCTATGTCACTAAAGAAAACAATATCGAATATATCACAAAACAAATATTGACAACTAAAATATTGTGACCCTACATTTAAACAAGAAAAACATATGTATCAACAACAATAATATTGTTGAGAACAATATAAAAAAATACAACAATGTTGAAAACAAGAATACCGAAATCCCAAATATTGTAACTACATTAAGGTGCCGATTCCGATCCGGTAAAATCCGTGTACGAATCATCGTACGGAGCGTTTTCTCCGTCCGACTCGTACCCGGGAAAAACACCTTACAAACTCGCAAGTACGATTCGTACAGAAATACCATTTCCGTACGAGTCGTACAAAAGACCGACCGGCAAAAAAATACATACAAATCTGAATCTGGACGGCGCATACGCGACGTCCGGATGGAGTCAGGCAGCATATTACGGACCAGCAAGTACGAATCGTGCCCACGTCATTCCGCACTTAGCATTTTTTACAGGAGCCAAAAACTGCCGGGAAATTGAGGACAACGTGAACAAGGAGCACCGGTACGTGACGGACAGCCATGGACCCCAACCTACGCGTCATCCCGGCCCTCATAGCCTACGACCTCGTGTTCCGAAACCGACGCAGACGCAGCAGAAGGTCATAACAACCCCTAGGGGCAAAGGGGGGGGTGCAAGGGGCAGGAAACATAACCCACACCCCACAAAAAACAAAGATATCCTGCACAACAATTACCTCCATGGACTGGTCACTTCGGGGGGCGTGTCCACCAATCCCACGTCCCGCCACAACGGAAGTGGACGTGGACGCGTACCCGTCACCACCACAATGGTGGTACGGGACGTCCCCAGGCCCCTCAGAGCGTGGGTTCGGGCCGTACCATGCCTACCCCTACGTCACACCAACAATGGCGGTACGGCCTGTACCCACGTCCCAAAGGTATGGGTACGGACCGCACCCCCAAAGTTGGGGTGCCGTAGGGGTACGGGCCGTACCCAGGCCTACAGCGTGTGGGTATGGCCCATACCAAGCCTACCCCTACGTCACACCAACAATGGTGGTACAGCCCGTACCCACGACCCAAAGGCATGGGTACGGCCCGCACCCCCAAAGTTGGGGTACCGTAGGGGTACGGGCCATACCCAGGCCTTCAGCGTGTGGGTACGGCTCGTACCACGCCTACCCCTACATCACACCAACAATGGCGGTATGGCCCATACCCACGTCCCAAAGGCATGGGTATGGCCCGCACAACAATTACCTCCATGGACTGGTCACTTCGGGGGGCGTGTCCACCAATCCCACGTCCCACCACAATGGAAGTGGACGTGGATGCATACCCGTCACCACCACAATGGTGGTACGGGACGTCCCTACGCCCCTCAGAGCGTGGGTACGGGCCGTACCATGCCTATCCCTACGTCACACCAACAATGGCGGTACGGCTTGTACCCACGTCCCAAAGGCATGGGTACGGACCGCACCCACAAAGTTGGGGTGCCGTAGGGGTACGGGCCGTACCCAGGCATACAGCGTGTGGGTACGGCCCATACCAACCCTACCCCTACGTCACACCAACAATGGTGGTACAGCCCGTACCCACTTCCCAAAGGCATGGGTACGGCCCGCACCCCCAAAGTTGGGGTGCCGTAGGGGTACGGGCCGTACCCAGGCCTTCAGTGTGTGGGTACGGCTCGTACCACGCCTACCCCTACATCACACCAACAATGGCGGTATGGCCCGCACCCACATCCCAAAGGCATGGGTACGGCCCGCACCCCCAAAGTTAGGGTGCTGTAGGGGTATGGGCCGTACCCAGGCCTTCAGCGCATGGGTACGGCTCGTACCACGCCAGTGGACAGACACATAGGGGTGTGTGCCTATCACTCCCTGCAGTGCCCAGACAAATGAGGGGTGGGTGCCAACCACTACCAGCAGTGCCCAGACAAATGAGGGGTGGGTGCAGAGGACTCCCAGCAGTGGACAGAGATATGAGGGGTGGGTGCAGAGGACTACCAGCAGTGTCCAGACATATGAGGGGTGGGTGTAGAGGACCCCCAGCAGTGGACAGACATATTGGGGTGTGTGCAGAGGACTCCCAGCAGTGGACAGACATATGAGGGGTGGGTGCCTATAACTCCCAGCAGTGCCCAGACAAATGAGGGGTGGGTGCAGAGGACTCCCAGCAGTAGACAGACATATAAGGGGTGGGTGCCTATCACTACCAGCAGTGCCAAGACAAATGAGGGGTGGGTGCAGAGGACTCCCAGCAGTGGAGAGAGACATGGGGGTGTGTACATCATCCTCCGATGAGCAAAACTCCATGGGTGCATGAAGGCATCCACAATGTGCGACTATGTTGAGAGTGCCATGACAACACATCACTGACAGCAGTGTCCCACTCCCATGAGGATGGATGTCCTGCCCCCACTGCATGACACACCACATGTGGGTGTGATGACAAATTACACATGCATAGCCACCCCTGGCGGTGGCAGCACAATACACACACTGAGATCATGCAACAAGACTGTATCCTCATGTTAAACCCCACTCAACAAAGAGAGCCTCAGGGAACACACACTGTCACCCACATTCCAGGACTGATAGGAATGTACAGGTGCTGGGGCAGCCAACAAGTTGTTGCCTCCCATGGAAGGAAAAGGGTGGAGTACCCACAGATACAATGGTCATAATTGTCAGTCAGGTGCCCAAAGACCGTGCAGAACACGTAACACATTTGTGTGAAGCAGGGAGTACACACATGCATAGTGCGTAAAAGGGAAAATGTCCACATGAAGCCATGTCAATATACTCCATACACAAGTACAGTGTCCACCAAGGATGCCACAAACGATGCAGGTGGAGACATTGCAGAGCATGCATGGCCAAAGTTGAAGGGATCCGTCACACACCAAGGAAATGTTGACACAGCTCAGCACAACAATTGGGAAACACCCTGCAGGGAAGATGTCAGGTGCCACAGAGGAAGGAACACACCTTGGGACAATGTCACCATACAGTAAGAGCTTACATGATCTAAGATTATATGCAGACACCTTGTGATGGCATGCAGATACCAGGGTCCACCCCATGAGCAGCACACTACAACATTTCCCAGACACCCAACACATTATCACCACCCCAACTCAGGGAGCAGCAGCACCAACAGCAATACCAGAAAAACAATAGTGTGCAAACGAAAAACAAAAAGCTACATTCAGCATTCAAAAGAAAATTTGCTACAGCACACTATTTACAAAGCCCATAGGCCACTCCAGATGCGAAGTCCTGGGGGGGGACACGTTGGGACGCGTCTCCCCTAGCTTGCCCGCACAGTTCACTGTTCCATATCATCCACAGAAGGGGGGGCATCATGTGGGGGGGAAGAACCAGGCACCGCAGGGACAGGAGGGGCATGGGTAGGTATCGTGGGTGCAGGGACGGACGACTCCACCACAGGGGGAGGGGCATCGCCAAAGGAGGAGGTCAGTATGGTGATTCACACGCCCGCAAGCTCTTCCAGTGTCTCCCCTGCACCCGAAGGAAAAACAGGCCCCAAGGAGGGTGGGGGGTCGGAGGGATGGGTTGCAGCGCTACTGGGGGAGGGTGTGGACGGGGGGGACTCAACTACCCTGCCCGGGGAATCCCTCAAACGCTTGCGGTGTGGTGTCACACTGGGGCTGAGAGACAGACTGGCCATGAAGGACTCTTTGTCCGACTGTTGGGCAGGAGAGCCAAGGGGAGTGGTTTTGGAGGTAGTGGGTCGTGAGGACTGCGGACTCCTACTGTGACAGAGTGGCTGCTGTTTGCCCCCCGACCCAGTGGCTGTGCCTACTCCCCCCTGTGTGTGCGTGACAGGAGGTGTGCGCTTGGCCTTCCCTGGTGGTGTTCTGCCTGTGTCTGGTGGGGTGCGTGCATGGGGACGTCTGGGTGTGTTTGGGACAGGCATGGGAGTGGGAAGTGTGGATGGTGCTGGGGTAGGGGGGGGACGGAGTGCTGCATGAGACCCACTGCTGCCGTCAGTGACAAGTCCATGGACCTCAGCAACATCCGTTGGTCAGACATCACTGCTGACATGCCCTCCATGTACGACACCATCTGTGTCAGCAGTCTGGTGTGGCCATGGAGGACACGCAGCAGCGATGTCTGACCAACCTGCAACTGGCGCAGAATGTCCACAGATTCTGCATTGACGGCAGCGGGGGAGACAGGGGCAGGGGGTGCGGTGCCTGGAACGAAGGAGACATGTTTGGTGTACCACAAACTCCCCTCAGAACCCAGAACCCCTTATCCGACTAGCTTAGTGTCCCATTCGTTAGCCGAGGTTTAGCTCGGCGGTCCCAATGTATAGACAACCCAGAACAAGCGACTTAGAATATTCTCAGGAATGGTGGGAATCAGAAATACAGAATAAACAAAGACATGGTAAAGTTGAAAGAGTTCATTCAATGAACCTTGCGTCCTAAGATGCAGTACTGTGGCTAACATAAGCAGACAAATGGTTAAGTTCAGAAGCATCAGCATTGGTATAATATCATAGAAAATGAAAGGAGCAATCATAAGAAAATGACAGTGGAAACAGCAACCTTCCTGTCGCTAGTAAACTAATAGTAGTATCATTAGACGAATAGACGGTCTCTAGGCTTGAATGGGGGACCCCCCACCGTACAGATCAGCTCAGTGGAATCACATCACAGGATCAGCTAGTCTCTTCTCCTGCGAAAACTCTCCTTCACAATGAAACTAAAATGTGCTGCACTGCAATATTAAAAGCACTCGTCTTTCAGGTATCTGCAGCTGCGTGCATGTAATGGCTAAATAGTGGGACGATCAACCTGCACTCAACAACATGCACCGTCTAGTGACCCAGACTGTTTGTGTACACAATGTACAGAACAAGCTCGCTGCTCACTGTGAAGGATGTCAAACAACAGACAGTTCTCATGTGAAGCAAAGTCGAGTAAGCATTTTTCAATTAATAACACGCAACTACAGTGTCGCGTGCAAAAGCAGCAAAATTGGCAAGATGGCTTTCTAACAACTAACGCGGTTGTGCTAACTTTCCATTGTACATAGGGAGATAGTAATCATCCCTACACCCCCCCTTGTTCGTACCACTAACCACTAGGGGTGCAAATTTAAGAACGCAGAGTTCAAGTTTGATAGAACGGAACCAAGGGCATGAACTGGAAGTCCATAGAAGGTAATCGAAAAAGTCAGAAAAGAAATTTCAATTATAAATGATGTTTCAGGGAAATTAACCATGTACAGGGGAAAAAAGATAACTTCGATGGATGCACCATGAAATGAACAGGGCAAAAGTCAATCCATCAAGGTATAAGCACAATAAGTTGCAACAGCTTCCAAGAGGAAATCATTGGAACGGTCCGCAAAATAATCTGCCATCCAGTTCAGCAAGGGGAAAGAACACACGTGTTCCTCAACAATCGGGGCATCCAGCACCATTTGTGGACAACAGGTGGGTACATCAAGATAACTTCTGGATAAGAATTCTGTTGCAGCCGTTCCAATGTCCCAATTCCCTAGGACTCCATCTGCTGCTCCACAGGCCATAATCCTAACGCCAGAACAGTCCAACTCATGAGCCACTAAGGGGCTCATCAGTCGATCATAATCCGGGGCAGGAGACACCGAGTTAGACAGGCACAAATCCAGAGCCCATTCGAATGGACAATCTAGGCAATGAAAGACAGGTTGCACGCAGGTAAAGAAGGGAAACCGGAAGGACAATCCATAGGCAATGCTTAAGGTCGCCAGCGGCAGAGTGCCGTAGTATTCAAGCATCTGGTTACGAAGATGGAGCAGCCGGGGCATGCTGTCTTGTAACGCAAGTTGTGCAGCCATAGCGTAGTATGCAGATCAATAATAGCACCCCAGCTACGAGGGCGAGAAGCAAAGGGAGACCTCCGAAGACGCTGGAAAAAATTGAATGAATAAATGCGGGGATCACACCAAATATAGTTTGGAAGGAGGTCACGAGGCCGGAGCCCACAATTTAGAAAAAATCAGCCAGGCCACTTGTTGACGAGGCATTAAAGATAGTCTGAATCAGAGTCCCAAAATGGAGTGGGAGATCAGTGTTCAAAAGCGCTTGCACCTCTGTGCGCGTGTAAGCAACGTGAAGGACAAATGTTTCTCGGGATGAAGTCAACGCGACTTATTTTTTGAGACAATAGAGCCCTAATTCTGCTCATCTTGTTGAACTCTGCTTTCAAGGTTGGAATGGAAGGCCAGATGGATACATCGAGCCGGCCATGCGGGGGTGGGAAAAGGACGTTATTACAGAAAAACACTTGTTGTAATACAGTCACGATGTGAGGAATTCCCACCAGCATCCCACAGCAAGCTTCATGATTTAATAGCACATATCTACCGTTAGCAAGCAGCGTACAAGACGGTGTTATAACTGGCACACAAATCCCTTTCAGAATACAAGCTAAATTAGGAGCGTGTATATTACAAGCACCATGCAATTGAATGTGCCTACACACTACAGAATGATCCGGAGTGGAAGTGCACTCTTCACCTTTTAAATACACCTCCTTGCCGTCTCTCACGCACCTGTTGTCGCCTAGCACGGACACAAGGGACCTGAGCAAGTGGGAGGCCGGTGATGGGAATGGAGGGTGCGGCGAGAGATGGAGTGCTGCTTTCAGCTCTGGGAGCAGCCTCCGCCCCCTCTGGGAGCTCAGTCTCGGACCCGTCAGCGTCATAGTCGGTTGTGGGACTGGACAGGTCCTCCGCCTCACTCCCCTCGGCCTCCGTGCTACTTGCTGCGCCAGACTCCCCAGCACTGGTGGCCCCGGTGCTGGATCCCTCCCCCACGTCCATGCCAGTGTCTCCCTCGGTTTCCCCCGATGATGCTGTGGGCAAGGTGAAGAGACAGGAAATGATCAGACACCTGTATACATATGACACATGAGTCCAAACTACATAGGTCACAGTGCATAGTTGACCCACCATGCCACTGGGAAACAATGGAGAGCATGATACAACAGCAAAGAACTTGATATCAAATCATACAGAGGAGCTATTCTCTGGGGACAGTCGAGCACTGCATCACTGGCATGGCACAGTCACCAACACCCGCAACTGTCCCTTGATGCCAGGTACACGGATAATTACACCTGAGATGTAACTACCGGTGTTGCACGATGTGACTATGTCATGTGTGTGTCATGTGTTCCCATGAGCTTGCTGTTGTTGTTCAGTTACAAGCATCTGCAGTTGCTGCATTCAACATGTGTCTGCGTGTTGATGGGCATGGCACACTATTACGCACACCAGGCCACATGTGGAATCAGACGTAACGTGTGTATGTATGCATCGAACATGGACTTGCGAGACAAGGACATATCTGCGTAGTCTCAATGTATGTGTGATCAGTCTTGACATGTACCCCTTCATGGCAAGGTGTGTGGTCTGTCCTTTTTCAAGGACATGTGACCTGTGCCTCTAGTGTTCCGCAACCTGTCTGTATGAGAAAACATCCTTCATCTGCACATATGTGGATGTCTGTCACTCCTGTAATGCGTCTGCCTGTTCACTTACACTACCCCACAGCTAGTTTCATGGCATGTCATGTTGACCATGAGCACCCACGTGTGTAGCTGGCTCTTGGTAGGAGTATCACCTGGCTGGCATATGTGTCCAGGATATATTGCACAGACCATACTCTGTATGTAGCATATGTATATTAGCTGTTGAACATGTGCTCAGTCCATTGACATTGTTGTTGTAATGTACTCACTCTTCGTTATCCCTTCCAAATTACGGCAGGGCACCGCCTCTCCCCCGACCAATGCCAGACTTGGCTGCCCTGAGGGAACGTGACTGTATACGCCGCTACCGCTTCTCACAACCATTGATTGACAACTTGACCGCAAGGCTGGCACCACACCTCCAACCGCTACACAGGTATCCAACTGCACTGACACCCAAGATGAAGGTGATGGCAGCCCTACATTTATTTGCCACGGGTACGTTTCAATTGACCATAGCTGATGTAGGTGGCATGCCCCAGACCATGTTCAGCCGTGTCCTGCATGATGTGTTAGAGGCCATGTTGGTTCACCTGGATGAATTTATACATTTTCCAACCCGTGAGCAGTTGACAGGTGTCAAGGGTGAGTTCTATGCCCTGGGAGGGATGCCCCATGTCATTGGGGCCATTGATGGGACACATGTGGCTTTGGTACCACCACAGCGTTACAACAAACAAATGATGGACGGAATACTGACAATGCAGACATTCTCCCCCAGTCAAGAGATCTGGGTTAAATCCATCGTTCTTTTGCCCACTACGCCACCCCAGTTTAGACAAGGCCATATGCAAATCAGTCTTGACCCTGTGCCTCATGGGAACAGTCCAGCCCGAACTGCCAAGCCATGTCTTCCCTGGACCAGAATCAAGCATCCTAGGTCCGGTTTCTGGCTATCAGCCGTCATCAGCCAGGATAGCTTGACTCCAGTGGCGTAGTGAGCACGGGTCCCACGTCTGGGAATACCCATCCCACTTAGGGGGAAAAGCGTTACAACAAACAAATGATGGACGGAATGCTGACAATGCAGACATTCTCCCCCAGTCAAGAGATCTGGGTTAAATCCATCGTTCTTTTGCCCACTACGCCACCCCAGTTTAGACATGTCCATATGCAAATCAGTCTTGACCCTGTGCCTCATGGGAACAGTCCAGCCCGAACTGCCAAGCCATGTCTTCCCTGGACCAGAATCAAGCATCCTAGGACCGGTTTCTGGCTATCAGCCGTCATCAGCCAGGATAGCTTGACTCCAGTGGCGTAGTGAGCACGGGTCCCACGTCTGGGAATACCCATCCCACTTAGGACGAAAAGCGTTACAACAAACAGATGATGGATGGAATGCTGACAATGTGGGCAAAAGAACGATGGATTTAACCCAGATCTCTTGACTGGGGGAGAATGTATGCATTGTCAGCATTCCGTCCATCATTTGTTTGTTGTAATGCTTTTCGCCCTAAGTGGGATGGGTATTCTCAGACGTGGGACCCGTGCTCACTACGCCACTGGAGTCAAGCTATCCTGGCTGATGACGGCTGATAGCCAGAAACCGGTCCTAGGATGCTTGATTCCGGTCCAGGGAAGACATGGCTTGGCAGTTCGGGCTGGACTGTTCCCATGAGGCACAGGGTCAAGACTGATTTGCATATGGCCATGTCTAAACTGGGGTGGTGTAGTGGGCAAAAGAACGATGGATTTAACCCAGATCTCTTGACTGGGGGAGAATGTATGCATTGTCAGCATTCCGTCCATCATTTGTTTGTTGTAACGCTTTTCGCCCTAAGTGGGATGGGTATTCCCAGACGTGGGACCCGTGCTCACTACGCCACTGGAGTCAAGCTATCCTGGCTGATGATGGCTGATAGCCAGAAACCGGTCCTAGGATGGTTGATTCCGGTCCAGGGAAGACATGGCTTGGCAGTTCGGGCTGGACTGTTCCCATGAGGCACAGGGTCAAGACTGACTTGCATATGGCCATGTCTAAACTGGGGTAGTGTAGTGGGCAAAAGAACGATGGATTTAACCCAGATCTCTTGACTGGGGGAGAATGTATGCATTGTCAGCATTCCGTCCATCATTTGTTTGTTGTAACGCTTTTCGCCCTAAGTGGGATGGGTATTCCCAGACGTGGGACCCGTGCTCACTACGCCACTGGAGTCAAGCTATCCTGGCTGATGACGGCTGATAGCCAGAAACCGGTCCTAGGATGCTTGATTCCGGTCCAGGTAAGACATGGCTTGGCAGTTCGGGCTGGACTGTTCCCATGAGGCACAGGGTCAAGACTGATTTGCATATGGCCATGTCTAAACTGGGGTGGTGTAGTGGGCAAAAGAACGATGGATTTAACCCAGATCTCTTGACTGGGGGAGAATGTATGCATTGTCAGCATTCCGTCCATCATTTGTTTGTTGTAACGCTTTTCGCCCTAAGTGGGATGGGTATTCCCATACGTGGGACCCGTGCTCACTACGCCACTGGAGTCAAGCTATCCTGGCTGATGACGGCTGATAGCCAGAAACCGGTCCTAGGATGGTTGATTCCGGTCCAGGGAAGGCATGGCTTGGCAGTTCGGGCTGGACTGTTCCCATGAGGCACAGGGTCAAGACTGACTTGCATATGGCCATGTCTAAACTGGGGTGGTGTAGTGGGCAAAAGAACGATGGATTTAACCCAGATCTCTTGACTGGGGGAGAATGTATGCATTGTCAGCATGCCGTCCATCATTTGTTTGTTGTAACGCTTTTCACCCTAAGTGGGATGGGTATTCCCAGACGTGGGACCCGTGCTCACTACGCCACTGGAGTCAAGCTATCCTGGCTGATAACGGCTGATAGCCAGAAACCAGTCCTAGGATGCTTGATTCCGGTCCAGGGAAGACATGGCTTGGCAGTTCGGGCTTGACTGTTCCCATGAGGCACAGGGTCAAGACTGATTTGCATATGGCCATGTCTAAACTGGGGTGGTGTAGTGGGCAAAAGAACGATGGATTTAACCCAGATCTCTTGACTGGGGGAGAATGTATGCATTGTCAGCATTCCGTCCATCATTTGTTTGTTGTAACGCTTTTCGCCCTAAGTGGGATGGGTATTCCCAGACGTGGGACCCGTGCTCACTACGCCACTGGAGTCAAGCTATCCTGGCTGATGACGGCTGATAGCCAGAAACCGGTCCTAGGATGCTTGATTCCGGTCCAGGGAAGACATGGCTTCGCAGTTCGGGCTGGACTGTTCCCATGAGGCACAGGGTCAAGACTGATTTGCATATGGCCATGTCTAAACTGGGGTGGTGTAGTGGGCAAAAGAACGATGGATTTAACCCAGATCTCTTGACTGGGGGAGAATGTATGCATTGTCAGCATTCCGTCCATCATTTCTTTGTTGTAACGCTTTGGTACCACCACAGGCACAGGAGGTAGCCTTTTGTAACCGCAAACATTACCACTCCATTAATGCCCTTGTGGTATGTCTTGATAACATGCTGATTTTTCATGTCTGTGCTCGTTTTCCAGGATCAGCACACGATGCCTACATCATGAGGCGCAGCAGGGTGCCTGAAATGATGCTGCAGCTGCGCAACGAACGAGCATGTCTTGTTGGTGGGTATACTCTGTTAGTCCTGTATTTAGCGGTATCTTTATATCTTACAGCTTCTCCTGACCCACTTCTGTCCATGTTGTCATGTTGTTTCCATGTAGGGGACTCTGGCTATCCCAACATGCCATGGCTGATGACGCCTCTCCGCAACCCCAGAACAGCCGCAGAACACCGGTACAACGACACCCATGGGCAGATGAGGCGCGTGATTGAGAGGACGTTTGGACTCCTGACGAGCAGATTCCGGTGCCTCCACAAGACCGGCGGCACCCTCCCATATGCCCCGGTGAAGGTCTGCAAAAACTTCATTGTGTGCTGCATGCTGCACAACATGGCAGTGGAGAAGGCCGTGCCACTCATACTGGATCCTGATGAGCAAGATCATCCACCCGTGGAGGATGTAGGGCTTGGGCACGGGGCAAGTGAGGATGAGGAGGAGGATGAGGATGAGGACATCCGGAGTCAGCTTATCCGCAACGTCTTCTCATGATGGTGAGTCCCTGTGTCTGAGTGTGCACGCTTTGAGCCTTGTGTGGCATGTGTTGCAATGTGTGTGTCCAGCTGACTGTGTGCTAAGTGACTTGGAGTTGTGTTCTGATGTGTCATTGAAGTGATGATGTCATTCCACACATTTTTGCTGGGACAATAACTTCACTAAGAGCATGGTGACAACATAATTCCTGTAGAGTACATGTACATGTCTGCGGATTACTAGCTCTTCGCTGACTTGTTGTGGGTCTGTCCTCCCCAGGTTCTTGCGGCTGTCGTCTGCTCATGTCATCATTGCCCTCCTGCTATTCCTCATGAGTATTGCTACGTGTGCTGGATCTGAGTTGCCTGCACAGACATGGTGAAAAGTAATTTTTGGTAAGGAGTGCAGCAAGGCATTTTGTGGGTGGTACGTGTTTGTGATATGTGGGGACTGCTCCTGTGCATGTTATGTTACCATGCATACATGTCGACTCACCATGGGCCACATGACGTGTTGCATGGCTCCCATGAATTGATAGTCACCCTTCCTGACAGTCATCTGTAGTGGTTTTTGGATTCTGATGAAGGCATCAATGTGTGTATAACGTCCCTCAGGCACATACGGGATGCTAATGGTGGACATGGTGTGGGACATCCCCATGACAGGCTCAATGGGGAATTGCAGCCTCTCCGTGTGCAGCAAGGGGTGTTAGGCTCAACCCCTTCACTTGTGTGCCAGCTCAGTAGGATTTACCACATCTGTGTGTTGAAGGAGGTGTCCAGTGTAGGTCATACATGTTCAGCCAAATGACCTGTGAGTCTGTTCCAATTGATGCATTTCCCTTAGTGTGAGGCTGAGTAATAAAGGTGTTCGTCACACTCCAAGGTGCCTCATCTCTGTCAATGCAGGTCTCTTGCCACTTAGCATGCGGCATATCTGGCATAGTTGTAGATTATGCATAGGAGTCCATGTGTAGTTTAGCAACATGTATGCAGTTGCTCATGGATTAGGCTCCCTATTGGGCATGAAGTACATGGTCGTGTATGTTTTTTAGCAAGGTGGACCACACAATGGGCCATCAACAGCTGCTGAGGGTGTGTCTCCTGTGCGCAGGTCGGCCTTCAGTTTTCTGATCCGGTGTCATGCCTCTTTGGTGATTGTGCATGCATTGTCTCTGGGTGTGCCATGTGACACTGGACACTCCTTACTTTACACACACGCCTGTTGCAGTTGTCCTTCTGACATCCTAGTCTTTGTGTGCAATATGGGGCATTTTGCAAGGAGATGGCGCGTGCTGCTGCGGGCCCTGCACACGCACCCAGTGGCCACACACACAAGATGTTGTGCATCATGTTTGCCTCGCTCACATTTGCCATGCTAGTCCACAGCATCTGTACCTCATGCTGCAACACCCTCTGCATTATGCACATGACCCACAGATAGATCCACTCCAAGAACAGACAGACCATCCCCCAGGTCCATGACAACATCCGTGTCAAATACTGCCCTGCCCTCTACGGCGCAAGTACATCCAAGCTCCCAGGTAAGTTGTCCACATTCAGGGTGCATCTGCACACCTCAGCTCCAACACCCTGCGCCCCAGGCACCTCACCGTCCACCATAGATAGCTGCAATGGATCACTGTGTGCTGCAGGATGACCTTCACACTCCCCACCCACACTCAGGAGGCAGTCCACGAACCCGACCCCACACCAACCTTGTACATCTGTCATCCTAGATCCCGTGGGGCCATCTCCATGAATCCAACCTTGCCCTGGCCACCGTTCTTCACATCCACCGTACTCCAGCATTCAGGACATTGTTCTCCCACCTGGCCACACATACCTGGGACTCCCTCCCCAGGTACCTCCACATGAGCCATGACCTCTACGCCTTGATGGGAATCTCCCAAATAGGTCTCTCCGCACAGTTTAGCAAGCCCCCCCTCAGCAGCCAGAGGCCATCACAGGTGAATGTTGTGCTCCATGCCGACATTGTATGATACCTTGTGACCCATGTGTGTCCTGTACCAGACTCTGTTCCCAGGGTATGGATGGCTGGAGTTAGTTCAACACTCAGGCATAGTTAGACATTTCCACACTCATATGTCGTTGAATAATGCCAAATGTCAGCAACATCTCATGTGAAGAAAAATAAGATTTTATTTTTGGTGGGGTGAGTCTTTTGGTAGATGTGCTAAGGTGCTCTACCGGGGGAATAGAATCCAAAGTTCACAGGGGGAGATGTCATCCTTGGCATTGGAAGTCATCAGAGTCCAGGGCACAGTGTTGGTCATCATTGGTCAGACTGTGACCAGCAAGTCCATGTGGCAGAGAATGTCATTGGGTGAGGTGCTGCTGTTGCCCCAGAGGGCCAGGTGCCAGGCCAGGTGACCTGGGAGATGTGGATGGTCCGCTGACTCTCACGGTCTTTTCCGTGGATGACCCACCTTTCTCCGGGGACCCTCAGATGCAGGCCTTGACGATGTTTGGGACGCTCCGTCAGACAAATCCTCCTCCTCCTCCTCCCTCCCTGTGTCTGGTGCTGGTCTACGCCTGGTGGCACAGGGAGGGTTGCACATGCTTTGGGCAATCTGACGGAGTGATTGGCTCACTTCCCCGTGCACCGCCAGGAGCTCAGCCAGTCTTGCCTCCATCCGTCCTTCGTGTTGTTGATGACTGGCATGATGCTCGACCTGCAGGTTCTTAATCTCATCGAGGGTCCCCTGCATCTTGGAGAGTCTTGACACGACCTGGTTGATGCCTCTGGTGTCACGCCGGTATGAGTCCATGATGTTGCGTATGTGTGACATACCGGTGTCCTGAGATGGCTGGTCATGTTCGCGCCTCCGCCTGCCTCCACTCCCACCACCCCTGCCCACTTGAGCCTGGCCTGCCCTTGTGGGCACATCGGGTCTACGGGACCCCCGAGGGATGGCATTTGCAGGGTTGCCTGCCTCCTCCTGGGTGCCCGGAGAACCTTGTCCCTCCTGGTCAGACTGGCTCTGTTGTTCAGTGTGAGCAGGGCTCCTCGGTGTGTCCTGGGATGTGGCAGGAATGGGGTGGTGGTTGGCACAGATGTACCTGACGCAGGTGCTGCAGGGGCTTTGGCACCAGAGGGTCCAGGTTGGTCGGGGTCATCCACGGAGTGGTGAGAGTCGTCGCTGCCGGTGGGATCGTCTTCACGCGGAGCCTGGGACTGTGATTCTTCCCCCCCAGTGTTGGGGGGAGATCGACGACGTTGCCCTGTGTGTGAGAGAGAGACAATGTTAATGGTGTTTCATGCCACATCTATGTTTCATACATATTCAAGTTGACACAGTTCCTCCAGGTAGTTGGATGTCCCTAGCATTCCTCTCAATGTCCACTTGGGGATGGGTATGTTGCGGGGGACAGATTGGGATGTTCTCCAGAGTGTTTGACCTGTAGATTGTTGGCTCTGATGCTTATTTGGCTCTGGATTGGTCTTGTTGTGTCACATGTCCATTGTGGGAGTGTGTAAATCTGTAGCCTGCCCCGCGGGTGTGTGCTTGTGTTAGGGGGGGTGACCGGGCGTGCTGTTGTGTGTAGTGTGAGTTGTCATTGGGTCGCCCAGGTGATGTGTCTGTCCCCTCATGGTGCATGCTAGCATGACAGTGAGTGTGAGTTCCTGTCCTAGATACCTGTGCTTTTGGAGTTGGGGTTTGAGTGTACAGTGGTCCCAGGAGGGCCTTGTACTGCATACAGCAGGGCCCAGTGTCAGCTACCTTGTCAGTAGTTTGCCAGTCCCTGTGCATTGTGCATGGGTATGTACCTATGCCATATGGACTGAGGGCATTGTTGTCTGCATCTCATTTCCACAATGTGTTGTGTGGGGCCCACCCTCCCAGCCTCCCGGACATCCAGTCTTGTGTTTGTGGTTGTTGTAGCCTTGGACATGGCCTTGCCTTGATTTGTGAAGGGTGCATGGAGACGTTAGTGGCATGAGCGTGGTTTTTGAGTGTGGTTGTGTGCGGTGAGTTCTTGGGGGAAGTTGCGTGCATTTGGTGTATATGTGGTGTGGACCCCATTGCCCCCATGTTACATAAGTTGTTTGTGTACTCACCAGGCTCTGCGACTCCTTCGACTCCGTGTACTCCCACCGGCGGTAGCAGGGCCATCACCTTCTCCTCCCAGGGATAGTAGTGTACGGGTCTGCGGGGCGGCCCACCTCCAGTGATGTTAGTCTGGGATTATTCTTCATTCATTTTCCTCTTGACCGCCCGGCGCAGATCGTACCACCTGGCTTGGCATTCATGCCTGGTCCTTCGATGGGCGCAACAGCATTCCCCTTATCGACAATCCTCTGCCACATGGCAGATTTTTCAGATATGCTGGTCTGTCTGACCAATGTTCCAAACAGCTGTGGCTCGACTCTGATGACTTCGTTGACAAGGAGGTCCAGCTCCGCCGTAGTGAACTTTGGATTCTTGTCTGTGGGCATGGTGTGGGGTGTGGGTGTGGGTGTGGGTGTGGATTGTTGTGGGTGTGAATGTGAGTGTGTGTGTGTGAATGTGAAGAGGGGGATGTTTGTGGAGGAGGTTGTGTGAAGGTGTGTGAGTGAAGGTGTAGTGAAGGTATGAGTAATGTGGGGTTGTTTGTGTGTGGGGTCTGGCAGCAGTGGGTCTGTTGCAAAGGCTCATGGTTTGTGTGTGTGGGCCCTTTTTATTGGTCAATTTTTGGGTGTGGCTGTGTTTGAATTTTGGTGGGTGTGTTATAAGAGGTGGTTGTGATTTGGGGCCTCTGTTGGCCTGTTTGGATGTGGCAGGTCAGTCATTGAGATGTATTTTGTCATGTAGACGTGTTTTGTGTTGTTGTGCGCGTCAATTTGACCCTCCTTGTGCTCTTTTACAGTGTCCTGGTTCTGTATGAGTCTTTTTCGTGTAGGTACGATCCGTACATACGCGATGCTGGGTGAGGGTGCTGGGGTACGGTGTTGGAGTGCAGCGCGGTGGGGGGGCAGGGGTTCGGTGCGTACAGGCGGTACTGGGGTACGGTCCGTACATGCGGTGGGGGGCAGGGGGTACGGTGCGTACATGCGGTGGGGGGCAGGTGGTATGGTGCGTACATGCGGTGGGGGGCAGGGGGTATGGTGCGTACATGCGGTGGGGGGGAGGGGGTACGGTGCGTACATACGGTCGGGGGGGCAGGGGGTATGCTGCGTACATGCAGTGGGGGGCTGGGGTACAGTGCGTACAAGCGGTGGGGGAACGGTGCGTACACGTGCGGCCCTGGGGTACGGTGCGTACATGCAGAGGTACGGCGCGTACATGAGGGGGTGATGCGCATACATAGGGGGGACGACGTGTACAGTTGCGGGGCTGGGGTACAGTGCGGACAGGGTGGTGTACAGTGCTGCCATATTTGGGGTTGGGGGGCTGTACGGCTCGTACACGGGCATGGGTTTACCCGTGTACATGTGTGCTACTGCGTTAGCTCCGTACGGGCCATTTTCCGTGCGATTGTGTATTCGGACGGACGGTCGGGATCGTACTTTCGCGTTCGGACTTGTGTTTTACGATTTGCACGTACAAATGTCCGGCTCACTCTTGTAAACTTTTACCGATGATATTCGGACGTAAAAACTTTCCGACGCACTCTTGTAGACTTTTCCCGACGCTATTCGTAGATATTTTTCACGTACGAATCGTACTTGGTCGTTTGTACGGTACTTGTACGACTGGTACGTAAAAAAATACGGATACGAGTCGTACGGTAATTTTTTTTAACGGATCGGAATCGGCACCTAAATGTAATAAAACTACATAATAACAAGAAACACAAAAATATCAGATACCAAAATATAGATAAAACACCCATATAAACAATAAACATTATGCTAAAAATATGCATATGAATGTATTTAAAACACAAATAATATATAGATATATATATATAGACTCACACACACACACACAGACACACACACATATGTATGTATGTATATACATATATATATACTGGCGGTCGCCAGTAGGTAGTTATAGTTAGGACCTATTTTCCATAGGAAGTCTGCAACATTCTATTTGGAATCACGTTGACGAATCTTCGCGAAATTTTCAAAACTTTTGGCCAGCTCCGGTCCGCTCCTATCCTGAAAATTTCATGGTGATTCGTCAAGCGGGGGCCGTGAAAAAAGGGGGGGTCCCAAACCGCGTTTTCCCCATACATTTTCCCATAGGACCTGTTGACGCAGCTACAGCCCGAACTGCTGAACGGAATTACACCAAATTTGGCAAAGAGGTAGTCCTCAGTTCAGACTCGTCCCTTTTGCTTAAATGGTGTAAATCGGTTCTGTAGTTCCTGAGAAAATTAGAGTTAAAAAGATAGACATATCTGGTCGGAGCCTAACGACACATCTCATCGTGAGATCTGATTGGCTGTCAGCACTTCATCCAAGAAGTGTTGGCAGCCATCTTGGGACCAATATACATGATAGCACATCATTAAAAAGCATTGCAGTTAATAGAAGGTTTTAAGACTTTAGTTACATTATAAATCATTTGTTGATGGTACCATACTCATTTTAGGAATTGTGGTGTGTTCTAAGGTGATTTTACCAAGTGAAAAAGCCTTCTGCTGTGATATCATGAATCATGTTTGAGAGAAAACTATTTTCTCATGCTTTTCCCACAGAGGTTTGGAAGGTGATCTATAAGCTAAACTGAGAGAATATTTTCTGTAAATTCACATTATCTTTCTGAGTCATGTGAGAATGAAGTCTGACATTCTCAGTAAAACACGTACATCCATCAAGGGCAGAGACTATCAGTTGATTCCTTTGTTTTCTACTGCAGCTTCCCAGAGTGTTCTAAAGAATGAGACTCTGAGAACAATGACAGTAAGGGAACACAATGTGCGCAACTAACACATACAGTACCACCCAATTGAAAAATGTTAGATGCTTAACTTCCTGTGGTTCACTGTCATCAAAACCACAATCAATAAAAGAGTACAGTTAGGAAGGAACATCAAAAAATAGAGTCCATGAAATCTTTCCTTCAGGTTTCAGTAACCTTTTATTTTTTTATTTTTTCAAATTTGTTGATTCTTCAACGAGTTGCTTCAATCAACAATACAAAATCGATTTGTAGATCACTGTTGCATTTTCTATAGATCAACAGCCTTTCTGCCTACGCGTTTCGTCCTTCCCTTAGGACTTCATCAGGGCTGTAATAATAAACATACAATTTACACCCGATTTTCACAATATACCAAAACCATGTGATACAACAAACATTTAGTTTAAATGACCTGATTCTAATACAGACACTTCCTATACTAATGATATATAGCACCCCTCACCAAATGAAAAAGGCAACAGTGACTTCTATAAACTTAATAAATTAACAGTTTCCAATAAACTATAGTAATGATTGTTAAACTTCACACCCCTTGTATTTTAGAGAGAAGAATTCTCTTCTTTTTCTAAACATCGAATACTTTGTGTCAGAAATTTGCGGCGCGCAACCAGATATCTCTAGTAAATGGGAAATGAAACATGTATTGAAATTTCTATTCTCCATTTAGTTTAAAAGAATTCATCCATCTCCCTTTCTTACATATTAGAAAATCACATTCCCTAACGTTTCTAATTGAACCAGTGTAACCTGATATATGAGCTTATGTCTACATAAATACATACATAATTATTATGTTCTTATAATAAAGATCCCTCTTCCTGTTCTGAAAATAAAATATTACTGGTCCCTAATTAACAGCGTGCCCCCAAATCTCTGTGATGGATGAGGAATAATACCTGTCTTAAACATTAATATCATAGATAGTTTCCAATTAAGGCTACTCAAGAACTCCTTACTTTTATATTAAGAAAGGTCGCACTAACCTAAATTGATCTTTAATATAGAAATGTCTCACACCTAATTCCTTATTAAGTCTCTAAAAAATAATAAGAAAACAAAAGGTCCCCATTGAATTAGTACCTAGCAGTATTTACTAAAATCGGGAGGTGAACACTGGGAAAGCTCAAACCTACCTTGAATTCCATCAATTCTCATTTCTCATAATTTCTTCAATACTCCTCTTTTCACTATGTTCAAAAGATAATCACTGTGTAAAAAATCAAAATCCAAGAACCAAATAATTAATCACAATACTGCCACCCAAAATTATTATTCAACTAGACTGTTTTTAGCTAAAGTCATCCATTACCTCAACTACTGTCATTCGAGATTTCAAAACATATCTTAAAAATAATCAATTAATATTTCTCTGGAATGGAATTATCCCCAACTCGGTCTCGAACACCCAAACTTCCAAATTTTTACAAGGTGTAAGACAACATTTTTCCACACCTACCAATTACGCCACTAATCAGACTTATCCAATAGTCAGTTCACGATTGAAATATCCCATCAACATTTTATTCTCAAAAACATACTGAATCTGTTAACTGACAGTCAAGTGTTCTAAACATACCTTGAAAATAATCAATTAATATTTTTCTGAAATCCTTCAGTCCTCCTCCTTTCACTAAGTTCAAAATCTTTCACTCTGCGACAAAAAAAGCACAAAGTACCAAAGAAAGACTATTAGTCCCTCCACTTTTAATAAAGATAATGTTACATTTTACTGTTATGAGTTCAAGATATCCCCTAACAAAAACTACTAGCAGTCGACCTTCCCATAATCTTACTCACCTACCAATCTTATTTCACAGCGATCCTCTCTCCTGCTGCGGGCCCGATAAATCCCAAGCGGTAATCGACTCTGGATGCTACTCCCTATTTAAACCTGTTTACTGACCAATCACATTAAAGCAATGAAATTTGAGCCAATCACACTCTAGAAATACTATCCCACTGATTACCATACTACTGCTTCCATTCTGGTCAGCCATCGTAAACCAGCCTAATAGATACCTTTTACAAACTATATCATTAATATCAATCTACAACATTAAAAAACCTTTAATATATGATGATATAAACTGAAAAACACCTAAAATGTTAAATCTCCATTACTTGAACAAAAATCACAAAGATGGAATTATCCCCAACTTGGTCTTGAACTCACGAATTTCCAAATTTTCACAATGTGTAAAACAAAGTGTTCCACACCTACCATTTGCGGCACTAGTCCAACTTATCTGATTCTCAAAAACATGCTAAATCTATTAGCTAAACTCAACTTATGTACTCAATTATTTAAAACATGTATATCAACTGCCCAGTAGCACCCTAATTACTATACCAGTCTAGAACTCACGACCTCCAAATTTGTATTAACACCATATTATCTCAAGGAGCTAACACGCACCACACAATCTAAGCCTGCTCTTAAACAATCTAATATAACAAATGCCCGACAACAATATTCCATTCAGCCTGTGATATCACATAGGCTTCTAATTCTCATGAATGAGATCTAACACATATCGTAACTACATTATTATCATTAATTACTTTATAAAAAATATATAGAGCAACTGAAATAGCACACTAGAAATAATTACTATTAGCATCTCGCGTTGTATATCGACTGCCCAGTAGCGCCACAATTACTATGCCGGTCTAGAACTCGTGACCTCCAAATTTGTATTGACACCATATTATCTCAAGTAGCTAACACTCACCACATGATCCAAGACTGCTCCTAAACAGTCTATTATAACAAATGTCCGACAACAATATTCCAGTCAGATTTTAATATCACATAGGCTTCTTATTCTCAAAAATAAAATCTGACACATATCTTAACTGCATTATTATCATGAATTACTTATAAAATATATATTTCAACTGAAATATCACACTGGAAATAATTACTATTGGCATCTCACATTAAACACAAACCCTTGATGACCCGATGTTTTACTCTGGCAAGATTATACCAGTCGATATGAATACAGACTTTAAATCTTGTCTAATTAATGTTGCCTAAGACACTGTAACATAAAGCCCGAACTCGTCCCAGTGTTCAACAACATCACATTGTCTGTACACACTCTAAAAGGTGAAAACTATATGAGGAAATAGTGCAACTCAGAGTCAATGTTCAAACCAAGGCGCACCGCTCTACATCTACTTATCCATCTGGATTCTTGCTGTCTCAGACGTAACACTACGTCTCCTCCTCTGGGTCCTAATACAATTTTCTGCACACCATGAAATTTTAATGACTTATTTTTACTGTGCTCAGATTTAATATGTTGGTATAAGGGAGACTTCACATCCTCATTCATGATTGCCCGTCTATGCTCTTGTATTCGTAGTTTCAGAATCAACTTAGTACCCCCAAAATACACCTTGGAACAGTTACAAATGATCACATACACAACACCTGTGCTATTGCAATTCATAAATTCATTAATAATATAAGTGTTCTAAAGAATAACTAGAGCGCTAGCAGTCCTACTTATGACAAACCTGAAGCCTTCTTGATTGGAATAAAGTGGTAACTCTTAAAAAATTTAATTTCAAAAGGAACAGAATGAGGGGGTTCATTTTGCCATAGAAAGTATGATTAGTGCTGCCGAAAGAAAAATTAGGGCACATTTTGAGTGACTTCTCAAATCCTCTTCTATTTCATTAAAATATTTTGACATGCAGACTGAAACGTGCACTTTCAATACCAGCAGCAGACTTCCCTGGTGAGCAGTAGCTTTACTAGAGTGATCTAATAAGCAACTAGAGTGCTAACATTCTGAATTTATGGCAAATGTGTGACACATCTGAATGCCTTCTTGATGGAATCAAAGTAAAAAACTGAAAGTATTTCCTACTGAGGAGACTGTAGTAAATGAGGAAATTAGGAAACTTCATAACAAATAAGTCTCCCAAAATGGCCACCACAGACAAAAGAGCCCAAATGTAGCACACATATCACCCAGATATAGCCCAAGTACAGCCCAATGACAGAATGTCCCAGAGTGTTCTAACGAACAACTAGAGCGCTAACAGTCTTACTTATGACAAAAGTATGTCACACCTGAAGCCATCTTGATTGGAATAAAGTGGTAACACTTAAAACATTTAATTTACAAAGGAACAAAATGAGGGGGTTCATTTTGCCATAGAAATTATGATTAGTGCTGCAGAAAGAAAAACTAGGGCACATTTTGACTTCTCAAATCCTCTTCTATTTCATAAACAAATTCTGACATGCAGACTGAAACATGCATTTTGAATACCAGCAGCAGACTTCCTTGATGAGCAGTAGCTTTACTACAGTGATCTAATAAGCAACTAGAGTGCTAACATTCAGAATTTATGGCAAATGTGTGACACATCTGAATGCCTTCTTGATGGAACCAAAGTAAAAAACTGAAAGTATTTCCTACTGAGGAGACTGTAGTAAATGAGGAAATTAGGAAACTTCATAACAAATAAATCTCCCAAGATGGCAACCAGAGACAAAAGAGCCCAAATGTAGCCCAAATATCACCCAGATGTAGCCCAAGTGTAGCCCAATGACAGAATGTCCCAGAGTGTTCTTAAGAACAACTAGAGCGCTTACTGTCTTACTTATGACAAAAGTATGGCACACCTGAAGCCATCTTGATTGGAATAAACTGGTAATACTTAAAACGATTAATTTAAAAAGGAACACAATAAGGGGGTTCATTTTGCCATAGAAATTATGATCAGTGCTGAAGAAAGAAAAATTAGGGCACATTTTGAGTGACTTCACAAATCCTCTTCGATTTCATTAAAAAATTCTGATATGCAGACTGAAACATGCACTTTCAATACCAGCAGCAGACTTCCGTGGTGAGTAGTAGCTTTACTACATTGATCTAATGAGCAGCTAGAGTGCTAACACTCAGAATTTATGGCAAATGTGTGACATATCTGAATACCTTCTAGATGGAATCAAAGTAAAAAACTGAATGCATTTCCTACTATGGAGACTGCAGTAAATGAGGAAATTAGGAAACTTCATAACAAATAAATCTCCCAAGATGGCCACCAGAGACAAAAGAGCCCAAATGCAGCACAAATATCACCCAGATGTAGCCCACATGTAGCCCAATGACAGAAGTGTGCAAAACACTTATATTTTGTGTATTTGCAATTTTATATAGTGCAGACTTGTCAGGTATTGGAGTGCTTTACATGAGCATTGGTTACATCACACAAGATCAAATTCATTTTGGTTGTAGACATGGGGAGATTAAGTGATTTGACCAGAATCACAGAATGTTGAGCTGAAGCAGAAACTCCAACCTGGTTCCCCAGTTGCAAAGTCTGCAGCTCTGGAAGTAACACCAAATCCTCTCCCCTAGGTGCAACATTTAATCAACTGGTCAACTGGATAAAAAAAAATAAAGATTACAAATAATTTAAAAGTTCTTTGTCGCTATTTAAAAACTCAGAAAATATGCCCTCATTTTAGTTTTTTTTTACCACTAACCATAATTTTGATGCAAATAAGACCCTCTCATATATGCCATTTCTAAAGGAAATGCTCTAGGTATTACAGTTTTGATTACATCAAGATGACGTCAGGCGTTCCACGCTTTTGTAATGAATATAGAATGTGTCAATCTAGTTGTTCATTATGATACTGTTGAGAGGCAGAGGCCAGGGGCACGGACTCTGAAAATTGAAGGCAGGTAGGAGAGTGCAGAGGCAACCATTTGACCACTCTGGGCAGGCAGGAAGGGCAGTGGCAGCCCAACAGACTATGGAGGGCAGTGGAAAGGGGGGCAGGGGCAACAAACCAACAATACAGGACTGGCAAGAGAGGCTGTGACAATATAATAGACAATTGTGGGCAGAAGGAAGAGGCAGTGGTAATACAACCATACATGCCAATAGACCCATTTCATCCAGGAAACGTCCAATGTTTTTAAGCTCAAATGGACTTTATTTGATCCGTCTCCTGTCTACAATCTCCTCTTTTTTAATGTAACTCAAAGGGGAAAATCAATACCCCAGTTTTTTTTCAAAATATCCCTCTTACCAAATTCAAAATGTTCGCAAGTATGTTACATTGGATCATGGTAGGCAGGAGGAATTGTGGTAGGGACATGGACTCGGATAACAGAGGACAGGAGGGACATGGAGAGGTGCAACAAACTGACCCTACAGGACAGGCATCAGGGTTTGCAGCAGCACAATACACCACACAGGGCATGCGGGACGGGAGTGCAGCACAACAATCCATAGAAATCAATATGGAGGGGACAGGACCATGCACATGGACAACAGAGAGAGAGGGGAAAGAGGCAATGGTAGCTAGCTGACCATAATGGACAGACAGGAGAGAAAGCTGCAGCATAACAGACCACAAAGGGCAGGAGGGACGGATCAGGGGCATTACAATGGAACAGACAAGCCAGGAGGGAGGGAATAGGGGTCTGCACATGGAAACAGAGGGCTCGGGGCAAGGGGGCAGTGCAGGAGCAGCAAGATGACCA
This sequence comes from Triturus cristatus, assembly GCF_964204655.1. NCBI lineage: Eukaryota > Metazoa > Chordata > Amphibia > Caudata > Salamandridae > Triturus > Triturus cristatus. Next base: position 1,082,999,641 of record NC_140590.1, read on the forward strand.
TGGAGGTCAGGCAGGATGGGCACTAGAAACAAGACACACCATGGAGAGCAACAGTGAGTCTATGATGGCAGACACACAGACTATGGAGGGAAGGTGGGAGGGGGTCAGGGGCAGCTAGCTGACCACACAGGGAAGGTGGGAGGGGCCATGGCAGCACAGAAGACCATGCATGGTAAGCGGAAGTGTTAGTGGCAACACAATGGCTATGATGGGCAAGAAGGAGGGTGCAGGGGCATGCACAAAGGACCATGGAGGATAGAAGGGAGGTTCAGGACCTGGGCACAGACAAGAGTGTTCAGGGGAAGGGATCTCACAACAGACCGCGCGGGGCAGGCAGGAGGAGCAGTTGCAGCACAACAGACCAGGGAGGGCAGAAGGATGTGGCAGTAAAATGGACCATGGAGGACAGGAGGAAGGGGATAGGGGCATGGCATGTGGACAGGCAGGGTGGAGGTGGCAGGAATAGGATACAGTCATCTGACAATATTAGGCAGGTGGGAGGGGAGTGGCAGCTCAACAGAACTCTCAGAGTAGATAGGAGTGGCAGGTCCATGGAACATGGTGGGCAAAAAGGATGGAGCAGGGGCATGCACAAAGACATCGGAGGGCAGGGGGAATGAGAATATTGGTAGCAAGCAAAGCACAGAGGCTAAGCAGGAGGTCAATGATGGGCCATAGAATTGGGTAATGGAGGGCAGGAGGAGTGGACTGGCACATCATGCTAAATGGAGGGCAGTGGCAGCACATCAGACCATGGATGGCAGGAGGGTGGAGGCTAGTCCATGGATTCAGACAACAGAGGATAGGGAGGAGGTGGATGGGGCAGCAAGCTAACTGTTCAGAGAAGGTGGGTATTAGGAACTTTATTGTTTTTAAAATGTGTGTCTGTGCGAACTACTTAAAATATGAACAATTATGCAGCATAATCTCACTTTTATTCAGGAAGAAGAGGACGTTTGTGACTGTGACTCCGGGCTCACTTGGCAGAAACACCCCCTGACCCTCCACCCCCCATTGCAAAATGTTATGTCCGTGAAAAGGGTAGGTGGACGCAGTGTTATATAGAAAATAGTCCTGAGAGCATGATTGTAATGAAAACTAGATATAGTATATGGTATAAACTATGCACCAAAAAGTGTGATATAAGATGAACCGGGGCGTGAAATATAATATGCAATACATTGTGCGCAATGACAGATTTATTGGAGAACGCGAGATAGCACAGGCACTAGCGCGTGCTATGCGATATGCGCCTTGGAGTGTAATATGCACAGGGCAGTGTTGTGTAAAGTAACTAGTCTCTAAAGTTGTAATATAAAATATGTGCTGGGGAGTGTAACGTTGCATATGCACTGTGACAAAGATATGGATCCCAGATTGTAATATGTATGGCATAGCACTGTGCGTTATAACATAGGCATCGAGGAAGGAACGTTAAATGGGGCAATATAACCCGTGCGAAGGCAAGTGTGGCATGACATATTCACAGGGTGGTGTTGCAGTGCACATGGGCTAGAGAGTGTCATAGCATACGCACTAGCTGGTGGAATACAACACAGAGGTGTGTGGCACTCGGCGGGCACTGGTGGGTGTAACACAGCATTGGGCTCAGCCAGGAGCACGCTGTGACTCTCAAGTGAGGTTCGTCTCCTTTCCAGAGAGTAAAATAAAAAGTATTACACATCCGGCGGTGGATGTGTGTTTTATTGACCGTGAGAGAGGTTTCTTGCATAATTTGGTCGAATTTTTGTCGAATCCCCTTTGAATGGCTTGGTGTGCGTGTATATTAAATGTGCCCGTCAATAGCTACCCATTTTTGTATAAATAAACAACAAGGGTGTCTACTTGGAGAGTACCCACCGGCGGGGGCACCGGGATTAGGCACGGTAGGGCATCAGACACGTCAGAGCTTCACTGTAAATACATTCCACGTGGATTCATTGTATGCATAGTCGCCTTTTAATGAATATCATGCAAATCGTCATGGTGATAGGTACATACGGTTTGTCCTAGGTGTTTCCATAAATATATATATTTTTAAAAATAATAAAAAACAAAGGCCAGCCCCGGGGGATGGGGTCCCTAGGGCCATAGGTGGCCTGAGGAGGGGGGCAAATTAATTTTTTTCAACAAAAAAAATGAGTGTGCAGGCCCTGGGGGATGAGGTCCCCAGGGCCAATACATTAGAAAAAGAAGGGGGGCCACACAGCCCTCCTTCTTAAAAAAATCAAATAAATATAAGACCGGCATCACGACCTCCTTGCAGCACTCTGCAAACATGCCCCCTGGCCAGTTGTAAGTTGGGGAATTAATTCCCCTTCAATACTGAGGGTCCCTGAGGGCCAACTAGCCCAACAGGCATCTCCAGTATGTGCCAGGGAGCTGCGTTGCAGATAGGTGTTCTGAGGCCACGCCCTTTTTTACACCTCTATGCAACGCAGCTATGTGGCGCTTGAGGTACCTAGTGGGCTAGTTTGACCCTAGGGACCCTTAGGATTCAAATGAACTTAATCTCCCAACTAAAAACGGCCACAGGGCATGTTTACACAGTGGTGACGTGTGCAAACATGCCCTGTGGTGCGTTTTAAGAGGTAGTTTTAATCCCCTGCCCTATAATATACTAGGGGCTTACAGAGGAGGTCATGCTAATCACAGGGGGACCCCAACGCATAGTGTTCCCTACTGAATGTAGGTGTTTTCACTGTATTCTGAGTGTCTTTTAACATAGCACTGGCTCTAGGACTGATTAGTCAGACTCAGTTACCACCAGTATCCGTCTGAAAAAGTTGAGGGTACAGGATGATTTTGCAACAAGGCTTCTTTCTGCTCTTCTGTTAGTTCTTTCTGCAGATTATCCTTCTTCCTGCACTTTTCTTCATCTTTGAGGACTTCTGTTGCTTCTTTCTGCATTTCTTTTTTTCTTTCTGTGCAATTTTTCTTCTTTCTTCACATGTCCTATCTCTGTAGGCATAGTTAGAAATTAGCATTTAAAAAACCTTTGAAATTCACTGAAAAAACCATAGGTTTCAGGCACGTTATATTTAGGAATTAGCATTTAAAAAACCCTAGAAATTCTTTGAAAAAACCATAGATTTCAGGGGCAATAAAGTTAGCTGGACTTTTCACTCGTACAAAACCATTGAAATTCCCCCGTTATAGTTAGTTCAGCTAACTATAACTCGCGCGCCCGCAGTGCACTACTGATGACGTCACATATTACATCACTCATGACATGGTCAGTGACATCACTCATGACATCACTGATGATATCTCAAATGACATCACTGATGACATCATCCTTGTGATAGAGTGGCAGACCTCCTCTCCCCCTAATATAACCTTTGATATACACATTCAAAAATAGAAACTAAAATTTTCAAAACAATGGACATACCAATCCCAGTTACAACAACCTATTCAGCTATTCTAAGATCCACATACACATCCACTCATTCACCAAGTCCTATACAGTCACTCATACATGTACTCACTCATCATATGTACTCATACACCTATACATCCTGTTACACAACACCACTCATCCATAGAGTTACTCACACACATAGTCACTCATGCTAATAAAGAATCAAACATCCATTTACTTGCATATACTGTTATACACACACCACCACACTTACTTCTACAGAAATTTACACATACTTAGTCTTTTAAACAATCACTTATAGAAACACATACTTATTCATACAGGAACTCTTTCAATCTCTCACTCTCACATATACTCACTTATATACACCAATAGTCACATATACTAGTTTAAAACATATGTAGTTACTCATAAAGACACTATTGAGACAGTGATTCACTCACTAACACTCCCATGCACACACTCATCCAGCCATACAGTCCTGCACACATGCTGTCTTCAACACATACAAATAGTGAGTCACTCATTCATGCACCTATGCACTACGTAATACCCCCTACCCAACCATACAGACACTCAGACACTCAGATTGATACTCAAAAAACCAACTAATAACCTAAATAAACACTCATGTAGCTACTCACCAACTCATGCAGCCACTTATACACAAAGTGAGAGACTGATACAGATATTCACATATTTAAATATTACTCACTAAGCCATGTATTCACTAAGATACACTTAATCAGTCAGTTATACAATCATTTTTTCAAAAACAAATCATCCATTTAGACACTTATATACCCATTTTTTCTTCCATCGACCTTGAGATATACATATATAACATATGTAATTTTCAGAAAAACACACATTCACTGGATGATGTCATCAGTGATGTCATCAGTGAAGTCATTTGAGATGTCATCAGTGATGTCATGAGTGATATCACTGACCATGTCATGAGTGATGTAATATGTGACATCATCAGCAGTGCATTGCGGGCGTGCGAGTTATAGTTAGCTGAACTAACTATAACGGGGGAATTTCAATGGTTTTGTACGAGTGAAAAGTCCAGCTAACTATAACGCCCCTGAAAACTATGTTTTTTTCAGTGAATTTCTAAGGTTTTTTAAATGCTAACTCCTAACTATAACGTGCCTGAAACCTATGTTTTTTTCAGTGAATATATATATAAAATATATATTACCTATTGGTGGTCGCAGTAGGTAGATATAGTTAGGGCCTATTTTCTATAGGAAATCCGTAATCTGTACTTTACCCCTGCTAAACTCTATCAGTGGGGGATGAGGGCCGACGATAAATGTCCTAGATGTGGGGCTGGACCTGCCACCTTGGTACATATGTTTTATGGTTGTGACAAGCTGGCCCTACTTAAAGAAAGCTTGCCAGGTTTCTGGGAATTATAATTCCGAACAAAAATATGGTATGTTCCTTGGGGCAGCAGTCTACAGGTCATTATTGGCCACAAGATGGAAAGATCAGGACTCACCAACCTTTGATATGTGGCTCGCTAGGCTCCTTCGAATATATAAACAAGAGATGTATATATATGCTTGTAGAGGCAGACAGGCCAAAATCAGGGGTAGGAAGATCTGGGCGTATATCGCCGATTGGAGTAGAGCTGCAAGGATGAATTAGTTGAGCTCCTGTATGCATTATAATTGACAATTCTGGAAAATATTACTGAATCTAGGTAGTTTTTTTTTTGTTTTTCTCTTCTCTTTCTCGTTTTGTAAACTGTCTCCTCCTTAATTTAATGTATCTGTATGTATTTGTATTTAATTTTCCTAGATATGCTTATAATAATAATTTAAAAAAAGGAAATCCGCAACATTCTATTTGGAATAACTTCGGCGTCGATTGACGAATCTTCGTGAAATTTTCAAAACTTTTGGCCAGCTCCGGTCCGCTCCTATCCTGAAAGTTTCATGGTGATTCGTCAAGCAAGGGGTGAGAAAAAAGGGGGGTCCCAAAATGCATTTTCCCCATGCAATTTTCCATAGGATCTTTAGCCGCAGCTACAGCTCGAACTGCTGAACGGAATTACACCAAATTTGGCCTTTTGCTTAAATGATGTAAATCCGTTCAGTAGTTCCTGAGAAAATGACATTTAAAAGTACATATATATCTATTGCCTCGGAGGATCCGCGCACCCTATGCGCACCCAGCGCGCACCCTGCCGTGCACCAGCTGTATTCTAATTGGCTGTCAACACTCCAAATCAGGAAGTGTTGTAAAAAAGGGCGTGGCCTCTGAACACCTCTCTGCAACGCAGCTCCCTGGCGCATACTGGAGGTACCTAGTGGACTAGTTGGCCCCCAGGGGACCTCAGGATTGAAGAGGAATTAATTCCCCAACTTAAAACGCGCCACAGGGCGTGTTTGCATAGATGTCACCTCAGGCCCCGCCCCCTTCCTTCACCATTGTGCAAATATTCCTCTAAAATCAGCAGAACTACGAATTCCGATTTACTCACCTGTTATCAGGAGAGAACCCAGTGCTGCATCTTTCAGCCAAGCACTGACCCTGAAAAGTAATTCTAAGCGTACTTACCAGTAACTTGTATTTCCTTCCATAGGAATCCATTGTGTGGTTTTCATCAGAAAAGTTTCTAAGTGTCAATTTTTGAAACGTACAAATTTTCCTCTAAAATCAGCCGAACTACGAATTCTGATTTACTCACCTGTTATCAGGAGAGAACCCAGTGCTGCATCTTTTAGCCCAGCACTGACCCTGAAAAGTAATTCTAAGCGTACTTATCAGTAACTTGTATTTCCTTTCATAGGAATCCATTGTGTGGTTTTCAGCAGAAAAGTTTCAAAATGTCAATTTTTGAAAGGTACAAATATTCCTCTAAAATCAGTCGAACTACCAATTCCGATTTACTCACCTGTTATCAGGAGAGAACCCAGTCCTGCATCTTTCAGCCCAGCACTGATCCTGAAAAGTAATTCTAAGCATACTCACCAGTAACTTGTATTTCCTTCCATAGGAATTCATAGTGTGGTTTTCAGCAGAAAAGTTTTGAAGTGTCAATTTTTGAAACGTACAAATTTTCCTCTAAAATCAGCCAAACTACGAATTCCGATTCCTGTTATCAGGAGAGAACCCAGTGCTGCATCTTTTAGCCCAGCACTGACCCTGAAAAGTAATTCTAAGCGTACTTACCAGCAACTTGTATTTCCTTCCATAGGAATCCATTGTGTGGTTTTCAGCAGAAAAGTTTCTGTCAATTTTTGAAACGTACAAATTTTCCTCTAAAATCAGCAAAACTACGAATTCCGATTTACTCACCTGTTATCAGGAGAGAACCCAGTGCTGCATCTTTTAGCCCCGCACTGACCCTGAAAAGTAATTCTAAGCGTACTTACCAGTAACTTGGATTTCCTTCCATAGGAATCCATTGTGTGGTTTTCAGCAGAAAAGTTTCAAAGTGTCCTTTTTTGAAACGTACAAATATTCCTCTAAAATCAGCCAAACTACGAATTCCAATTTACTCACCTGTTATCAGGAGAGAGCCCAGGGCTGCATCTTTTAGCCCAGCACTGACCCTGAAAAGTAATTCTAAGCATACTTACCAGTAACTTGTATTTCCTTTCATAGGAATCCATTGTGTGGTTTTCAGCAGAAAAGTTTCTCTGTGTCTATTTTCACAAACTAAAAATATTCCTAAAAAATCGTCTGTATGACTTAAACACATTCTTTCAACTGTTTAAAGGAGATTCACCAGTGCTGGATCCAGCATCCACCACTGAGTAAGAAAAAGTAACAATAACACTACTTACCTGCTAAGTGAATTTTCTGCCAAAGGATAACATTGGTGATTCTATGTGAAAAAATCTCTGTGTCAACTGTTAAAATACAATAATATTCCTTAAAAATCACTACTGTAACCAAAATGCTTTTACTCAACTGTTTACAGAAGATGTCCAAGGACTGAATCTAGGATCCAGTCCTGTGGTTAGAAAAGTAATCCATAAAGTAACTAATTGCATTTGACTAGAAATTCACATTGAGCTCAATGTTGCATTGTGTTTGAAATTGTGTTGCCCATTGCAACAACTGTAACTACTGTACTTAAAAGTCTATTGCCTATTTGCAAAGTATTTAAACTAAAGTAATTCATTCTGAAAAAGTATATTTTGTATTGTAATCTATAATGTAATTATAATGTAATTAAAAACATATAATATCTAAAAATAAATAGTTTAAAAAATGTAATAAATCAGTATCAAAAAAATCAGTATAACAATTAATACATGAAAAATTGTCATTTACAAAACCTTTGAAATTCACTGAAAAAAACAAAGGTTTCAGGCCTGATATAGTTAGGAATTAGCATTTAAAAAACCTTTGAAATTCACTGAAAAAACATAGGTTTCAGGCCTGATATAGCTAGGAATTAACATTTAAAAAACCTTTGAAATTCACTGAAAACATCATCCATGTGACAATCAGATACACCTCATCATACACTAGTATAACCTTTCATCACTCACTGTAAAATACAGAGTGCCAGATTTAAAACCTTTGACACACCAATACAAGTTTCTAAACACCCACTCAGTGATTCCTAGATCTATACACACATCTAATCACTTACCTATAGATTCACTCATACATGCTGTCAATGATCAATAGAACACTATCAAATAAACTTATACACCTATATCGACATTACACACCAGCACACATCCTAATCACTTATGAAGTCATCCTACTCAGTTATGCAAACAATGGATCATACTTACTTTTACTTAGCTATACACTTCATCTATTCATAAAGATAATAACTCATACTTAGTGTGTTATAAAATCACTATTACAAGTATACAGTTATCCATACAGTCACTCATACAATAACTGAGTCTTATGTATACTTATTTATATACAACAACTGACACATACACTGGCTTTTATTTTTCTAGTTTGTTGGACATGTACCATTGAGACATATATTTGCTCATCGCCACACCCATAAAGATATTCACTCACCCAAACAACTGTTATAACATGTAGTATTAACTTCCGATACCTACTGAATCAACTATTCACACATCTTTGGGCAGTCACACACCCCCCACTGAACCACACACACATTCACTCTCCCATACAAATACTCAGTTAACTAATCAATAAGTAATATAGACTTTCACATAGCTAGTAACCAACTGGAGAAGCAGTTTACACAACAACTGAGAAATGATACAGATATTCACACAGTTTAGTCACTATCCAATATATTTAGTGAGACACTATAAATTAGTCAAGTAAACAGTCAATCACACTGCTACTAAATCCTCCATCCAGATATTTATATTTATATATCCACTCATTCTTCAATCCAAATTGCTATATATATAATACATATTTAAATAACGAACCAAACCACATTCACTGGATGATATCATCAGTGTTGTCATTTGCGATGTCACCAGTGATGTCACTGACCATGTCATGAATGATGTAATAGGTGACCTCATCAGCAGTGGATTGCGGGCGCATGAGATGTAGTTAGCACAACTAACTATATCGGAGGAATTTCAATGGTTTTGTTCGAGTGAAATGTCCAACTAACTATAACACCCCTAAAACCTATATTTTTTTCAGTGAATTTCTAAGGTTTTTTAAATGCTAATTCCTAACTATATCAGGCCTGAAACCTATGGTTTTTTCAGTGAATAAATAAAAAAATAAATATATATATGTTTAGATGCGGTCACAAGCATCGAGGAGTACCCATCCCACAAGACAGTTCGGTGGTTGTGTGGCAACTGTTGGTAACTTCAAAAACTTTTTGAAAACACCGAACCGCCGCATCCCCGCAATTCCGCCCCGCCAACTCTGTTCTGGACTGTGACTGCACGGGTGGATTTGACGCGATACAGTCATTTCCAGGGGCCCAACACGGGAGTGCATGCGGAGGGATGAGGATTACGGTAACCAGCTCGACAGCCACATCAATTACCAAGGAGGCGTGGTGAGCAAGCAGGGCCCAACCCACTGGGGAAGTACCTACGCTAGAGGACCTGCGCTGATTGGACTCGAAGACCTGAGTCCTGACACACCCCCCACGTCAGACTGTCACCGATGCCTCAACCAATCGTAGTGGGGCTTTGGGTGTTTAAACTGTGGCTGTGAACTGCACTTGCACTGTTTGGCGGCATCTGAGGAAGTCAGCAATTGACGAAACGCGTCATGCCATGGCCGAAATAAAAGCTTGTTACCTGTGATCCGTGAGTGCTTCAGCTTCTTTTTGAGGAGTATGGTTTCGTGTTTAGATGCGGTCACAAGCATCGAGGAGTACCCATCCCACAAGACAGTTCGGTGGTTGTGTGGCAACTGTTGGTAACTTCAAAAACTTTTTGAAAACACCGAACCGCCGCATCCCCGCAATTCCGCCCCGCCAACTCTGTTCTGGACTGTGACTGCACGGGTGGATTTGACGCGATACAGTCATTTCCAGGGGCCCAACACGGGAGTGCATGCGGAGGGATGAGGATTACGGTAACCAGCTCGACAGCCACATCAATTACCAAGGAGGCGTGGTGAGCAAGCAGGGCCCAACCCACTGGGGAAGTACCTACGCTAGAGGACCTGCGCTGATTGGACTCGAAGACCTGAGTCCTGACACACCCCCCACGTCAGACTGTCACCGATGCCTCAACCAATCGTAGTGGGGCTTTGGGTGTTTAAACTGTGGCTGTGAACTGCACTTGCACTGTTTGGCGGCATCTGAGGAAGTCAGCAATTGACGAAACGCGTCATGCCATGGCCGAAATAAAAGCTTGTTACCTGTGATCCGTGAGTGCTTCAGCTTCTTTTTGAGGAGTATGGTTTCATATATATATATATATATACTGTCCACATCCTCAGTACTCCGGGACACAAATGCGGCGGTGCACAAACAGGATCCGAGGAAATCCTGTATTTATGAACGTCTCACCATGTGTATGTCATACACGAAGGCACTCCTCCCCAAGAAAGACACAGCATTTCCAAAATTCATTCACGAAGATTTTAATGTGCTTTAAGCCAAAAAGTTTACCCAACGCGTTTCGACGAACATATCGTCTTGGTCACGGGTAAGTATCTGTTTGATTTCAACAGTTAAATACATTCACCACAAAAGAAAAGAGGCATCGGCACTACGCGCAAGTCTGGCGTACAATAACATAAAAAGAGGACTACAGTTTGTATGTGTTCCTGGTTGGTGGTTTGGCGGCCATCTTAGAACTGTAACAACATTTTGTGATGTTAACCTAAAATACAATCTCAATAAAGTTGTATAATTGACAGTGGACAGAGGCGAGAACAAAAATAATGTTAATTCAAATTTCTGCATACATAGCAATGTGCCAATAACATTCAAGTTTGCTTAGTCATCTACTCTTTTTTATAAAATTAACACAACTATAAATTCATTAAACATTGTTCTCAAATTGCCTCAAAACCTTGTTATAGGTATAAAGCCTGAAAGTTCACACAATCTCCACATCCTACCCAAGTGGGTAAATATAACGTCATTAATCAAAAATGAAAAAATGAAAAAATGAAGAAGTGAAAAAAATTAAAAAGGTATCCTATCCAAGTGGATGGCATGACCAGATTCCTGAAAGGGAAGTATCCATGTAATAATAACTTTTCTACATTGCATAATATGTTTATATCTCCAATTTTCATAATAGTCAATTTGCATATTTGATCTTAATTTAATTGACAAGAGTCTAAGAACTATCCTGAAATAAATCAACTTCAACATGGCAACATCTGCAAAGTCATTCAAGCCCAAGTGGGCCAGCAATTAATTCTATGCTTCTTGTTCTGACTCTTGTGATTATGCTTCTTTTTCTCACTCTCAATCTTGATCGTTGCCTCTTTCATCCTTTATTCTACATCTGGGATCACCTAAATATAGCAAGTGGAGATAGCAAACAGAACAACCGTCAATCAGACTAGTCCTCTTATATCAAAATGTAGCGCCGATGCTGTACAACTAGAAAGGATTAATACAGATTAAATGGAAGAAAGCATCAGAGCTAGATCACTGGTACATAAGTTTATACTAAAATCACAGGCAGCCTGACATAACACCACCGAGAAACAGAATGGAGATAGGACAATAGGGTTCAGAACATACGCTTAGAAATCAGAAAATAAAGACCTGGTTATTAGAATAAAAGGCAGCAAAGTCTTACTTTAACCCATAAAGTTTCAAAAGGGGAAATAGTAGGGATCAAGAAATCCGTCCCAGTTCTGAAATGTAAGTTTTCGAATTTATTGCCAAGTTATGTTCAAGCTTAGTCTCCCAAATGCCAAGACAATTCTTCTTCCGAATTTAAGCCTACTGGAATCTTGGTATCGAGCTCCATAATGTACCTAGACTCAAGTTGACGTAATTTGCGAATTCTATCGCCACCTCTCATGGAGGGCAAAATTCGGTCTAAGACAAAAAATCTTAAAAGATTGCGATTACTTTTATGGAACTCTTCAAAATGCCTGGCAATAGGGGACAATTTGTCCTTGTTTTGGATTGCCCTCATATGTTCCAAGATGCGTTTCTTAGCGGCAAACATAGTGCTGCCAACATATTTCTTGGGACAAGGGCATATCAACACATAGACACAATAATCTGACAGACACGTTAAGTGTTTCTCAATGCGTCTATTGGTATCAGAAACTGGAAAATACACTGTTTTAACATTGGTGCTGGTTTTGCATGCCTTACAAGACATGCATGTAAAAAAACCTTGGATATCCATGTAAGATCCTCTCTTACCAGGTACCTCATTACTACATAGTCTATCCTTTAGAGAATTGGCTTTTCTGTAGGTGACAATTGCAGCATCTCCTACAATGTCCTCTAATGTAGGTTCAGTCTTCAAAATCCCCCAATGTCTGTTTAAACATCTTCTAACATCATGAGAGCTAGAGTTAAAAGTCGAGATGAATCTCACAGCCTGAACATCATTCTCCTGCACTTTATCTTTTGGTTTTAATAATTCAGATTGTGTGAACTGTTTTGCCTTTGAGAGTGCTTCTTGTATCACATTTAATTTATAGCCTCTCTCAACAAATCTTTTTGTCATACAGTCGCTTTCATTTTCGAAATCAGCATCCGTACTGCAATTTCTCTGAGCCCGGAGGAATTCCCCATACGGAATGCTGCGGATCAGATTTTTAGGATGGTTACTTTCTGCGTGTAACAAAGTGTTACCTGCAGTGATCTTACGGTACAGTCGAGAACATAGCTTTTTATCCACAGCTTCAATTTCCAAGTCCAAAAATTGGATTTTCTGGCTGCTGATTGTTCCCTCAAACTTCAGATTCTTGGTATTCTTATTCAGAATGGAAATAAAATTCTCAGCTAGTTCACGAGAGCCATCCCAAATGATAAATAAATCATCAATATTCCGCAGCCACATTTTCACATGGCTGCGGTATAACTCATTCGTTCTGGACACCTGCTGCTCCCAGCAGCCCATAAAAAGATTGGCAAAGCTGGGAGCAAAGCAGGTGCCCATGGCTGTCCCTTGTTTTTGTCTGTAAAATTTATCATTGAAGATAAAAAAATTGTTTTCCAGACAAAATTTCATCATATTTAAAACCATCTCATTATGTTCCAAAAATGAAACAGATCTGGTATCCAAGAATTGTTTGCACGCCTCTAAGCCATCCACATGTAGGATAGAGGTATAAAGGCTGCAAACATCCAAGGAAATTAGCAGGAAGCTGTCCTCCCATCTGACCTCTTTGATTTTGTTCAGAAAGTCTTTGCTGTCTTGTAAGTATGATGGCATAGTCTGAACATATGGACGCAAGAAAAAATCAATGTATTTGGAAGTGTTCTCTGTTAGACAACCTATTGAAGAGACAATTGGTCTTCCAGGAGGGGAGATAGAATTTTTATGTAATTTAGGTAATAAATAAAGAATGGGTATTTTAGGGTTACGGTTCATAAGAAAAGAATATTCATCCCATTCTAAAATACCCTTCGAATACCATTCTTTGAGCATGTTGTGAAATGTGACATTAGATTCATCTATGGCACTGATTGATACTTGCTCGTAGCAACCGTGATCATTAACCTGTCTCAACCCTTCTTGTATGTAATCATGCACATTCAGAATAACAACGTTCCCGCCCTTATCTGACTGGCGTATCACAATACTTCTGTCTGATTGTAAGGACTTAATTGCTAGTCTATGTCCCTTAGTCAGATTGTCCCCCAACCATTTCTTCTTTTTCGCCAGATTTTTGAGGTCATTGATTACCAAGGTTTCAAAGATATCAATGCCACAAGGCGGCAATGTTGGATTAAAAACAGATTTAGGTTTAAAATGGTTTGGACAGTTAAGATCAGTTTTGTAGCCCACTGATTGTGCACTAATCGCTCCTACTTCTACATTATCATAATCCAATTCTTTAAGAGCAATTAGAGTGTTCACTTCATTAATGGTTTCATTAACCGGTAAACATGTGGAAGATGTGGAAAGTGCACACAAGCGTATCCTACAACACCTTAGGGCCATCAAAAATGGAGATAAAACCTATCCTGTGGCAAGGCACTTTGATCTATACCACAATAGAAACACAGTGGGCTTTGAGTATTTTGTAATTAACGCAGTGCCCGTGAGCGTAAGGGGAGGTGACCGAGTTAAAAAATTGAGACAGTTAGAGTCAAGGTACATTATTCGTCTCAATACAAAGATTCCCAAAGGTCTCAATATGGAAGAAGACTTTCATACACACCTATAATTCTTTCACCGCCTCTGCTCCCTAGCCTGATTTTAAACATTTTGATTCATTCTGATGAATTTTAAATCTGAATAATTTGTTTTATAATTTGCACACTAGCACTTTATACAGACTGATGGTAATTAAAGTTGGTATCTATGTATCTGCGTATGTTCTTAGACTAAAAGCTGTGTTGGCCCACTTGGGCGAGACTTTTCTCGTAACCATGGTTTACGAGTAATCATTTTTAAGCGTATTGTGGCAATGGTTTAGCATATTGAGGCTGTACCTAAAAATGATATCAATACAATTGTGCATGGCTCGAACCCCGCTATTTCATCTAATTTTATTTAAAATTGTGATGTAATTTTAAATGGGCAGATCAATGGTCTTATTTAATGTATAGAAGGTTACGAGTCATGAGATTATTAAAATCACTAAGAGAATAGATTAATTGATTTAAATGCTACCATGTGAATCAGTTTACGAGAGAACTTCGTAGAAACTACCAGTCTGTTCTCACTATCTATGAGTTTGTAGTTGTCACGTGTCACGCAATCACTGTTTGTTTAAAAATGGCTGATAATTTGATGTTAACCGTTAGTGAACAAGCCTGTTTCACAGGCGAAACGCGTCTAACGGCTGTGCTGTCATTAAATTTATTTTGCGCAACAGACAAGGCGTCGAGCTTCCTTTTTTCAAAAGGAACCTTTTGCAATATATATATATATATATATATATATATATATATATATATATATATATATATATATATATATATATATATATATATATATATATATATATATATATATATATATATATATTATCTACTGGCGGTCGCCAGTAGATAGTTATAGTTAGGACCGTGTTTCCATAGGAAATCTCAAAATTCTATTTTGAATAACTTTGGCGTCGGTTGACGAATCCTCGCGAAATTTTCAAAACTAATGGGGCGCTCCGCTCAGCTCCTACCCTGAATGTCTCGGGGTGATTCGTCAAGCGGGGGCCGAGAAAAAAGGGGGTCCCAAAACGCGTTTTCCCCATGCATTTTCCCATAGGACCTTTAGTCGAAGGTACAGCCCGAATGGCTGAACAGAATTACTTGAAATTTGGCAGAGAGGTAGTCCTCAGGTCAGGGAAGTGCCTTTTGCATATCTGGAGTCAATCTGTTCAGTATTTCCTGAGAAAATTGCAGTTAAAAGCACATACATATCTATAGCCGCGTACCGTGCGTGCACGGTACGTGCACGGTGCGCGCACCCTAACGTGCACGAGCGTAATTCTGATTGGTGGTTACATGTCAGTCAACGTTCGAATTGGTCGAAATCAGGAAGTGTCGGCTGCCATTTTGTTTGTTTTCGATGCGAGAGAGAAAAAAGAGAGGTGGCGAACGTCAAAAGGGGGCAGGGTAGAGAGTCCCTGACCCCCTAGCCTTTGTCAGGGGGTCCCTGAAGGACCCCGAAGGGCACAAAAACATTTTTTTCTTTTTTTTTTGAAAAATCGCGGGGAGTGCGCACGGTGAAATTATTATATTTTTTTTATAAAAAGGTTTTTAATACGTAGTTTATTGTGAAATAAATATATTAAAAACATAATAATACATAACTTAGCATTTAAAAAAACGTACACATTCACTTAAAAAAACATAGGTTTCACGCACGTTATAGTTAGGAATTAGCATTTAAAAAACCTTGCAAATTCACTTAAAAAACCATAGGTTTCACACAGGTTATAGTTAGGTGTACATTTCACTTGTAAAAAACCAATGAAATTCCACCGTTATAGTTAGTTCAGATAACTATAACTCGCGCGACCGCCACTCTATCAGAAGGATGATGTCATCAGTGATGTCATGAGTGATGCCACTGACCATGTCATGAGTGATGTAATATGTGATGTCATGAGCAGTTGATTGGTTTCTTACAAGTGAAATGTACACCTAACTATAACCTGTGTGAAACCTATGGTTTTTTAAGTGAATTTAAATCCCTGTGCGCGCTTCTCTGTCACACTAAGCTGACATTGAGGAAGGCAACCAAGCCGAAACGCGTCTGCCAGGTGTTACAGCAATGGCGAACTTTTAACCAAGCATGATGTGCCCTGATGGTGAAAATAAAGCTTTCCAGAATCGTACCTGAGCATGTGTCAGCCCGTTTTTCAAAGAAGCGGGATTGGTGGAATATGATGTCAAGCGGTCGGCGCTTGAAACTGGCGCGCCTCTTGGTCTGGTGCTCCGCGACTGCCGACAAATCTTTGGTGTGAGCGTATGAGGTACGCATCGCGGCGCCCCCCCAGCAGCGGCACTTGTGTTGGTACACTGGGGAAAGAGCGGCAGATGGTCTGCTGAAAGGACGATTGGAAGAAAGCCAAATCACCGTCTTCATGCTGCAGTGGGTCAATGTAGCCTGACAGCTGACGGAGTCAGAGCATTATCGTATGCAGGGTACGCGGTCACTGAACTGTGTCCCCGGATTCGGACTATATTTTTCTTCACCAGCAGCAAGATTTGGCCAACATCCTGCTGCATACAGGGATTTTAATCTATCGTGCTGTAAAGGGGACAAAGCACAACAGGCGGAGTGAGTACTATCTTAAACCCGCAGTCCCCTTTCTATAACCACGAGTATCCTCCAATGGGAGTTGATGTGTGAATTTTTGAGCTTTTAAATCCCTGTGCGCACTTCTCTGTCACACAAAGCTGGCATTGAGGAAAGCAACCAAGCCGAAACGCGTCTGCCAGGTGTTACAGCAATGGCGAACTTTTAACCAAGCATGATGTGCCCTGATGGTGAAAATAAAGCTTTCCAGAATCGTACCTGAGCATGTGTCAGCCCGTTTTTCAAAGAAGCGGGATTGGTGGAATATATATATTTATATATATATTCACTGAAAAAACCATAGGTTTCACACACGTTATAGTTAGGAATTAGCATTTAAAAAACCTTAGAAATTCAGTGAAAAAACCATAGGTTTCACACATGTTATAGTTAGCTGGACATTTTACTCGTAAAAAACCAATGAAATTGCCCCGTTATAGTTAGTTCAGCTAACTATAACTCGCGCGCCCGCAATGCACTGCTGATGACGTCACATATTACATCACTCATGACATGGTCAGTGACATCACTCATGACATCACTGATGACATCTCAAATGACATCACTGATGACCTCACTGATGACATCATCCAGTGAATGTGTGTTTTTCTGAAAATTAAATATGTTTTATATATGTATATCTCAAGGTCGATGGAAGAATAAATGGGTATATAAGTGTCTAAATGGATGATTTGTTTTTGAAAAATTGATTGTGTAACTGACTGATTAAGTGTATCTCTCACTTTGTGTATAAGTGGCTGCATGGGTTGGTGAGTAGCTACATGGGTGTCTATATAGGTTATTAGTTGTTTTTTTGAGTATCAGTCTGAGTGTCTGTATGGTTCGGTGGGGGGTATTACGTAGTGCATAGGTGCATGAATGAGTGACTCACTGTTTGTATGTGTTGAAGACAGCATGTGTGCAGGACTGTATGGGTGGATGAGTGTGTGTATGGGTGTGTTAGTGAGTGAATGACTGTCTCAATAGTGTCTTCAGGAGTAACTACATATGTTTTAAACTAGTATATGTGACTATTGGTGTATATATGTGAGTATATGTGAGAGGGAGAGATTGAAAGAGTTCCTGTATGAATAAGTATGTGTTTCTATAAGTGATTGTTTAAAAGACTAAGTATGTGTAAGTTTCCGTAGAAGTAAGTGTGGTGGTGTGTGTATAACTGTATATGCAGGTGAATGTATGTTTGATTCTTTATTAGCATGAGTGACTATGTGTGTGAGTAACTCTATGGATGAGTGGCATTGTGTAACAGGATGTATAGGTGTATGAGTACATATGATGAGTGAGTACATGTATGAGTGACTGTATAGGACTGTTGGTGAATGAGTGGATGTGTATGTGGATCTTAGAATTACTGAAGAGGTTGTTGTAACTGGTATTGGTATGTCCATTGTTTTGAAAATTTTAGTCTCTATTTTTGAATGTGTGTATCAAAGCTTATATTAAGGTGAGAGGAGGTCTGCCACTCTATCACAAGGATGATGTCATCAGTGATGTCATCAGTGATGTCATTTGAGATGTCATCAGTGATGTCATGAGTGATGTCACTGACCATGTCATGAGTGATGTAATATGTGACGTCATCAGCAGTGCATTGCGGGCGCGCGAGTTATAGTTAGCTGAACTAAGTATAACGGGGCAATTTCATTGGTTTTTTACGAGTAAAATGTCCAGCTAACTATAACATGTGTGAAACCTATGGTTTTTTCACTGAATTTCTAAGGTTTTTTAAATGCTAATTCCTAACTATAACGTGTGTGAAACCTATGGTTTTTTCAGTGAATTTCTAAGGTTTTTTAAATGCTAATTCCTAACTATAACGTGTGTGAAACCCATGGTTTTTTCAGTGAATTTGCAAGGTTTTTTAAATGCTAATTCCTAACTATAACGTGTGTGAAACCCATGGTTTTTTCAGTGAATTTGCAAGGTTTTTTAAATGCTATTTTTTTTTTTTATTCTTCATTTTTTTCAAACATATTTTTAATTTAATTTTCTTTCCTTTTATAAAGACTATGCTTAAATTTTTAAAATCCTTAAATATTTTTTTTTAATATATTTTTTAAAATAAACATGTAAAATTTATTTCCAGATTTTTTTTTTTTTTTTTTTTTTTTTTTTTTAATAGTACGCGTACCGTAAGCTCACGGTAAGCGTACGGTTTACGCAACATCCGTAATCTATCTACGCTGCTTGCGTATAGTTACGTACTTTGCGTAGCCGCGCGTACTGCGCGTGGGACGCGTGCGCGCTTACGCCACACGCGCACGTTACGCGGAAGTGCCGGGGAGTGACTGTTATGCGGATGCGCGCAAGCGAGTGTCTTTTTTACGCGCATGCGTACTTTTTGCCGTAAGCGTACCGTAAGCGTACCGTAAGCGTACGGTAGGTCATGTGATCTTGAAACACAACTTTTGATTGGTTGAAACTACTTTCAGTTCTAGAACTCTCCTACACCACACCCATTCCCCTCATTTCTGCTTGTGATCCCTTGGGAGAAGGAGCTGGTTTGTCTTTGGGATACGATGGCAGAACAGCAGAGCTCTTCTGAGAGTGAGGCTAGCACCAGCAGCACTGTCTTGAGGCAGAGATCGAGGAAACAAAAGCCTTCTTATGTTTGGGATTATTTTACTTTTCCAGAAGGCCAGCAAAAGGTGAATGCACCCTTAGTTACTTGCTGTCTGTGTAAGCGTGTACTTTCTAGAGGTAATTCTGACAGGAAGTATTCCTTTGGGAATCACACCATGAAGAGGCACCTCCAGGATGTACACGGAAGGACACATGGTCATCTTTTTGGAGGTAACTCTTCAGAAAGACGAGCCAGTACATCCACAGCAGCTCAGCCTGGACCATCATCTGCAGGGCTGACTCCTTCCTCTGCAGGTCAGGTGAGCCCTTCATCTGTGGGGGGAGCATCTCCTTCTGCTGGCCCTCTGGAAATTAACCCTCGATTTCTGAGGGTTGATATTCGATGTGCCTCTTGTCATGATCTAATTTGTCATAGGGAGACCAGTGTTTCCCTAGTGAACCTCAAAATAGATCAGCACACTTGTCACAGAGACTAATTTTCCCATGCTTCCTTTCCTCTGTCCCTGCATGAACACAACGGTTCTTTTAAGAGCCAACCTTATCTTTCATCTTTTTTTTACATATATTTTTAAAAACCTTTTTTTTTTTTTTTTTTACCGTACGCGTACGGTGCGCGTACCTTTTTTTTATTTTTTAAAAAAAACACTAAAAATCAATTATCACATTACAAGGTCCTTGAGAGACTACAATTATTATTATTGACTTACCATACTCACTCAAAAAAATATTTATTCATTTGTTTTTTTAAAAAATAGTTTTAAAAATGGTTGTAGTTTTCGAAAATTTTCTATATCGATCTGAAAAAAAAGAAAAAAGTATTAATATTTTTTTAACAATTTATAATACAGTATACATATTTACATTTTTTTCCCAAAAATATTTTTGCCTTATTTTTGCTGTTTTCAGAATATATTGCATTTCACTATAAATTGTGAAAGCAATTGCATTCATCATTTTACAGCGGGCAAAAAAAAATAACAATCTCAAAGATTGTATTAAAAAAGCCCAGAATCTCTTCTCACTTAAACTTATCATTACAGAAATGCATATTATTCTTAAAAAATATCATCTAAAAACAATACTTATTTCTTTAAAATACCGTCTGATATGTTTGTTTCAGAAGTATAATCACAATATTATATCTCAAATAACTCCAAAATACATCTGATTTCATTTCCTTTAGGCCAAATAGTATTTTTTTTTTTTTTTTTGGAATAAATTTCCAAGGGAAATCCATTAAAATTCTAAAGTTTAATCTGTCCAGATCTCACCGATTCTCTGTAACATTTTGGTTCACGAAAATTTTTTGAATAATTTATTTAGTCCACAATAGAATTGCTTACTTTTCCACATGGCCAAATAGTAATTTTTTAAATCATTTTTGAAAAAATTTCCAATGGCAGTCCAATAGCATTCCAAAATTTAAAATGTGCAGAAGTTACCGATTATCTCTAAATTATTGGTTTTTCAAAATTGCATTAAAAATTAAAAAAGTCCACATTACAATTGGTTATCTTTCCTTTAGGCCAAATGATAATTTTAAAAATATTTTTTCTACAAAATTGCAATGGTAATCCAGTAAAATGGTAAAATTATTTTGTCCAGATCTTGCCAAGTCTCTCTAAAATTTAGGTTTCAGGAAGATTAGATAGGAAGTTGCTAAATCAAAAGGCAAACGTTGTTTGAAAATCAATTGGGAATCATTACACAGTGTCCAGCCTTTTTCACATTTTAGATAAACTGTGTAATGTCCAGAAGTAACAGTAGGTCCTTCATGGAAAATTATTGCAACAGTTACAAAAGTTTTTCCTGAAATTGATAATTGCTGTCCTGTAAACTTCTTTATTAAAGTATCCATTTTTGAACCATCAGCTCTACATCGTTGCATCATTAAAATTACATACTGTCCGTATTCCCTTAAAATTAATGTTGAAAACATGTCAGAATTACACTCACCACATTTCATGCTATGATTAGCATCTTTAACTAATTTTGCAAAAGTGACTGTTTTACTCTCTGGCAATGTCAAATAAATAAACCTTTCATTATCAACAATAGAGCCACATATATTATAACAATTATCACAACTATGTTCCCATTTATAAGAGAGACCAAAAAAAATGTCAATGGGAACTCCTTCTTCTTCCACTACCTGAAGAAAATACATCAAAAATTTGTGTGCATCTTGCTGTTCATTTTGAGAAAACTGTGTTCGTCCTGAACATACATCTAAAAGTTTTCTAATATCAGTAGCACTTTCTATTTGAGTTTTATCTTTACTCAGCTTTTGAAAAAGGAGACTCAGCTCTGAACAGAATCTTTTTCCCTGATTTACTATTATCTGCTCTTGCAAACTTTCCAGATAAAATGCAACATTCAGCACTACATTAGCGTAGCAGTTGACACCAGAGCTATTTTCAAAATGACATCCTACAACCTGTTCTTCATTGTCCTTTTTCTTTTTGCTTGCAATTACATCACTCCTCTTTTTTTTCCTCTTCTCTATATCTTCATTACAGATATTCTCATTTCTCCTTTTACGAGAAACTACACGTTTCTCCAACACAGGATACTGACCTAAATGAGGAGCATAGCTTCTTCTTAATCTATTATACTCCTTTACACAGTTTGTATCAGCACTAACTTTTGAGTCATCAAAGTCTATCATGAATAAACCTGATAATGTTTTGACTCGTGACAAAGCTACATATGCCATACCTTCTTTGAACACAGTTGAACCAATGTTCACAAATGCACAATCTACAGTCAATCCTTGAGACTTGTGGATAGTTACAGCATATGCTAGAGAAAACGGAAACTGCTTCCTACGTACATATAAGTCTTTCACAAGCATAAAACGAACTGTACAACGACAAATATCTTTAACTTCATCTATCTGATCAAATTTTATCTGTAAACATTCAATTCCTTCTTTTTTCTGATAATTAATAAAACCCACAACTCTTCCCATCGCTCCATTCACTAAGCCTTTCTCAACATCCAAATTTCTCCTTAAAAATACTCTACAGTTCATGGAAACATATAGATTTTTTTCTAATCCTGCTGTTTTGGAGATGTTCTTCTCTAGTGAGTCCAATTTATTTTTCAGTTTGCCTGTTACTGTGACAGTAATTCTTCCATCCTCAATTTTGTCCACTGCTTCCAATTTCCTGATCTCTTCCTTTTCCAATTTCAAAAGCTCCTCATTAAATATTGAGCATTCACGTAGAGTTGGCATTAAGCAGATGACACTTTTGTTTTCTGCAATATTCTTGTATATTTTCTCTGCAACTATTTCTTCCTTTGGAAATAAATTATGTAGCAGCCGACTCTGTAATGCTTTTTTCCCAACTTCTGTGAGTAGTCCAATTCTGATATCTTTCAGAATACTTCCATATTCTTCATCGTTTGCTTGCCTCATATTAGTTGTAAGTTCCTTGTACTCAAAGAAGGACCAAATATTTGTATTTCCAATGCTTCCCAATGACTTCTTCGTGTCTTCATGTGTCACAGTATTAAACACTGGTTGTCCTTTAACTGGAGTAAGTTGCAAAAGATCCCCAAAAACTATGACGTGTTTTCCACCAAATAACACGTCATAGTCTGTCTTCAAAATTTGCTGCATTCTTAAATGCACAAAGGCAAGCATTAAGTTTGATACCATGCTCACCTCATCAATAATGAGAACTTGCATCTTCTTCAATACTCTTGAAACTTCCAAGGATGCTTCTCCAGTTAGCTTGTTGAATTGTATTTTGTTCTCATGCTCCACTGGTAACATTAGCAAACGATGTAAGGTGATTCCTTTTATGTTATATGCTGCTAACCCAGTTGGAGCAGTAACCACACAAGACAAAGTAGAATCCGTTTTTTGCTTTAGGTAGCTTCTGATGACTTTAATTAGGAAACTTTTTCCAGTGCCAGCTTGTCCGCTTACATACATCCTGATTGGATGAAATGATGTGCATGAGCACTCTTTTTTTATATGTAGAAATCCGTGATCAATTTTGTTTTTGATCTCTTCATAAATGTGTTGCTGCTCTTGATTCAGTTGTCTTTCCAAATTTTGTAAGTCTATAAATTCTTCTTGAGCTTGATTCATTGCCGTTTCCACTTCATTCATGGCTATTGATGCTTCATTTTCAACGATTGGTTGTCCTAGGGGATCTTGACTGTATGTTCCTGAACTTTGGCTGTCCTGAGAACTGTCTCTAGCTATTTCTGCTGCAATTGTAGTTTCCTGTTCAATTTCTTCATTTAACATTTGCAGATAAGTTGAGAATGTACTGCATTGTATGCTGTCTTTGCAAGCATTAAAAGAATCTTCATAGCTCTGGAATTCTCCCAGTAGTTCATCCTCTGTACGCCATGGTTTAAACAACTGTAAAAGAGCCAAGTAGTAAAATTCTTTCTTGTCGGTAGTGTCGCAACTCAGCTTCCGGTGATTTATCAAACTTCCTTTGGTTTGCTTCACCAAACATCCTTCTTCACCAACAACTTTATATTTTCCACTGTTGATGTCTTCTGCAGCTTTCCGTGAATAAATGTAGTTCTGCAACACTTCATAGAGACACATGTTCTCCAGATGATGACTTCTCTTGGGATAATATGTGTCCAACATGTTTGTTTTCAATATATCTGTACTTTCTGGGTCATTCTCAGCCAAATATTCAATTTCTCCAACAGATTTCAGTACCCGATTTCTCATTGCTGCAAGGCCTAAACTTGCCCAAATTATTCTTCTTGACTTCGAGTAGAGACTTGCAGAAGATAACCTATCTGAACATTCGTAGGATCCAATTTCTCGATGCGATAACATCTTCAAACTGAAACTGTACAGCTTCTTACTGACAGTCTTCTCGTGAGAAATCTCTTCCCACATTTCCTTCAATTCTGTTTTTTCTGATTTCGTAATGTAAGACGTTACATATCGTGCAACAGCAATGGAATTGTCAGCTACATACTGTATATCCATGTTAGCGTTCCACATGGATAAAATGACTGGGTTGTAGTCATTTATATTTTTTGATTCTTCTTTTCTTTTAAGGTTGTAGGTATTCTTAGGTGATTTTCTTGTGATAGTATGTCTCACAGCTGACATAAAACTGTTGACTCTTCCATTTGAAAGAACAGGTCTAGGAAATCCAAATCGACATTTAGTGTAGTATTTTTCTTTGCTCTTGTATTTCCGTCGACAGTATTTTCCACACCGATGACTTTGGAAACGTAGAACTTGCTCCTTTAACTTGTTCTCTTCTGTGCTTTTTGGTATACCACATGTTGCATATTCTTCAATGTAAGATAACACTGCTTCATCAGTATCTGTTCCAAACTTTGGGGCATCCTTGATCCACAGCAGCATATGAATATGAGGAGCACCTCTTGCCTGGTACTCTTTTCTCCAAAAGAAATCCACTACTTCTCCAAGGGGTGGATTTTTTTTATTGCAGATGAAGGACATCATAGCCTCAAATCTATGATTGAAATATCTGCAAACATTAACCGGATCCAATGAGCACAGTTCTCCTGCTGTCTTGTATTCGATGTTTTTAATGTTTGAATTGGCCTCTCGTAGAAAATCCAGTAAATCATCCCAAGCGTACTCGGCACAGCTTAGGGTAAGGAACCATGTTGGTGTTCCTAAATTGCGTAACATGCATTTTAGTTCACCATGGCGTCGGTACCAATATTCATTTGTCCCACGCTGACAAGCCATCAGATTGATCAGTTGTGTTTCCAAATGATCATCTCGGTGCTGCACTTTCTCCATAAAATCCTTAGCAGACACATTTTGTAAATGTACTCCACTTTTTAAAATGTGATTTACTGCATAAGACAGTGCAGACAAGTCGCTTTCAAATAAAAGATGGAACAAATAAGGAATACTTTGTCGAAATCTGGGATCTTCAGCATATAGTCTTGTAGTCCGATACTCTGAAGCTGGAATCTGTTCTGGACGTTCATCGTATCGTCCTCCTTTTCCTTTAGGAAACAGCTGGGGAAAACATCGAGCTTCCAAGCTCTCCTCCCATACACTCACGGGATTTCCTTTTGCTTTCTTCATCTGAAAGAGATCAATATTGTCTCCCATAACTTCTTTCGAATGGAGAGGATGTATGCTAAAATGTTCATAAATTTCTTCTTCCTTTGACTTGTCCACTTTTTCAATTTGTCCAGTTGGTGTTTCTGTGTGTTCTTGAAAATCTTCTTCTTCTTCTTCTTCTTCTTCTATATAAATTGATTCATACCATTTGTTATTTTTTTTCAAATACAAATTTGCTCTTTGTACTTTCCGCACATCTACTTGCTCCTGCCAAATCTTCTTATTCTTTGTAGGTACACCATTAACCAGAATAATTAATGGTTCAGTTTCCAAAGTATCCGCATCAATAGTTTCCATATTTTTTTTCAAATCCAAGGGCAAATACACCACTCTACCTTTTAAACCTCTCAGTAAATCTGAAGGAGGTAATTTACCAGTTTTGGGCTCCATACGTACTATGGTCTGGAACGGATGAACACATTGAATGAGTATAGACTCATATGTATTTAATTCAGAAAGTTCAGCAGGAATAGCATCCAATTCTAAATTATTATGTACAGCTCTGGTCGGCATTCTATTTTCCTCTAACTTGTTGTAACAGTATTTACAAATACGCTGATCTTCACCCAATTCAAAACAATTTTCAAGAAATATATATGTGGCAAAATCCATCCACTTATAATTATCTTCATTTTCACTCTTTCTGTAGAGATCAACATTCCTAGTTTGTTTTCTATAATGAGTTCTGCGGCAACAAATACAAGTAACATTTGGTCTTTCATTAGAGACTATTGCAAATTTTGTTATGTGATCATTAAATGTGTTACTTACAGAGGGTTCTACATTCTCTTCCACTTCTGCCTCATTTACTGTGTCCTTCTCTGCACTGTTTTGTTCAGGACCAAAGTAACAAAACTGAATTTCATCAACAACCTTCTCTACATCTGATACCGTTCCTCGGAACAGAGCCCTATTCAATTCATTTAACTTTATTGCTGGACTTTTGGCAAAATACAACCGTCTCACAAACTTTCTCATTTCAGTATGATGAACAGCCAGCATCCTAAAATGATGGAAAACACTATTGCACACTTTTCTAGATAGACAAGCAAGAGAATGACCCTGCAAACCAGTATTCTCTCTCACTCTGCATGGATCCAGACTTTGAAGCACCTTAATCTTTTGTTTTACACTTTTTTTACTATATTCTCTTAGAAACTCTCGAAATCTGTCAATAGATTCCTGACGCACAGTGCAAATACTACTACAATTCCAAGTGTACACTGGGGCTTTAGGACGTCTCCCCATTGCCTCATCTGCCATCACTTGTACCTCATCTCTTGGAACCATTATCTCCTTCTCCATTATGCAACCATTTTTTACTTCGTATGAACGACCTCTGGTGTCAACTGCATGCAGCAAACTATTACTTTGAAAATAGCTCTCTTCATTAAAAAAAGGTTCACTACTTGAACTATGCATCCACTTTCCTAAAAACACTTTACAAAAGTTTGTTCTGTTCACTACTCTTTTGCTTTTGCTTTGTGATTTCAGTACATTAACCATTTTATCTAATGTACGCATCCTATTCAAAATTAATATGAATAGTTTCCTTTTTAATTCTAATGCTTTTGCTGCAATGGCTTCAATTTCTTTTTTTCTCTTATAAAACTTAGCCTTTTGCTTATATTTCTTCACATCCTTTATCAAATTGGACATAACTCTTCTCTGAAACATTTTTCTACGTATCTCTTTAAACGCTGTTTTTCTGTTTATGTTAAACTTTTCAATTGCAGAAGGTATATTTGCATTAACTAAATTCTCAATTTTTTGCTGTTCTCTATGTTTTGTTACATTTTTCCGAGGACAGACATTTTGTACATTTTTCTTTGTTTTGAATATTTTGTTAAGAAATTGTTTTTTCTGCTTACCAGAAGATTTTTTCTTTTTCCCAACATGAGCATCTTCTAGTAACTTTGGTCCTCCAGTTGTCTTCAAATATAGTTTTTTTTTTAGCGTTTTTTGAACTCGAGATTTTGTAGGCATCTTAAATTTTGTTCACTGTTCTTCAGCAATACCTGAAAAAAACTAAAAAAAACATCCTTTATTGTATTTAAATATATTACTACATTTGTTTTCACAATAGTCACAAAACAAAATTTCTTTGCCAATTTGAATGCACACAAACTGCTCTTTTTTTTGGGCAAGTGAAAATCTCTTTTACAAACTGTCACATTATGAAACCACTTTTCAGATTTTTTAAAAAGCCCATGTCCACAGTGCTACACTCCAGCAAGGGCAACCAGCCTTAGTGAAGCTCAATGTATTTGCATTACAGACTGAAACCTGAAAACCCCACTCGCTTGTAAATACTTTGCATGACTATACACGGCAAGCACATGGGTGTGTGCTAAGACTCTGCTTCTTCCTCCAAAAATTCGCTCCCCCTTTCCATCTAATGCAACTGTGAAATCACCAGAGCAAGACGCAATAAATCTCTGCCTATAATTCCTCTATGCACACAGAGTCATGTTTTCACATTAGTCCCAAAACGAAATTTCTTTGCCATTTTGAAAGCACACTTACTGCTCTTTTTTTTTCGGGCCGAGTGAAAATCACTTTTACAGACTGACACATTATGAAACCTTTTTTAAAAATGTATTTAATTGCACATGTCCAAGCTGTTTTTTTTTCAGACCACCACCATGTGTATTCTCTGTGTCTGCCTACACTCCAGCAAGGGCAACCAGCCTTAGTGATGCTGAATGTATTTGCATTACAGACTTAAACCTGAAAACCTCACTGGCTTCTAAATACTGTGCATGACTATACATGGCAAGCACATGGGTGTGTGCTAAGCCTCTGCTTCTTCCCCAAAAAATTCGCTCCCCCTTTCCATCTAATGCAACTGTGAAATCACCAGAGCAAGACGCAATAAATCTCTGCCTATAATTCCTCTATGCACACAGAGTCATGTTTTCACATTAGTCCCAAAACGAAATGTCTTTGCCATTTTGAAAGCACACTTACTGCTCTTTTTTTTTCGGGCCGAGTGAAAATCACTTTTACAGACTGACACATTATGAAACCTTTTTTAAAAATGTATTTAATTGCACATGTCCAAGCTGTTTTTTTTTCAGACCACCACCATGTGTATTCTCTGTGTCTGCCTACACTCCAGCAAGGGCAACCAGCCTTAGTGATGCTGAATGTATTTGCATTACAGACTTAAACCTGAAAACCCCACTGGCTTCTAAATACTGTGCATGACTATACACGGCAAGCACATGGGTGTGTGCTAAGCCTCTGCTTCTTCCCCCAAAAATTCGCTCCCCCTTTCCATCTAATGCAACTGTGAAATCACCAGAGCAAGACGCAATAAATCTCTGCCTATAATTCCTCTATGCACACAGAGTCATGTTTTCACATTAGTCCCAAAACGAAATTTCTTTGCCAATTTGAAAGCACACTTACTGCTCTTTTTTTTTCGGGCCAAGTGAAAATCTCTTTTTACAATTTGAAATCACTTTTACAGACTGACACATTATGAAACCACTTTTTTTTCTTTTATTTAAATGCACATGTCCAAGCTGTTTTTTCAGACCACCACCATGTGCATTCTCTGTGACTGCCTACACTCCACCAAGGGCAACCAGCCTTAGTGATGCTGAATGTATTTGCATTACAGACTTAAACCTGAAAACCCCACTGGCTTCTAAATACTGTGCATGACTATACATGGCAAGCACATGGGTGTGTGCTAAGCCTCTGCTTCTTCCCCCAAAAATTCGCTCCCCCTTTCCATCTAATGCAACTGTGAAATCACCAGAGCAAGACGCAATAAATCTCTGCCTATAATTCCTCTATGCACACAGAGTCATGTTTTCACATTAGTCCTAAAACGAAATTTCTTTGCCAATTTGAAAGCACACTTACTGCTCTTTTTTTTTAGGGCCAAGTGAAAATCTCTTTTTACAATTTGAAATCACTTTTACAGACTGACACATTATGAAACCACTTTTTTTTCTTTTATTTAAATGCACATGTCCAAGCTGTTTTTTTTTCAGACCACCACCATGTGTATTCTCTGTGTCTGCCTACACTCCAGCAAGGGCAACCAGCCTTAGTGATGCTGAATGTATTTGCATTACAGACTTAAACCTGAAAACCCCACTGGCTTCTAAATACTGTGCATGACTATACACGGCAAGCACATGGGTGTGTGCTAAGCCTCTGCTTCTTCCCCCAAAAATTCGCTCCCCCTTTCCATCTAATGCAACTGTGAAATCACCAGAGCAAGACGCAATAAATCTCTGCCTATAATTCCTCTATGCACACAGAGTCATGTTTTCACATTAGTCCCAAAACGAAATTTCTTTGCCAATTTGAAAGCACACTTACTGCTCTTTTTTTTTCGGGCCAAGTGAAAATCTCTTTTTACAATTTGAAATCACTTTTACAGACTGACACATTATGAAACCACTTTTTTTGATTTATTTAATTGCACATGTACAAACTGTTTTTTTTTTCAGACCACCACCATGTGCATTCTCTGTGACTGCCTACACTCCACCAAGGGCAACCAGCCTTAGTGATGCTGAATGTATTTGCATTACAGACTTAAACCTGAAAACCCCACTGGCTTCTAAATACTGTGCATGACTATACATGGCAAGCACATGGGTGTGTGCTAAGCCTCTGCTTCTTCCCCCAAAAATTCGCTCCCCCTTTCCATCTAATGCAACTGTGAAATCACCAGAGCAAGACGCAATAAATCTCTGCCTATAATTCCTCTATGCACACAGAGTCATGTTTTCACATTAGTCCTAAAACGAAATTTCTTTGCCAATTTGAAAGCACACTTACTGCTCTTTTTTTTTAGGGCCAAGTGAAAATCTCTTTTTACAATTTGAAATCACTTTTACAGACTGACACATTATGAAACCACTTTTTTTTCTTTTATTTAAATGCACATGTCCAAGCTGTTTTTTTTTCAGACCACCACCATGTGTATTCTCTGTGTCTGCCTACACTCCAGCAAGGGCAACCAGCCTTAGTGATGCTGAATGTATTTGCATTACAGACTTAAACCTGAAAACCCCACTGGCTTCTAAATACTGTGCATGACTATACACGGCAAGCACATGGGTGTGTGCTAAGCCTCTGCTTCTTCCCCCAAAAATTCGCTCCCCCTTTCCATCTAATGCAACTGTGAAATCACCAGAGCAAGACGCAATAAATCTCTGCCTATAATTCCTCTATGCACACAGAGTCATGTTTTCACATTAGTCCCAAAACGACATTTCTTTGCCAATTTGAAAGCACACTTACTGCTCTTTTTTTTTCGGGCCAAGTGAAAATCTCTTTTTACAATTTGAAATCACTTTTACAGACTGACACATTATGAAACCACTTTTTTTGATTTATTTAATTGCACATGTACAAACTGTTTTTTTTTCAGACCACCACCATGTGCATTCTCTGTGACTGCCTACACTCCACCAAGGGCAACCAGCCTTAGTGATGCTGAATGTATTTGCATTACAGACTTAAACCTGAAAACCCCACTGGCTTCTAAATACTGTGCATGACTATACATGGCAAGCACATGGGTGTGTGCTAAGCCTCTGCTTCTTCCCCCAAAAATTCGCTCCCCCTTTCCATCTAATGCAACTGTGAAATCACCAGAGCAAGACGCAATAAATCTCTGCCTATAATTCCTCTCTGCACACAGAGTCATGTTTTCACATTAGTCCTAAAACGAAATTTCTTTGCCAATTTGAAAGCACACTTACTGCTCTTTTTTTTTCGGGCCAAGTGAAAATCTCTTTTTACAATTTGAAATCACTTTTACAGACTGACACATTATGAAACCACTATTTTTGATTTATTTAATTGCACGTGTCCAAGCTGTTTTTTTTTCAGACCACCACCATGTGCATTCTCTGTGACTGCCTACACTCCACCAAGGGCAACCAGCCTTAGTGATGCTGAATGTATTTGCATTACAGACTTAAACCTGAAAACCCCACTGGCTTCTAAATACTGTGCATGACTATACATGGCAAGCACATGGGTGTGTGCTAAGCCTCTGCTTCTTCCCCCAAAAATTCGCTCCCCCTTTCCATCTAATGCAACTGTGAAATCACCAGAGCAAGACGCAATAAATCTCTGCCTATAATTCTTCTATGCACACAGAGTCATGTTTTCACATTAGTCCCAAAACGAAATTTCTTTGCCAATTTGAAAGCACACTTACTGCTCTTTTTTTTTCGGGCCAAGTGAAAATCTCTTTTTACAATTTGAAATCACTTTTACAGACTGACACATTATGAAACCACTATTTTTGATTTATTTAATTGCATGTGTCCAAGCTGTTTTTTTTTCAGACCAACACCATGTGTATTCTCTGTGTCTGCCTACACTCCAGCAAGGGCAACCAGCCTTAGTGATGCTGAATGTATTTGCATTACAGACTTAAACCTGAAAACCCCACTGGCTTCTAAATACTGTGCATGACTATACACGGCAAGCACATGGGTGTGTGCTAAGCCTCTGCTTCTTCCCCAAAAAATTCGCTCCCCCTTTCCATCTAATGCAACTGTGAAATCACCAGAGCAAGACGCAATAAATCTCTGCCTATAATTCTTCTATGCACACAGAGTCATGTTATCACATTAGTCCCAAAACGAAATTTCTTTGCCAATTTGAAAGCACACTTACTGCTCTTTTTTTTTTCGGGGCAAGTGTAAATCACTTTTACACACTGACACATTATGAAACCACCATGTGTAACTACAACAAAAACAATTCCCATTTCTATTATTCATTTCTTAAGTTACCACATACATACCCTCTCAAACTGTAAACTCACCTTTAAAATTAGTTAGTTGTGAAAGAAATGTGACACTCAAACAGCAGATTATCAGAGCCAGGATCTCTGTTGTGTTCACCTCTCTCCTCTCAGCAGAACCAGATAATGGCAAACTTTCCCTCTATTTTTCCACACATATACATGTAAGTTTCAAATCTCGGTGCTTCCCCCTTTTTTTCACATGTAATCACACATTTCTATTGGTTGAAAAGGAACCCTTTTCCAAAAGTACCCTTCCCTCAACTTGACTTCTGCCTAGTACCCTTCCCCCAACTTGACTTCTGCCTGCTACCATAGCAACAGCTCATGGAACACTGCTGTGTGCAGTTAGGTCAGAAGTTCGACACACAATGTTTCAATTCCACAGAGCAAGAGTGCTTGACTTTTCAAACCTAACAGCAAATCCATAGTACTGTTCTTTGGTTACACATTTTTTTGTACCAATACAAAACATGCTTCTATTAATTTTCACATACAGCCTAGTTTTTATTCTAGAATGGTATGAAACAGCCAATCAGTTCTTTTTGTTTTAAAAAAATATGTATGCCTCCATTTCCAAACTGTCTTTCTTTTCATATTGCCATCCTACTGAAAGACACCTCCTGAGTGCATCCAGTTCTCCTTTGAAGATGTTCACAGTGTGGATTGTAGGGCACAGCTATGTCTTCTGGAGTGAAAAGTTTGCAGAGAAAACAGATATGGTGAGAGACCTTGCTTTGCCAAATGTAGACATTAAATGGATTGGTCAGAGAGGGTTAAAGTGGCACCAATTGATGCCATTGGTGAAATCCTTCATTCAAATCCAACACCCTGACCTCATAATAGTGCACTGTGGTGGCAATGACCTAGGCACTTTGACTGGGGTAGGTCTGGAAATGCTTATGAAGGACACCTTTGCACAACTGTTTACACTTTTCCCTAAAACTGCCTTTGTGTTTTCCAACATATGCCAAAGGCAAAAATGGAACTGGTCCAATCATTTCTGTCCACAGATTGACAAAGCAAGAAAGCACGTCAACAAATCTGTTTCTGCTTTCCTCCGTGACTATGGTATGGGTGCCATTTACCACAACAACTTGCGTTATGACATGCAAGACATTTATAGAGGAGATGGTGTGCACTTCAATGATGAAGGGAACAGAGTCTTCCTCTTGAACCTTAGACTCTGCATCGGTACTTACTTGTAGGTACCACTAAAAAAATGACTTCATAAACACAACAGCTCTTTTTAGAGCTCCCTAATTTCTAAACTCTTAAATCTGCTTTTCATTTATCTATTTTTATTTTTTTACCGTACGCTTACCGTAAGCTTACCGTACGCGTACCCCGTGATTTTTTTTAAAATCAATAAATGTTTTTTTTGTACTTTTCTGTCCTTCTTTGACCCCCTTACAAATGTTAGGGGGTCTGTAACTCTCCTCATTGCCCCCTTTCCTTGTTTTCACTCTTTTTTTTCAGAGTGAAATACACAAAATGGCGGCCGCCGCTTCCTGGTTTCGGCCGATTCGAATGTTTACTAAGATCTAAGAGCCAATCAGAATCGCGCTCGCGCACGCCGCCGTACGCTTACCGTAAGCGTACGGTAAGCGTACCGTAAGCGGGCTCAGATATATATATTGATTTAAAGGCTATTTTCTCAGAATCTACTGAACAGATTTACACCAAACCTACAAAAGGCACTTCCTTGACCTAGGGACTACCTCTCTGCCAAATTTTGAGTAATTCTGTTCAGCCGTTCGGGCTGTAGCTCGTTCTAAAGGTCCTATGGAAAAATGCATGGGAAAAACGCGTTTTGGGACCCCCCTTTTATCTCAGCCCCCGCTTGACGAATCCCCCCGAGACTTTCAGGGTAGGAGTGGAGCGTAGCGCCCCACCTATTTTGAGAAATTCGCGAGGATTCGTCGACCGGCGCCAAAGTTATTCAAAATAGAATGTTGCGGATTTCCTATGGAAACGTGGTCCTAACTATAACTACCTACTGGCGACCGCCAGTAGGTAATATATATCAATTGTACCCCTGGCAGGGCTGCCTCCACGTAGCCTCTGGTCAGATAACACAAACACGGACCAACTTCTTAGTGCAAAGATTTTAATCGCTCAACTGCAAAGATGTTGTATATATATATATATATATATATATTACCTACTGGCGGTCGCCAGTAGGTAGTTATAGTTAGGACCACGTTTCCATAGGAAAACCTCAACATTCTATTTTGAATAACTTTGGCGCCGGTCGACGAATCCTCGCAAATTTCTCAAAATAGGTGGGGCGCTACGCTCCGCTCCTACTCTGAAAGTCTCGGGGGGATCCGTCAAGCGGGGGCTGAGATAAAAGGGGGGTCCCAAAACGCGTTTTTCCCATGCATTTTTCCATAGGACCTTTAGAATGAGCTACAGCCCGAACGGCTGAACAGAATTACTCAAAATTTGGCAGAGAGGTAGTCCCTAGGTCAAGGAAGTGCCTTTTGTAGGTTTGGAGTAAATCTGTTCAGTAGATTCTGAGAAAATAGCCTTTAAATCAATATATATATCTGAGCCCGCTTACGGTACGCTTACCGTACGCTTACGGTAAGCGTACGGCGGCGTGCGCGAGCGCGATTCTGATTGGCTCTTAGATCTTAGTAAACATTCGAATCGGCCGAAACCAGGAAGCGGCGGCCGCCATTTTGTGTATTTCACTCTGAAAAAAAAGAGTGAAAACAAGGAAAGGGGGCAATGAGGAGAGTTACAGACCCCCTAACAATTGTAAGGGGGTCAAAGAAGGACAGAAAAGTACAAAAAAAACATTTATTGATTTTAAAAAAAATCACGGGGTACGCGTACGGTAAGCTTACGGTAAGCGTACGGTAAAAAAAATAAAAATAAATAAATGAAAAGCAGATTTAAGAGTTTAGAAATTAGGGAGCTCTAAAAAGAGCTGTTGTGTTTATGAAGTCATTTTTTTAGTGGTACCTACAAGTAAGTACCGATGCAGAGTCTAAGGTTCAAGAGGAAGACTCTGTTCCCTTCATCATTGAAGTGCACACCATCTCCTCTATAAATGTCTTGCATGTCATAACGCAAGTTGTTGTGGTAAATGGCACCCATACCATAGTCACGGAGGAAAGCAGAAACAGATTTGTTGACGTGCTTTCTTGCTTTGTCAATCTGTGGACAGAAATGATTGGACCAGTTCCATTTTTGCCTTTGGCATATGTTGGAAAACACAAAGGCAGTTTTAGGGAAAAGTGTAAACAGTTGTGCAAAGGTGTCCTTCATAAGCATTTCCAGACCTACCCCAGTCAAAGTGCCTAGGTCATTGCCACCACAGTGCACTATTATGAGGTCAGGGTGTTGGATTTGAATGAAGGATTTCACCAATGGCATCAATTGGTGCCACTTTAACCCTCTCTGACCAATCCATTTAATGTCTACATTTGGCAAAGCAAGGTCTCTCACCATATCTGTTTTCTCTGCAAACTTTTCACTCCAGAAGACATAGCTGTGCCCTACAATCCACACTGTGAACATCTTCAAAGGAGAACTGGATGCACTCAGGAGGTGTCTTTCAGTAGAATGGCAATATGAAAAGAAAGACAGTTTGGAAATGGAGGCATACATATTTTTTTAAAACAAAAAGAACTGATTGGCTGTTTCATACCATTCCAGAATAAAAACTAGGCTGTATGTGAAAATTAATAGAAGCATGTTTTGTATTGGTACAAAAAAATGTGTAACCAAAGAACAGTACTATGGATTTGCTGTTAGGTTTGAAAAGTCAAGCACTCTTGCTCTGTGGAATTGAAACATTGTGTGTCGAACTTCTGACCTAACTGCACACAGCAGTGTTCCATGAGCTGTTGCTATGGTAGCAGGCAGAAGTCAAGTTGGGGGAAGGGTACTAGGCAGAAGTCAAGTTGGGGGAAGGGTACTTTTGGAAAAGGGTTCGTTTTCAACCAATAGAAATGTGTGAATACATGTGAAAAAAAGGGGGAAGCACTGAGATTTGAAACTTACATGTATATGTGTGGAAAAATAGAGGGAAAGTTTGCCATTATCTGGTTCTGCTGAGAGGAGAGAGGTGAACACAACAGAGATCCTGGCTCTGATAATCTGCTGTTTGAGTGTCACATTTCTTTCACAACTAACTAATTTTAAAGGTGAGTTTACAGTTTGAGAGGGGATGTATGTGGTAACTTAAGAAATGAATAATAGAAATGGGAATTGTTTTTGTTGTAGTTACACATGGTGGTTTCATAATGTGTCAGTGTGTAAAAGTGATTTACACTTGCCCCGAAAAAAAAAAAGAGCAGTAAGTGTGCTTTCAAATTGGCAAAGAAATTTCGTTTTGGGACTAATGTGAAAACATGACTCTGTGTGCATAGAAGAATTATAGGCAGAGATTTATTGCGTCTTGCTCTGGTGATTTCACAGTTGCATTAGATGGAAAGGGGGAGCGAATTATTGGGGGAAGAAGCAGAGGCTTAGCACACACCCATGTCCTTGCCGTGTATAGTCATGCACAGTATTTACAAGCCAGTGGGGTTTTCAGGTTTAAGTCTGTAATGCAAATACATTCAGCATCACTAAGGCTGGTTGCCCTTGCTGGAGTGTAGGCAGTCACAGAGAATGCACATGGTGGTGGTCTGAAAAAAAAACAGCTTGGACACGTGCAATTAAATAAATCAAAAAATAGTGGTTTCATAATGTGTCAGTCTGTAAAAGTGATTTCAAATTGTAAAAAGAGATTTTCACTTGGCCCGAAAAAAAAAGAGCAGTAAGTGTGCTTTGAAATTGGCAAAGAAATTTCGTTTTGGCACTAATGTGAAAACATGACTCTGTGTGCATAGAAGAATTATAGGCAGAGATTTATTGTGTCTTGCTCTGGTGATTTCACAGTTGCATTAGATGGAAAGGGGGAGCGAATTATTGGGGGAAGAAGCAGAGGCTTAGCACACACCCATGTCCTTGCCGTGTATAGTCATGCACAGTATTTACAAGCCAGTGGGGTTTTCAGGTTTAAGTCTGTAATGCAAATACATTCAGCATCACTAAGGCTGGTTGCCCTTGGTGGAGTGTAGGCAGTCACAGAGAATGCACATGGTGGTGGTCTGAAAAAAAAACAGCTTGGACACGTGCAATTAAATAAATCAAAAATAGTGGTTTCATAATGTGTCAGTCTGTAAAAGTGATTTCAAATTGTAAAAAGAGATTTTCACTTGGCCCAAAAAAAAAAGAGCAGTAAGTGTGCTTTCAAATTGGCAAAGAAATTTCGTTTTGGCACTAATGTGAAAACATGACTCTGTGTGCATAGAAGAATTATAGGCAGAGATTTATTGCGTCTTGCTCTGGTGATTTCACAGTTGCATTAGATGGAAAGGGGGAGCGAATTATTGGGGGAAGAAGCAGAGGCTTAGCACACACCCATGTCCTTGCCGTGTATAGTCATGCACAGTATTTACAAGCCAGTGGGGTTTTCAGGTTTAAGTCTGTAATGCAAATACATTCAGCATCACTAAGGCTGGTTGCCCTTGCTGGAGTGGAGGCAGTCACAGAGAATGCACATGGTGGTGGTCTGAAAAAAAAACAGCTTGGACACGTGCAATTAAATAAATCAAAAATAGTGGTTTCATAATGTGTCAGTCTGTAAAAGTGATTTCAAATTGTAAAAAGAGATTTTCACTTGGCCCGAAAAAAAAAGAGCAGTAAGTGTGCTTTGAAATTGGCAAAGAAATTTCGTTTTGGCACTAATGTGAAAACATGACTCTGTGTGCATAGAAGAATTATAGGCAGAGATTTATTGCGTCTTGCTCTGGTGATTTCACAGTTGCATTAGATGGAAAGGGGGAGCGAATTATTGGGGGAAGAAGCAGAGGCTTAGCACACACCCATGTCCTTGCCGTGTATAGTCATGCACAGTATTTACAAGCCAGTGGGGTTTTCAGGTTTAAGTCTGTAATGCAAATACATTCAGCATCACTAAGGCTGGTTGCCCTTGGTGGAGTGTAGGCAGTCACAGAGAATGCACATGGTGGTGGTCTGAAAAAAAAACAGCTTGGACACGTGCAATTAAATAAATCAAAAATAGTGGTTTCATAATGTGTCAGTCTGTAAAAGTGATTTCAAATTGTAAAAAGAGATTTTCACTTGGCCCAAAAAAAAAAGAGCAGTAAGTGTGCTTTCAAATTGGCAAAGAAATTTCGTTTTGGCACTAATGTGAAAACATGACTCTGTGTGCATAGAAGAATTATAGGCAGAGATTTATTGCGTCTTGCTCTGGTGATTTCACAGTTGCATTAGATGGAAAGGGGGAGCGAATTATTGGGGGAAGAAGCAGAGGCTTAGCACACACCCATGTCCTTGCCGTGTATAGTCATGCACAGTATTTACAAGCCAGTGGGGTTTTCAGGTTTAAGTCTGTAATGCAAATACATTCAGCATCACTAAGGTTGGTTGCCCTTGGTGGAGTGTAGGCAGTCACAGAGAATGCACATGGTGGTGGTCTGAAAAAAAAACAGCTTGGACACGTGCAATTAAATAAATCAAAAATAGTGGTTTCATAATGTGTCAGTCTGTAAAAGTGATTTCAAATTGTAAAAAGAGATTTTCACTTGGCCCGAAAAAAAAAGAGCAGTAAGTGTGCTTTGAAATTGGCAAAGAAATTTCGTTTTGGCACTACTGTGAAAACATGACTCTGTGTGCATAGAAGAATTATAGGCAGAGATTTATTGCGTCTTGCTCTGGTGATTTCACAGTTGCATTAGATGGAAAGGGGGAGCGAATTATTGGGGGAAGAAGCAGAGGCTTAGCACACACCCATGTCCTTGCCGTGTATAGTCATGCACAGTATTTACAAGCCAGTGGGGTTTTCAGGTTTAAGTCTGTAATGCAAATACATTCAGCATCACTAAGGCTGGTTGCCCTTGGTGGAGTGTAGGCAGTCACAGAGAATGCACATGGTGTTGGTCTGAAAAAAAAACAGCTTGGACACGTCCAATTAAATAAATCAAAAATAGTGGTTTCATAATGTGTCAGTCTGTAAAAGTGATTTCAAATTGTAAAAAGAAATTTTCACTTGGCCCGAAAAAAAAAAGAGCAGTAAGTGTGCTTTGAAATTGGCAAAGAAATTTCGTTTTGGCACTAATGTGAAAACATGACTCTGTGTGCATAGAAGAATTATAGGCAGAGATTTATTGCGTCTTGCTCTGGTGATTTCACAGTTGCATTAGATGGAAAGGGGGAGCGAATTATTGGGGGAAGAAGCAGAGGCTTAGCACACACCCATGTCCTTGCCGTGTATAGTCATGCACAGTATTTACAAGCCAGTGGGGTTTTCAGGTTTAAGTCTGTAATGCAAATACATTCAGCATCACTAAGGCTGGTTGCCCTTGCTGGAGTGTAGGCAGTCACAGAGAATGCACATGGTGGTGGTCTGAAAAAAAAACAGCTTGGACACGTGCAATTAAATAAATCAAAAATAGTGGTTTCATAATGTTTCAGTCTGTAAAAGTGATTTCAAATTGTAAAAAGAGATTTTCACTTGGCCCGAAAAAAAAAGAGCAGTAAGTGTGCTTTCAAATTGGCAAAGAAATTTCGTTTTGGGACTAATGTGAAAACATGACTCTGTGTACATAGAAGAATTATAGGCAGAGATTTATTGCGTCTTGCTCTGGTGATTTCACAGTTGCATTAGATGGAAAGGGGGAGCGAATTTTTGGGGGAAGAAGCAGAGGCTTAGCACACACCCATGTCCTTGCCGTGTATAGTCATGCACAGTATTTACAAGCCAGTGGGGTTTTCAGGTTTAAGTCTGTAATACAAATACATTCAGCATCACTAAGGCTGGTTGCCCTTGGTGGAGTGTAGCACTGTGGACATGGGCTTTTTAAAAAATCTGAAAAGTGGTTTCATAATGTGACAGTTTGTAAAAGAGATTTTCACTTGCCCAAAAAAAAGAGCAGTTTGTGTGCATTCAAATTGGCAAAGAAATTTCGTTTTGTGACTATTGTGAAAAGAAATGTAGTAATATATTTAAATACAATAACAGATTTTTTTTTTAGTTTTTTTCAGGTATTGCTGAAGAACAGTGAACAAAATTTAAGATGCCTACAAAATCTCGAGTTCAAAAAACGCTAAAAAAAAAACTATATTTGAAGACAACTGGAGGACCAAAGTTAGTAGAAGATGCTGATGTTGGGAAAAAGAAAAAATCTTCTGGTAAGCAAAAAAAACAATTTCTAAACAAAATATTCAAAACAAAGAAAAATGTACAAAATGTCTGTTCTCGGAAAAATGTAACAAAACATAGAGAACAGCAAAAAATTGAGAATTTAGTTAATGCAAATATACCTTCTGCAATTGAAAAGTTTAACATAAACAGAAAAACAGCATTTAAAGAGATACGTAGAAAAATGTTTCAGAGAAGAGTTATGTCCATTTTGATAAAGGATATAAAGAAATATAAGCAAAAGGCTAAATATTACAAGAGAAAAAAAGAAATTGAAGCCATTGCAGCAAAAGCATTAGAATTAAAAAGGAAACTATTCATATTAATTTTGAATAGGATGCGTACATTAGATAAAATGGTTAATGTACTGAAATCACAAAGCAAAAGCAAAAGAGTAGTGAACAGAACAAACTTTTGTAAAGTGTTTTTAGGAAAGTGGATGCATAGTTCAAGTAGTGAACCTTTTTTTAATGAAGAGAGCTATTTTCAAAGTAATAGTTTGCTGCATGCAGTTGACACCAGAGGTCGTTCATACGAAGTAAAAAATGGTTGCATAATGGAGAAGGAGATAATGGTTCCAAGAGATGAGGTACAAGTGATGGCAGATGAGGCAATGGGGAGACGTCCTAAAGCCCCAGTGTACACTTGGAATTGTAGTAGTATTTGCACTGTGCGTCAGGAATCTATTGACAGATTTCGAGAGTTTCTAAGAGAATATAGTAAAAAAAGTGTAAAACAAAAGATTAAGGTGCTTCAAAGTCTGGATCCATGCAGAGTGAGAGAGAATACTGGTTTGCAGGGTCATTCTCTTGCTTGTCTATCTAGAAAAGTGTGCAATAGTGTTTTCCATCATTTTAGGATGCTGGCTGTTCATCATACTGAAATGAGAAAGTTTGTGAGACGGTTGTATTTTGCCAAAAGTCCAGCAATAAAGTTAAATGAATTGAATAGGGCTCTGTTCCGAGGAACGGTATCAGATGTAGAGAAGGTTGTTGATGAAATTCAGTTTTGTTACTTTGGTCCTGAACAAAACAGTGCAGAGAAGGACACAGTAAATGAGGCAGAAGTGGAAGACAATGTAGAACCCTCTGTAAGTAACACATTTAATGATCATATAACAAAATTTGCAATAGTCTCTAATGAAAGACCAAATTTTACTTGTATTTGTTGCCGCAGAACTCATTATAGAAAACAAACTAGGAATGTTGATCTCTACAGAAAGAGTGAAAATGAAGATAATTATAAGTGGAAGGATTTTGCCACATATATTTCTAGAAAATTGTTTTGAATTGGGTGAAGATCAGCGTATTTGTAAATACTGTTATAACAAGTTAGAGGAAAATAGAATGCCGACCAGAGCTGTACATAATAATTTAGAATTGGATGCTATTCCTGCTGAACTTTCTGAATTAAATACATATGAGTCTATACTCATTCAATGTGTTCATCCGTTCCAGACCATAGTACGTATGGAGCCCAAAACTGGTAAATTACCTCCTTCAGATTTACTGAGAGGTTTAAAAGGTAGAGTGGTGTATTTGCCCTTGGATTTGAAAAAAAATATGGAAACTATTGATGCGGATACTTTGGAAACTGAACCATTAATTATTCTGGTTAATGGTGTACCTACAAAGAATAAGAAGATTTGGCAGGAGCTGGTAGATGTGCGGAAAGTACAAAGAGCAAATTTGTATTTGAAAAAAAATAACAAATGGTATGAATCAATTTATATAGAAGAAGAAGAAGAAGAAGAAGATTTACAAGGAGACACAGAAACACCAACTGGACAAATTGAAAAAGTGGACAAGTCAAAGGAAGAAGAAATTTATGAACATTTTAGCATACATCCTCTCCATTCGAAAGAAGTTATGGGAGACAATATTGATCTCTTTCAGATGAAGAAAGCAAAAGGAAATCCCGTGAGTGTATGGGAGGAGAGCTTGGAAGCTCGATGTTTTCCCCAGCTGTTTCCTAAAGGAAAAGGAGGACGATACGATGAACGTCCAGAACAGATTCCAGCTTCAGAGTATCGAACTACAAGACTATATGCTGAAGATCCCAGATTT
The DNA here is from genome assembly GCF_964204655.1 of Triturus cristatus. Classification (NCBI taxonomy): domain Eukaryota; kingdom Metazoa; phylum Chordata; class Amphibia; order Caudata; family Salamandridae; genus Triturus; species Triturus cristatus. The sequence continues at coordinate 1,083,042,177 of NC_140590.1, forward strand.
CGACAAAGTATTCCTTATTTGTTCCATCTTTTATTTGAAAGCGACTTGTCTGCACTGTCTTATGCAGTAAATCACATTTTAAAAAGTGGAGTACATTTACAAAATGTGTCTGCTAAGGATTTTATGGAGAAAGTGCAGCACCGAGATGATCATTTGGAAACACAACTGATCAATCTGATGGCTTGTCAGCGTGGGACAAATGAATATTGGTACCGACGCCATGGTGAACTAAAATGCATGTTACGCAATTTAGGAACACCAACATGGTTCCTTACCCTAAGCTGTGCCGAGTACGCTTGGGATGATTTACTGGATTTTCTACGAGAGGCCAATTCAAACATTAAAAACATCGAATACAAGACAGCAGGAGAACTGTGCTCATTGGATCCGGTTAATGTTTGCAGATATTTCAATCATAGATTTGAGGCTATGATGTCCTTCATCTGCAATAAAAAAAATCCACCCCTTGGAGAAGTAGTGGATTTCTTTTGGAGAAAAGAGTACCAGGCAAGAGGTGCTCCTCATATTCATATGCTGCTGTGGATCAAGGATGCCCCAAAGTTTGGAACAGATACTGATGAAGCAGTGTTATCTTACATTGAAGAATATGCAACATGTGCTATACCAAAAAGCACAGAAGAGAACAAGTTAAAGGAGCAAGTTCTACGTTTCCAAAGTCATCGGTGTGGAAAATACTGTCGACGGAAATACAAGAGCAAAGAAAAATACTACACTAAGGTGCCGATCACGATCCGGTAAAAAATTCCCCCGTGCGACTCGTATCGGGTCTTTTTACCGTACGAATCGTACAAGTGCCGTACGAACTGGCAATCACGATTCGCATGGTAAAAAGTCCATACGACCCGCACCGGGAATCATTCCCCACACGTCCTCGGGTCGGAAAATGTGTCCGACACGTCCTCGGACGATTTACCTTACAAACGTAAAAATCCAAGTCCGACCGAGGAATCACGATCCATTCCGTGCGTCCGACCGTATGGAAAAAACACCGTCCGCACCGAACACCAATAGCAACCATGGAGACATGTGCCCGCATACGCGCCCAACACTCCCCCCAGCCCCCGTACGTCCGACACGTACCCCCCGTATATGTATACCCCCACCCGTCTATGTACACCCCAGTACGTTCCAGTCGTACCCCCACCCCAGTACGTGTCGTACCACCGTCAATGTAAACCCCCCCACCCCTGTACGTGTCGTACCACCGTCAATGTACACCCCAGTACGTTCCAGTCGTACCCCCACCCCAGTACGTGTCGTACCACCGTCAATGTACACCCCCCCACCCCTGTACGTGTCGTACCACCGTCAATGTACACCCCCCCACCCCTGTACGTGTCGTACCACCGTCTATGTACACCCCAGTACGTTCCAGTCGTACCCCCACCCCAGTACGTGTCGTACCACCGTGAACCTACACCCCAGTACGTTCCAGTCGTACCCCCACCCCAGTACGTGTCGTACCACCGTCAATGTACACCCCCCCACCCCTGTACGTGTCGTACCACCGTCAATGTACACCCCCCCCACCCCTGTACGTGTCGTACCACCGTCTATGTACACCCCAGTACGTTCCAGTCGTACCCCCACCCCAGTACGTGTCGTACCACCGTCAATGTACACCCCCCCACCCCTGTACGTGTCGTACCACCGTCAATGTACACCCCCCACCCCTGTACGTGTCGTACCACCGTCTATGTACACCCCCCCACCCCTGTACGTGTCGTACCACCGTCCATGTACACCCCAGTACGTTCCAGTCGTACCCCCACCCCAGTACGTGTCGTACCACCGTCAATGTACACCCCCCCACCCCAGTACGTGTCGTACCACCGTCAATGTACACCCCCCCACCCCTGTACGTGTCGTACCACCGTCAATGTACACCCCCCCACCCCTGTACGTGTCGTACCACCGTCTATGTACACCCCAGTACGTTCCAGTCGTACCCCCACCCCAGTACGTGTCGTACCACCGTCAATGTACACCCCCCCACCCCTGTACGTGTCGTACCACCGTCAATGTACACCCCCCACCCCTGTACGTGTCGTACCACCGTCTATGTACACCCCCCCACCCCTGTACGTGTCGTACCACCGTCTATGTACACCCCAGTACGTTCCAGTCGTACCCCCACCCCAGTACGTGTCGTACCACCGTCAATGTACACCCCCCCACCCCTGTACGTGTCGTACCACCGTCAATGTACACCCCCCACCCCTGTACGTGTCGTACCACCGTCTATGTACACCCCCCCACCCCTGTACGTGTCGTACCACCGTCTATGTACACCCCAGTACGTTCCAGTCGTACCCCCACCCCAGTACGTGTCGTACCACCGTCAATGTACACCCCCCCACCCCTGTACGTGTCGTACCACCGTCAATGTACACCCCCCACCCCTGTACGTGTCGTACCACCGTCTATGTACACCCCCCCACCCCTGTACGTGTCGTACCACCGTCTATGTACACCCCAGTACGTTCCAGTCGTACCCCCACCCCAGTACGTTCCTGGCGCACCCCCAACACAACCTCCTAAGTACGGAGCGCACCCCATGCCCCAACATCACAACCGCATGTACGAGTCGTACAAAGCCACACACAAGGACCAAATCGTACTACCAAATGGCCCATGTACACACCGTACACACGCTCAAAACGCACGTACACAACAAGGACAAAACAAAACAACTCAACAATACACCATTCGAAAGGCACACAGCCACTAAACATGGCCAACAACCACTAAAATAACACAATCACTGACCTGCAACTGTCAAAAACAAACAGAGGCCCAATACACCACCACTCCTTATAACACACCCACCCAAAATTCAAACACTGCCACACCCACCCATGGACCAATAAAAAGGGCCCACACACACAAACCATGAGCCTTTGCAACAGACCCACTGCTGCCAGACACCACAGAACCAGACTACAAGCGACACCACATCTTACACTTGCACACCTTCACACGACCACCCTCACAAACACCCTCTCATCACATTCACACACACACACAACCATCCACACCCCCCCCCAACATCCACACACCCCCCACACCCACACCATCCCCACCCACACCCCTCACCATGCCCACTACCAAGAATCCAAAGTTCAGTCACCGAGAGTTGGAGGTCCTTGTTGATCAAATCCTCAGAGTCGAGCCACAGATCTTTGGAACATTGGTCAGAAGCACCAGCCAGGCAGCCAAAACAGCCATGTGGCAGACCATCGTCGATGCTGTGAATGCTGTTGCGGACACCAGGAGGACCAAGCAGGATTGCCAGAACAGGTGGTATGATCTGCGGAGGAGGGTCAGAGCCAAGAGGCAGGAGGAACACGACCAGGCCAACGCCACCGGAGGAGGGCCCTCCCGCAGAGCCGTACAGTACCATCCCTGGGAGGAGAGGGTGATGGCCATACTGCCGGTGGAGGCAGTTGAAGGAGTAGAAGGACTCCGAGACCCGGGTGAGTACACAAACAACGCACCTCACATGGGGGGAACTGCAACCACAACCAAAATCAATCACAGGCACGCAACCACCACAAGCCATCGCATTACTCAACCACACTCCATGAGCAGGCACATGCCACTGCTGCCACCATGCCCCATGCACCCAGCTGGACAATGTCAAGTCACAGGCCACAGAAGACAACAACACATGACACGGTAACCCGGATGGCGGGAGGCTGGGCACCAAGAATCACATAGTGCGACTCCAAAGCAGACAACAATGCCCTCTGCCCATATGGCCTAGGTCACAGCCAGACAAACACTGTGTCCCAACACAGGAATGACTTGCCAGCAAATGGCGGATGCCTTGCATCAACACATGGGGGTGAAGGCACTGTTTTGCACATGCCAGCAGCTAATGAACAGCCAACAGTGTGAAAGAGTGGCAGCACACACCACCACAGCAGCAGCGCACAGACACACAGCAGACAAAATGGGTGCCTGGAGATCAGAAACAAACTCACATCAACAGGCCAAGGGCCACTCAAAGATCTGCTAACAGTGTGTGCCCAGGAAGCTGGGCCAAGGTGACAGAGGGTGACACACGGAGGGAGGGAGAGGGGGACACAGAGGGAGGGAGAGGGGGACTGAGAGGGAGGGAGACACAGGAAGATGGACAGAGGGAGGAGGCTGACACACAGAGGGAGGGAGAGGGGGACAGAGAGGGAGGGAGAGGGGGACAGAGAGGGAGGGGGACACAGGAAGATGGACAGAGGGAGGAGGCTGACACACAGAGGGAGGGAGAGGGGGACAGAGAGGGAGGGAGAGGGGGACAGAGAGGGAGGGAGAGGGGGACAGAGAGGGAGGGAGACACAGGAAGATGGACAGAGGGAGGAGGCTGACACACAGAGGGAGGGAGAGGGGGACACAGAGGGAGGGAGACACAGGAAGATGGACAGAGGGAGGAGGCTGACACACAGAGGGAGGGAGAGGGGGACACAGAGGGAGGGAGACACAGGAAGATGGACAGAGGGAGGAGGCTGACACACAGAGGGAGGGAGAGGGGGACACAGAGGGAGGGAGAGGGGGACACAGAGGGAGGGAGAGGGGGACACAGAGGGAGGGAGAGGGGGACAGAGAGGGAGGGAGAGGGGGACAGAGAAGGAGGGAGACACAGGGAGAGCAAATCAGTCCTTTGGTGTGTGGGAATGTCTGCTCGTCAGCAGGTGGACTGCGTGCATGTAGACAAGGGTGCCCAGTGCCAGAACCCCCCCTCTTCATCATGGCAAAACGCAGGGCCATGTTACAACCTGTACACGAGCACAAGGACAGCCACCTGCATCATATGAGTGTGTGGATCCACTCCATGTGCACATGTACAGTGCTACAAGGAAGGCGCAAACGCATAGCTCGGCACACATGCACACTCCACTGCTGACTGCAGTCACACTTGACGCAGCAAGTAAGACTGTGCCACACATAGTTAAAGGGGCCAAATTGGTGCCCAAGGGACACACACATGCACAAGTGCACTGTGAGTGGAATGCAAGACAGATCCTAATTCCAAGAGGAAATGTGCCAACTTTGTAACGGATGCAACATGGATGTTGCATGGATCAAAATTAACATTGTCTCTCTCACACACAGGTCAACGTCGTGCTGCACCCCCCAACACTGGGGGGGAACACTCACAGGACCCGGATCTGCAGGAGACCGATCCCACCGGCAGCGACCACTCTCACCACTCTGCGGACGACCCCGACCGACCTGGCCCCTCTGGTGTCCAACCACCTGCAGCACCTGCGTCAGGTACAACCGTGCCAACCACCACCCCCACTCCTGCCACATCCCAGGAGACACCCAGGATCCCTGCCCCAACACCACAATGCAGCCAGGCTCGCCAGGAGGGACACGGTGTCCCGGGCACCCAGGAGGAGGCAGGCGACAACGCCAATGCCACCCCTCAGGGGTCCCGGAGACCCCATGTGCCCACAAGTGCAGGCCAGACGCAAGTGGGCAGGGGTGGTGGGAGTGGAGAGCGGCGGAGGCGCGAGCCTGACCAGTTGGCTGGGGATCCGGTATTTTCCCATGTCCGTAACATCCTGGACTCATACCGGCAGGACACCACGGGCATGGCCCAGGTTGTGTCCGTCCTCGAGGGGATCAAGGTCCAGCAGGCCCAGCAACATGCGGAGCTAATAGCCTGTCTACAGCTACACCAACGGAGGATGGAGGACAGACAGGCTGAGCAAGTGACGGCGTCCCAGGGGATTCACGCTGAACTCCGTCGGATGGCCGACACCATGGCCGACCCTCCCTGTGCCAGAAGGCGGAGAACATCACCACCCACAGGGAGGGATCATGAGGAGGAGGAGGAAACATCCGACGGAGCATCCCAGACGTCGTCACGGCCTGCTGCTGAGGTTCCCCGCAGGAAGCCGGGTCGTCCACGGAAAGGACCGTGAGGGTGGCTGCTACATCACCATCTCCCAGGACACCTGGCCTGGCACCTGGCCCACTGGAGCAACAGCATCACAGCATCAAGAGACATTCTCTGCCACATGGCCCTGCTGGTCACTGGCTGACCAATGTTGACAAAGACTGTGGCATGGACTCTGAGGATTTCCAATGGCAAGGACACCAACTCCCCTACTGAACTTTGGATTCCCTAATCCCGGAAAGGCCCTCACTTGGCCCCCCCCCCCCAATAATAAATCACACTATTAAGAGTAGATGCCTGCTGGTAGCATTATTACCTAACATGTGTCTTGTACAGTCTAAACATGCCTGAGTCATCTGTTCACTTCAACCATCCACACCCTGGGGCCTGAGTCTGGCACAGGACACATGGGTCACAGTTTTCTAGGCAAGACAGACATGGAGCACCATACACACCCGTGATGGTCAGAACCAGCTGAGGGGGTGGCCGAACAACCGTGCTGACAGACACATTGAGTACAGCAACAGTCATGCGCAGAGGTCAGGGATCCTGGCCCGTGTCCTGGGGGGCACCCAGGTACGTGTAGACAGGTGGCAGAACCATGTCCTGCAAGCTTGAGTCCGGTGGATGCAGAGAATGGGGTCATGGACAACGTTGGATGCATGGGGATGGCACATGTCACAATACCCACACAGTCATGGACATCATGCCCATTACACAGTCTCAGCACACACACACAGCTTGCATCTTGCCACTCGACACATTGACACATAGCCACAATCAGGGAATACCATGCCAGACATGCAGGATGCACCGTGCCAACACACCAGCATTGACTGAGAAGAGGCACCTTGGAGGCATAGGGACACCTTTAATAGTCATGTGTTTGGGATTGCAGAGGCAACTTGAAGTACACATGAACACATCATGTGGAGTAACATGTGGCTCCAACACTGGCACCCCCCTTCTGCAGCACAAATGCGTGATAGCCATGGAACTGGCACACAAGTGTCGGATAATAGCTAAATACCCACAGCTGCTCACGGAGAGCCTGCCATACACCATACATCCGCTGATGTGGAAGTCCCACGCCATGTCAAGACAATGTTAACCGTATGTGTCCGAGGGCAGTGTCACACACATTGATGCCTTCATCACAATCCACCATCCCATCACTGATGACTGACAACCAGGCAGCCCATCTATTCAGGTGTACCCAGCTGCATGTCGTGTCCCATGGGGATGCCACATGTCTGCAGAGGACCCAAACCCCGACCGGGGCAGTGTGCACACATCGTGAACAACTGCCACACCCAATACACCCCAGATGCATCCCTTACCCCATGGAGACTTCCAAACGTGTCCGTGCCTGTAACGCTGAGTCAGCCCACGATGCCATGTCCATGAGGAATAGCAGTGCCACAACAATGCAACCAGCAAACGGCATGCGCAGGTACCTGGGGAAGAGAGACACACAAGAAGTCAGCCACAAGAAGCACAGCCACTTGCATGTGCATGTACTCGACACATGTATGTATGACAACATGCTAGGTCACAATTATGTCTGGGGAAATACTACCATCACTGCCACCATCACTCCAGTGACACACCCACACACACCTCTGACCCACGTGCCATACATGCAGGTGGAGACACACATCACAACGCATGCCACACGGGGACCAATGCGTGCACACTCAGACCCTGGTACTCACCACTAAGCAAAGAAGTCGCGTATGAGCCGAGTCCGGATGTCCTCTTGCGGCTCCACATCCTCCACATCACTAGCCCCATTGCCAAGCCCTTCGTCCTCCACGGGTGGATGGTCCTCGTCATCTTGATCCAGGATGAGGGGCACAGCTCTTTCAACTGCCATGTTGTGCAGCATGCAGCAGACCATGAAGATCTTGCAGACCTTCGCCGGGGCATATGGGAGTGCGCCGCCGGTCTTGTGGAGGCACCGGAATCGGCTCTTCAGCATGCCAAACGTCCTCTCTATCACTCGCCTTGTCCGGCCATGGGCGGTGTTGTAGCGGAGCTGGGCCGGCGTGATGGGGTTGCGGAGAGGTGTCAGCAGCCAAGGCATGTTGGGATAGCCAGCGTCCCCTAAATGGAAAGCACATGGATATCGTTAGAACAGGCGAAGCGGTAGTGCTGCTCGGCCAAACAGAATACAGGACAGACAGACTGTACCCACCAACAACACATGCACGTTCGTTGCGCAGCTGCATCATCATATCAGGCATCCCGCTACGCCTCATGATGTAGGCATCGTGTGCTGATCCTGGAAAACGAGCACAGACATGTGAAATCACCATGTTGGACAGACACACCACAAGGGCATTGATGGAGTGGTAGTGCTTCCGATTGCGGTACGCCACCTCCCGTGCGTGTGGTGGTACCAAACCTACATGTGTCCCATCTATGGACCCAATGACATGGGGCATCCCTCCCAGGGCATAGAAACCACGTTTGACCTCAGTCATCTGTTCAGGGGTTGGGAACTTGATGAAGTCATCCAGGTGAATCAACATGGCCTCCAAGAAATCATGCAGCACACCGCTGAACATGCTCTGGGACATGCCACCAACATGAGCTATGGTATATTGGAAGGTACCCGTGGCAAGGAAATGTAGGGCAGCCATTACCTTCAGCTGGGGTGTCAGTGCCGTAGGATACCTGTGCTGCGGTTGCAGGTGTGGTGCCAGTCTCGCCGTCAGCTCCAGAATCAACGGTTGGGTGAAGCGGTAGAGCCGGATCCTGTCATTCTCCTGCATGGTGGCCAAGTCTGGAATTCTTCGGGCAACAGGAGGCGCTCTGCAGTAATTTGGAAGTGACAAGGAAGAGTGAGTGCACTACGAGAACAACTCATGTCTACTGAGCACATGTAAATCTGCCAATACACACATGCCACATAGGGAGTCAGGCATGTGCTACATGCCCAGGACACGTATGGATGCAAGGTGACACTCCTTCCAAGACCCAGCTACACACGGTGATTGAGAACCTCCCCATGCCACGCCATGGGAATAGCTGTGTCCCAGTGCAAGTGAACAGCCCGACGCAAGACAGAAGTGACATACACCCACACATCATCAGAAGTAGGATGCCGATTGTAGAGACTGGTAGCGGAACACCGGAGCCACAGGTCACATGACATTACACTAGGCCTGCCCACACACCTTGCCATGAAGGTGCACATGTCATGACTCACCACACATTCCTTGTGAGGATGCTGACATGGCCTTGTCACGCTACTCCGTGTCCCATGCATACATGTGCACCTCACATCAGATACCACATGTGGCATGGTGTGCGGAACAGTGTGCAATGACAATCTACACACAGACACATGTTGGTTGCTGCAACGGCTGCAGCTTTTGAGGGTGCTACAACATCAACCTGATGTAAATCCCGGACACATAAATGACATAGTCACATTGTGCACTGTGGGTAGTGACAAGTCAGGTGTCATGACCCCTGTACCGGGCATCATGGGACACTTCCGTGTGTTGGTGTCCGTGCCATGCCAGTGACGCTCACCCCAAGTGCGCAGTACGACATGCACACATGTCAAAGGAGTCAAGGGCATGCCTGGCACACATTGCACCCTCACACAGTACACCTGTACACATCTCATCATACATCTGGTGCCTCCTCCACTCAGGAGGCATGTTCCACATCACAGCCTGTCACACCTGTGCCCCACACATGTAGTAATGCACAGACGATGCCTTGATGTCCATTCCTGGACAAGTATGTCCATCCATGGACAAGTATGTCCGCCCTATTCCTACCTGTGTGTCGACTATCACCACAGTGATGTGTACAAACCGGCGTACTGCTGCTAAGAGGGCCTGTGTATGTTCCCCAATCACTGTGGGAGTGCTGCCGTATGTGTACCCATCGTGATGGCGAGCGTACAGGCATTTGTACGGTCCGTACCACAACGAGTACGCATACGCGTGCAGACCCATAGTGATAGTGAGCGTACAGGCATTTGTACGGTCCGTACCACAACGAGTACGCATACGCGTGCAGAACCATAGTGATAGTGAGCGTACAGGCATTTGTACGGTCCGTACCACAACGAGTACGCATACGCGTGCAGACCCATAGTGATAGTGAGCGTACATGCGAGTGTACGGCCCTCTCACTATGGGTCTGCACGCGTATGCGTACTCGTTGTGGTACGGACCGTACAAATGCCTGTACGCTCACTATCACTATGGTTCTGCACGCGTATGCGTACTCGTTGTGGTACGGACCGTACAAATGCCTGTACGTTCACTATCACTATGGTTCTGCACGCGTATGCGTACACGTAGTGGTACGGACCGTACACTCGCATCTACGCTCACTATCACTATGGTTCTGCACGCGTATGCGTACACGTAGTGGTACGGACCGTACACTCGCATGTACGCTCACTATCACTACGGGTACACAGACCCATAGTGATAGTGAGCGTACAGGCATTTGTACGGTCCGTACCACAACGAGTACGCATACGCGTGCAGAACCATAGTGATAGTGAGCGTACAGGCATTTGTACGGTCCGTACCACTACGTGTACGCATACGCGTGCAGACCCATAGTGATAGTGAGCGTACATGCGTGTGTACGGTCCGTACCACTACGTGTACGCATACGCGTGCACACCCATAGTGATTTTGAACGTAGGCATGCATGTACGGGCCGTTGCCATGCATTTGGGGTGCCCTAGGGCCCGGAAACGCACCGTACCTGTGTGTGATTCTCCTAATTACATAGGGGACAAGTATTAAGGCCTACATGCATGCTGGTTGTCATGGCGACCAGGTTCAAATTTCGATTTTGTTCTGGAAGGTGCACAGCAGAAGTCAGTTGGAATTCTTCTACTTTGTTGCAATGTGTTTGTGGGGCTGACATCATGCAGGAGAATGAAACCGATAGAGAACCCACAGACTGCTAGGTTTGAAGGGATTGGTGGAAACATAGGATGCAAATGTGAGTGACCAATCACTCTGTACTCCTGTGCATGAGACTGGGCAGAAGGCCACATATAAGGCAGCCAGGTCCCATGAGGGATTACTTGCCTGCACATCTTTGCATTTGTCGACCAAGCTGCTGCTACTGATTCCCTGGAACCATGTCAAGGGCTGTGGAGAGGACACAGCCATTCACCCTGGAGGAGAACATGGCTCTGCTGGATGTGATCCTCCCACAGTACCCCATGCTGTATGGGCGACCAGGGTATCAGGTGAGTGCATAGGCCACTGCCACAGACTGTCCCTATGTTGTGACTGTGTCTTCAGGCATTGTGACCCGGTGTGACACACATGCCATGTACTGTCGGGGGGGTACCAGGGGGGGGGTGCCTGATGTCTCCCAGCAGTGCCCTGAGACAGGAGGGGTGTGTGCAGAGTCCTCCCAGCAGTGCCCTGAGACAGGAGGGGTGGGGGCCTATCACTCACAGCAGTGCCCTGAGACAGGAGGTGTGGGTGTGATGCACAGTGTGAGCCTTGATCATTGATTGTGACATTGCCATCATTCCACCTGAGTACCCACTATGGCACGTACTGCCTTTTCCCTCACCAGAGGATGATGTCCCTATGACAGAGGTGCAATGCGTTGGCTGCATTACATGCCATGTAGTAACCAGCTATTATGTTCACATATGTCTCTCTGTGACATGTGGGTGGTGTATTGATGTGGTGTCACTTGTACTTCCTCACAGGTAGGCGCCACTGCCAAGGAGCAGATCTGGCTGACCGCCGTCAGTGCCGTGAGGCGTGTGGATGGTCGGAGGCGGAGCCTGTCCCAGGTGAGGAAACGCTGGCAGGATATCCGGTGCTGGACGAGGAGGATTGCACGGCTCCTGCTGGGGGACTCACCTGAGAGCCACAAGAACCGCGGCCGCCGCCGTCTGACCCACCTCCACAGGCGTGTGCTGCCGGTGGTCTTTCCAGACCTGGAGAGGCGCTTACAGGCGATGCAGCAGGCGGAAGGGGGTAGGTACATGTGTGTTTGTTGTGTGTCACCGGCATTTGTAAGGGCACAGTGGCATTAATTCACTGGCAGGGTTTAAAGGTGCTGTGCCCATCCAGTTTGCCCAAGTGTAGCGCTGCGCCCCTGCCACCCTTCCCCTCCTTGCAATGTGTTCCCTGGTCTGTGTGTAGTCACTCCTTCACAAGGTAATGTAGGCTGGCGCTTTGTCCACGAGAACAATGACTGTAGCATCATGGGTGGTGGTGGTGGGTAACAGGTTGTGGGACCTTGCCTGTGAACTGTCAAGTTCACTGCATGTGGGTTCCATGTCAGTTGGCACTGATGCTGGCTCCAGACATGGGAGTTGGTCTCTCATGTGTCATGCCTTACAGCGCGCATGTCCTATGTAGTGGCCTGTGACATGATGTGCATGAGTGTGCGCTACGCATAGTGCAGGGATGGTGACGTGTGTAGCAGTCATTCCCATTCAGTAGCATGTAGTTGCGTGCCCAATACTGTCCCCTGGGGCACCTTATCCTCAGTGTTGTTTGTGTCATCATCAACGTGGACACTCTCACTGTCTACAGCGTAGGTTGTGCTCTGTGCCATTGTCCCCTGTCACCATGTATATAGACGTGCTATTATGTACAGGTGTCCACTGTGCAGCCTGACCTGATTGTCCCTCTTCATACTCACAGTTGCCAGTGCCTGTGTGTCTTGTTATACTCATCTGAGGATGGGCACTGGTACCTCATTATTTGTACAGGCGCACCTTTGCTGTTTTGCGTCCAATCTTGCCTTTTGCCTGCCACTGTGTTTATCACCCAGACTAGGAGATGTTGGTGCCACCTGTGTCTCAGCAATTAGCATCGTGTGGGGGTTGCTTGGGGCGGGCAATGCCTATGTGTCAAATCCTGATTCCTAATTGCTGGGTCTGGACAGTGTGTGATGTTACTGGACACACACGCAAGGTGCAGTGACCGAGTTATGTTGGGCATGTTTGCAGCATTACCTATGCAGCATGTGTCTCAAGTTCATGGATATTGTCCCTGGTCATAGGTATTTTCACAAACGCTGTGTGGTGCAGAGGCAGTGCAGGATTGTCCCCATGGCCTGGGTGCTATGTCAGACTCCGTTTCCTGTCATCAGCTATTGTCTCATGCTCTCCATGGTATTTCAGTGGCATGGTGGCTCAACCAACTGTGTTTCATGCCCTACATCGGTACCTTGTTTTGCAGATGTTAGGGATCTGCCTCTTCAGGCTATGCAATGTTGACTATGTAGATTGGACTCATGTGACAGATGTGTACAGGTGTCTGATTAATTTCTGTCTCTCCACCCTGCCCACAGCATCGTCGGGGGACACAGAGGGAGACATGGACACGGACCAGGCGGAGGGACCGAGCACCAGTGGCAGCCGTGACATCGGGGCTGGCACATCGAGTGGGACAGAGGCGGAGGATAGTGTGGCCGAGGACCTGTCGACTGGCACATCAGACTACGAAGCTGACAGGTCCGAGGAGGATGTCTCAGGGTTGGCGGAGGCTGCACCAGCAGCTGACAGTGGAACAACACCTGCCACCGCCCCCTCAGTTCCCACCAACCGCCTCCCACTTGCTCGTGTCCCTTCCCAGCGTGCCCGGTCACCGCATGTCTCCTTCCTGCCAGGCACCGCACCCCCTGCCCCTGTCTCCACTGCTGCCGCCAATGCTGAGTCTATGGACATCCAGCGGCAAATGCAGGTTGGTCAGGCTGCGATCCTGAATGTCCTCCATTCCCACGGGAAAACCCTCACCAACATCGAGGCATTCTTGGAGGGCATTCATTCTTTGCAGGCTGACCAACGCAACTTGCTGAGGTCCCTAGACTCCACACTGACTGCAGCAGTGGGTCTCCTGCAGCGCGACCTCCCCCCACCTACCCCTGCCCCATCCACACTTCCCACTTCCATGCCTGTCCCACGTACACCCAGACGTCGGCATGCACCCACCACAACAGACACAGGCACCACACCAGCAGGGAAGGTCCACCGCACTCCTCCTGACACGCACACACAGGGTGAGATAGGCACACCCACTGGGTCGGGGGGCAAACGTGTGACACGCAGCCAGAGTGGGAGTCCGCATTCCACACAATCCACTCCCTCCAAATCCCCTCCCCTCAGCTCTCCTGGCCACATCTCCCCCAAGGACTCCTTCATGGCCGCTCTGTCCCTGAGCCCCACAGTTACGCCACCACGCAAGCGGTCAAGGAAGTCCTCGGTCAGGGTGGTTGAGTCTCCCCCCCTGTCTCCACCCTCCCCCGGTGGCGCTGCAACCCATCCCTCTGAACCCCCCCCCTCCTTGGGGCCTGAGGTCACTTCGGGTGCAGGGGACTCCCTGGAGGACCTTGCTAAGGTGTGTAGTGCCATCCTGGCCTCCGCCTTTGGCCATGACACACCCCCTGTGGTTGAGTCCTCCATCCCTGCACCCACAACGCCGCCCCTTTGCCCTGATGTCCCTGCGGTGCCTGTTGCTTCCCCCCCCCCTGATGCCCTCACCAGTATGGAAGACGATGGCATTTGACTGTGCAGGCAAGGTAGGGGACACACATCCCACTGTGTCCCCCATGCAGCTGGGAATAATTGACTGCCCTATGGCCTTTGTTGACTTTGAACTGCCGTTGATCCACGGACATTGTGCTCATGCTGATTAAAGCTTATTTTTTTTTTCATTATCACACTCCTGCTATGGTGGTATTGGTGTTGGTGGGGCTGCTACATTGTTTTGGGTGGTGTTTAAGGCTTTGGGTGTGTGGGATTTGTAGTAGTGTTCTGCTCTTTGGGGCCACCCTAGGATCTGTGTGCCATCACAAGGTGTTGGCTAACTTCCTTAGGTCATGTCAGCAGTTACTGCATGGTTCAATTGTCCCAGGGTGTATTCCTTCCTCTGTGTACCCAGTTTCTTCCCTGCAGGGTGTTCCCAATGTTTAGCGCAGAGCTGTGTGTACATGAGCTGTGTGTGTGACGGAGCCCTTCTACTTTGGCCATGCATGCATGGCCATGTCTCCACCTGCAACAATCGTGGCATCCTTGGTGATCACTGTACTTGTGTGTGGAGTCAGTTGACATGAGTTCATGGGGACATGTTCCCTTGTAGGCAGTATGGATGTGGGTAATTGTGGCATCACACACATGTGTTACACCCCTCCTGGGTGTGGACACTGCTGGGAGGACTCTGCACCCACCCCTCCTGGGTCTGGACACTGCTGGGAGGACTCTGCACACACCCCTCCTGGGTCTGGACACTGCTGGGAGGACTCACCACCCACCCCTCCTGTCTCAGGGCACTGCTGGGAGGTCTCTGCACCCACCCCTCCTGGGTCTGGACACTGCTGGGAGGACTCTGCACACACCCCTCCTGTCTCTGGGCACTGCTGGGAGGACTCTGCACCCACCCCTCCTGTCTCTGGGCACTGCTGGGAGGACTCTGCACACACCCCTCCTGTCTCTGGGCACTGCTGGGAGTGATGGGCACCCACCCCTCCTGTCTCAGGGCACTGCTGGGAGGACTCTGCACCCACCCCTCCTGTCTCAGGGCACTGCTGGGAGGACTCCACACCCACCCCTCCTGTGTCTGGGCACTGCTGGGAGGACTCTGCACCCACCCCTCCTGTCTCAGGGCACTGCTGGGAGGACTCTGCACACACCCCTCCTGTCTCTGGGCACTGCTGGGAGTGATGGGCACCCACCCCTCCTGTGTCAGGGCACTGCTGGGAGGACTCTGCACCCACCCCTCCTGTCTCAGGGCACTGCTGGGAGGACTCTGCACACACCCCTCCTGTCTCTGGGCACTGCTGGGAGTGATGGGCACCCACCCCTCCTGTCTCAGGGCACTGCTGGGAGGACTCCACACCCACCACTCCTGTCTCAGGGCACTGCTGGGTGGACTCTGCACACACACCTCCGATTTCTGGATATGTGCGCTTGGCACATACACGGTGGGGTTACGCACACTGCATTAGAGGTGAGGGTACGTGTCTACTGACACTGGTGTGGTGGGGGTACGCTCCGTACGTCCGCGGGTGTGGGTACGGGTCGTACTTACACTGTTGGGCAGGGGGGTACGCTCCTTGCATTCGTGGGTGGGGGTTCGAGTCGTACTTACACTGTTGGCATGGGGGGTACGCTCCATGCATACGCGGGTGGGGGTACGGGTCGTACTTACACTGTTGGGCAGGGGGGTACGCTCCTTGCATTCGCGGGTGGGGGTACGGGTCGTACTTACACTGTTGGGCTGGGGGTACGCTCCGTACGTCCGCGGGTAGGGGTACGGGTCGTACTTACACTGTTGGGCTGGGGGTACGCTCCGTGCGTCCGCGGGTGGGGGTACGGGTCGTACTTACACTGCTGGGCTGGGGGTACGCTCCGTACGTCCGCGGGTGGGGGTACGGGTCGTACTTACACTGTTGGGCTGGGGGTACGCTCCGTACGTCCGCGGGTGGGGGTACGGGTCGTACTTACACTGTTGGGCTGGGGGTACGCTCCGTACGTCCGCGGGTGGGGGTACGGGTCGTACTTACACTGTTGGGCTGGGGGTACGCTCCGTGCGTCCGCGGGTGGGGGTACGGGTCGTACTTACACTGTTGGGCTGGGGGTACGCTCCGTACGTCCGCGGGTGGGGGTACGGGTCGTACTTACACTGTTGGGCTGGGGGTACGCTCCGTACGTCCGCGGGTGGGGGTACGGGTCGTACTTACACTGTTGGGCTGGGGGTACGCTCCATACGTCCGCGGGTGTGGGTACGGGTCGTACTTACACTGTTGGGCTGGGGGTACGCTCCGTACGTCCGCGGGTGGGGGTACGGGTCGTACTTACACTGTTGGGCAGGGGGGTACGCTCCTTGCATTCGTGGGTGGGGGTTCGAGTCGTACTTACACTGTTGGCATGGGGGGTACGCTCCATGCATACGCGGGTGGGGGTACGGGTCGTACTTACACTGTTGGGCAGGGGGGTACGCTCCTTGCATTCGCGGGTGGGGGTACGGGTCGTACTTACACTGTTGGGCTGGGGGTACGCTCCGTACGTCCGCGGGTGGGGGTACGGGTCGTACTTACACTGTTGGGCTGGGGGTACGCTCCGTGCGTCCGCGGGTGGGGGTACGGGTCGTACTTACACTGTTGGGCTGGGGGTACGCTCCGTACGTCCGCGGGTGGGGGTACGGGTCGTACTTACACTGTTGGGCTGGGGGTACGCTCTGTACGTCCGCGGGTGGGGGTACGGGTCGTACTTACACTGTTGGGCTGGGGGTACGCTCCGTACGTCCGCGGGTGGGGGTACGGGTCGTACTTACACTGTTGGGCTGGGGGTACGCTCCGTACGTCCGCGGGTGGGGGTACGGGTCGTACTTGCACTGTTGGGCTGGGGGGTACGCTCCTTGCATACGGGGTGGGGGTAGGGTCCGTACATATCCGTCCCCACGCTATGTGATGTTTGTGCGGCCCGTACCCAGGCCTTTGCCACGTGGGTGCGATCCGTCCCGCCATTGTTGGGGTGACGTGTGTGGGCGTGGTCCGACTCGTACCCACGCTCTTCAGGCGTGGGTACGGGACGTACCGGTCTGGTTGTGTTGCCGGTTCGCGTGGTGACGGACTTCCGTTGTGGCGGTCGCTGGATTATCAGGACACGCCCCCACCCCCTCGTGGTGACCAGGGCATGGGAGTCAGGTATGTCCAGGCCATGTGTAGTGTGTCACTCATGTGGTTGTTTTGTGGCCTGCCCTGGTCGTGCCACCCCCACCCCACCCCACTTTCCCCCCTCCCTTAGTTATTCTGACCTTCTGCGGCGTCTGCGTCGTAACCTGTAGAGGAGGTGTACTGCTATGAGGGCAGGGATGACTCGTAGGTTCGGGTCCATGTCTGTCCGTCGCGTACTGGTACTCCTTGCTCGCGTCGTCCTGTCGCGTACGGGTCCTCCTTGATCGCGTCGTCCTGTCGCGTACGGGTCCTCCTTGGTGGCGTCGTCCTGTGTGTCCGTCACGTACTGGTCCTCCTTGTTCGCGTCGCCGTCTGTCCGTCGCGTACTGGTGGTCCTTGTTCGCGTCGTCCTGATTTCCCGGCAGTTTTTGGCTGCCGCAAAATATTCACCGTGCGGGGTGACGTCGGTGCGAATCGTGATTCCTGGGTCGTGAATGGCTGGCTGCGTGCGTCCCGACGTCAGGTCGGCGCTTTCCCGGATCGCATTGGTAGGTGTTTTTTGTTCGGTCGGTCTTTTTTACGATTCGTACGGTAATGGTGTACCCGTGCGAATCGTAATTCCATGTTTGTATATTTTGACGACCGGGTACGCGTCGGACGGAGAATATGCTCCGTCCGACGGTTCGTACCCGGTTTTTACCGGATTGTGATCGGCACCTAAATGTCGATTTGGATTTCCTAGACCTGTTCTTTCAAATGGAAGAGTCAACAGTTTTATGTCAGCTGTGAGACATACTATCACAAGAAAATCACCTAAGAATACCTACAACCTTAAAAGAAAAGAAGAATCTAAAAATATAAATGACTACAACCCAGTCATTTTATCCATGTGGAACGCTAACATGGATATACAGTATGTTGCTGACAATTCCATTGCTGTTGCTCGATATGTAACGTCTTACATTACGAAATCAGAAAAAACAGAATTGAAGGAAATGTGGGAAGAGATTTCTCACGAGAAGACTGTCAGTAAGAAGCTGTACAGTTTCAGTTTGAAGATGTTATCGCATCGAGAAATTGGATCCTACGAATGTTCAGATAGGTTATCTTCTGCAAGTCTCTACTCGAAGTCAAGAAGAATAATTTGGGCAAGTTTAGGCCTTGCAGCAATGAGAAATCGGGTACTGAAATCTGTTGGAGAAATTGAATATTTGGCTGAGAATGACCCAGAAAGTACAGATATATTGAAAACAAACATGTTGGACACATATTATCCCAAGAGAAGTCATCATCTGGAGAACATGTGTCTCTATGAAGTGTTACAGAACTACATTTATTCACGGAAAGCTGCAGAAGACATCAACAGTGGAAAATATAAAGTTGTTGGTGAAGAAGGATGTTTGGTGAAGCAAACCAAAGGAAGTTTGATAAATCACCGGAAGCTGAGTTGCGACACTACCGACAAGAAAGAATTTTACTACTTGGCTCTTTTACAGTTGTTTAAACCATGGCGTACAGAGGATGAACTACTGGGAGAATTCCAGAGCTATGAAGATTCTTTTAATGCTTGCAAAGACAGCATACAATGCAGTACATTCTCAACTTATCTGCAAATGTTAAATGAAGAAATTGAACAGGAAACTACAATTGCAGCAGAAATAGCTAGAGACAGTTCTCAGGACAGCCAAAGTTCAGGAACATACAGTCAAGATCCCCTAGGACAACCAATCGTTGAAAATGAAGCATCAATAGCCATGAATGAAGTGGAAACGGCTATGAATCAAGGTCAAGAAGAATTTATAGACTTAGAAAATTTGGAAAGACAACTGAATCAAGAGCAGCAACAAATTTATGAAGAGATCAAAAACAAAATTGATCACGGATTTCTACATATCAAAAAAGAGTGCTCATGCACATCATTTCATCCAATCAGGATGTATGTAAGCGGACAAGCTGGCACTGGAAAAAGTTTCCTAATTAAAGTCATCAGAAACTACCTAAAGCAAAAAACGGATTCTACTTTGTCTTGTGTGGTTACTGCTCCAACTGGGTTAGCAGCATATAACATAAAAGGAATCACCTTACATCGTTTGCTAATGTTACCAGTGGAGCATGAGAACAAAATACAATTCAACAAGCTAACTGGAGAAGCATCCTTGGAAGTTTCAAGAGTATTGAAGAAGATGCAAGTTCTCATTATTGATGAGGTGAGCATGGTATCAAACTTAATGCTTGCCTTTGTGCATTTAAGAATGCAGCAAATTTTGAAGACAGACTATGACGTGTTATTTGGTGGAAAACACGTCATAGTTTTTGGGGATCTTTTGCAACTTACTCCAGTTAAAGGACAACCAGTGTTTAATACTGTGACACATGAAGACACGAAGAAGTCATTGGGAAGCATTGGAAATACAAATATTTGGTCCTTCTTTGAGTACAAGGAACTTACAACTAATATGAGGCAAGCAAACGATGAAGAATATGGAAGTATTCTGAAAGATATCAGGATTGGAATACTCACAGAAGTTGGGAAAAAAGCATTACAGAGTCGGCTGCTACATAATTTATTTCCAAAGGAAGAAATAGTTGCAGAGAAAATATACAAGAATATTGCAGAAAACAAAAGTGTCATCTGCTTAATGCCAACTCTACGTGAATGCTCAATATTTAATGAGGAGCTTTTGAAATTGGAAAAGGAATACATCAGGAAATTGGAAG
The DNA here is from genome assembly GCF_964204655.1 of Triturus cristatus. Lineage (NCBI taxonomy): Eukaryota > Metazoa > Chordata > Amphibia > Caudata > Salamandridae > Triturus > Triturus cristatus. Next base: position 1,083,062,461 of record NC_140590.1, read on the forward strand.
CAGTGGACAAAATTGAGGATGGAAGAATTACTGTCACAGTAACAGGCAAACTGAAAAATAAATTGGACTCACTAGAGAAGAACATCTCCAAAACAGCAGGATTAGAAAAAAATCTATATGTTTGCATGAACTGTAGAGTGTTTTTAAGGAGAAATTTGGATGTTGAGAAAGGCTTAGTGAATGGAGCAATGGGAAGAGTTGTGGGTTTTATTAATTATCAGAAAAAAGAAGGAATTGAATGTTTAAAAATAAAATTTGATCAGATAGAAGAAGTTAAAGATATTTGTCGTTGTACAGTTCGTTTTATGCTTGTGAAAGACTTATATGTACGTAGGAAGCAGTTTCCGTTTTCACTAGCATATGCTGTAACTATCCACAAGTCTCAAGGATTGACTGTAGATTGTGCATTTGTGAACATTGGTTCAACTGTGTTCAAAGAAGGTATGGCATATGTAGCTTTGTCACGAGTCAAAACATTATCAGGTTTATTCATGATAGACTTTGATGACTCAAAAGTTAGTGCTGATACAAACTGTGTAAAGGAGTATAATAGATTAAGAAGAAGCTATGCTCCTCATTTAGGTCAGTATCCTGTGTTGGAGAAACGTGTAGTTTCTCGTAAAAGGAGAAATGAGAATATCTGTAATGAAGATATAGAGAAGAGGAAAAAAAAGAGGAGTGATGTAATTGCAAGCAAAAAGAAAAAGGAAAATGAAGAACAGGTTGTAGGATGTCATTTTGAAAATAGCTCTGGTGTCAACTGCTATGCAAATGTAGTGCTGAATGTTGCATTTTATCTGGAAAGTTTGCAAGAGCAGATAATAGTAAATCAGGGAAAAAGATTCTGTTCAGAGCTGAGTCTCCTTTTTCAAAAGCTGAGTAAAGATAAAACTCAAATAGAAAGTGCTACTGACATTAGAAAACTTTTAGATGTATGTTCAGGACGAACACAGTTTTCTCAAAATGAACAGCAAGATGCACACGAATTTTTGATGTATTTTCTTCAGGTAGTGGAAGAAGAAGGAGTTCCCATTGACATTTTTTTTGGTCTCTCTTATAAATGGGAACATAGTTGTGATAATTGTTATAATATATGTGGCTCTATTGTTGATAATGAAAGGTTTATTTATTTGACATTGCCAGAGAGTAAAACAGTCACTTTTGCAAAATTAGTTAAAGATGCTAATCATAGCATGAAATGTGGTGAGTGTAATTCTGACATGTTATCAACATTAATTTTAAGGGAATACGGACAGTATGTAATTTTAATGATGCAACGATGTAGAGCTGATGGATCAAAATTGGATACTTTAATAAAGAAGTTTACAGGACAGCAATTATCAATTTCAGGAAAAACTTTTGTAACTGTTGCAATAATTTTCCATGATGGACCTACTGTTACTTCTGGACATTACACAGTTTATCTAAAATGTGAAAAAGGCTGGACACTGTGTAATGATTCCCAATTGATTTTCAAACAACGTTTGCCTTTTGATTTAGCAAATTCCTATCTAATCTTCCTGAAACCTAAATTTTAGAGAGACTTGGCAAGATCTGGACAAAATAATTTTACCATTTTACTGGATTACCATTGCAATTTTGTAGAAAAAATATTTTTAAAATTATCATTTGGCCTAAAGGAAAGATAACCAAATTTAATGTGGACTTTTTTAATTTTTAATGCAATTTTGAAAAACCAATAATTTAGAGATAATCGGTAACTTCTGCACATTTTAAATTTTGGAATGCTATTGAACTGCCATTGGAAATTTTTTCAAAAATGATTTAAAAAATTACTATTTGGCCATGTGGAAAAGTAAGCAATTCTATTGTGGACTAAATAAATTATTCAAAAAATTTTCGTGAACCAAAATGTTACAGAGAATCGGTGAGATCTGGACAGATTAAACTTTAGAATTTTAATGGATTTCCCTTGGAAATTTATTCCAGGAAAAAAAAAAAATACTATTTGGCCTAAAGGAAATAAAATCAGATGTATTTTGGAGTTATTTGAGATATAATATTGTGATTATACTTCTCAAACAAACATATCAGACGGTATTTTAAAGAAAAAAGTATTGTTTTTAGATGATATTTTTTTAGAATAATATGCATTTCTGTAATGATAAGTTTAAGTGAGAAGAGATTCTGGGCTTTTTTAATACAATCTTTGAGATTGTTAATTTTTTTTGCCCGCTGTAAAATGATGAATGCAATTGCTTTCACAATTTATAGTGAAATGCAATATATTCTGAAAACAGCAAAAATAAGGCAAAAATATTTTTTGGTAAAAAATGTAAATATGTGTACTGTATTATAAAATGGTTTAAAAATATTAATACTTTTTTCTTTATTTTCAGATCGATATAGAAAATTTTCGGAAACTACAACCATTTTAAAAACTATTTTTAAAAAAAACAAATGAATAAATATTTTTTTGAGTGAGTATGGTAAGTCAATAATAATAATTGTAGTCTCTCAAGGACCTTGTAATGTGATAAATGATTTTTAGTGGTTTTTTTTAAAAATAAAAAAAAGGTACGCTTACCGTACGCGTACGGTAAAAAAAAAATAAAAAAAAGTTTTTAAAAACATGTAAAAAAAAGATGAAAGATAAGGTTGGCTCTTAAAAGAACCGTTGTGTTCATGCAGGGACAGAGGAAAGGAAGCATGGGAAAATCATTCATAGCTACAAATGTGCTGATCTATTTTGTTGTTCACTAGGGAAACACTGGTCTCCCTATGACAAATTAGACCTTTACAAAATGTGCAATGAATATCAACCTTCCGAAATCGAAGGTTCATTTCCAGAGGGCCAGCAAAAGGAGATTCTCCCCCCACAGATGAAGGGCTCACCTGACCTGCAGAAGAAGGAGTCAGCCCTGCAGATGATGGTCCAGGCTGAGCTGCTGTGGATGTACTGGCTCGTCTTTCTGAAGAGTTACCTCCAAAAAGATGACCATGTGTCCTTCTGTGTACATCCTGGAGGTGTCTCTTCATGGTGTGATTCCCAAAGGAATACTTCCTGTTAGGATTACCTCTAGAAAGTACACGCTTACACAGCTTGCAAGTAACTAAGGGTGCATTCACCTTTTGCTGGCCTTTTGGAAAAGTAAAATAATCCCAAACATAAGAAGGCTTTTGTTTCCTCGATCTCTGCCTCAAGACAGTGCTGCTGGTGCTAGCCTCACTCTCAGAAGAGCTCTGCTGTTCTGCCATCGTATCCCAAAGACAAACCAGCTCCTTCTCCCAAGGGATCACAAGCAGAAATGAGGGGAATGGGTGTGGTGTAGGAGAGTTCTAGAACTGAAAGTAGTTTCAACCAATCAAAAGTTGTGTTTCAAGATCACATGACCTACCGTACGCTTACGGTACGCTTACGGTACGCTTACGGCAAAAAGTACGCGTGCGCGTAAAAAAGACACGCGCTTCCGCGCATGCGCATAACAGTCACTCCCCGGCACTTCCGCGTAACGTGCGTGTGTGGCGTAAGCGCGCACGCGTCCCACGCGCAGTACGCGCGGCTACGCAAAGTACGTAACTATAGATTACGGACGTTGCGTAAACCGTACGCTTACCGTGAGCTTACGGTACGCGTACTATAAAAAAAAAAAAAAAAAAAAAAAAAAAAAATCTGGAAATAAATTTTACATGTTTATTTTAAAAAATATATATAAAAAAAATATTTAAGGATTTTAAAAATTTAAGCATAGTCTTTATAAAAGGTAAGAAAATTAAATTAAAAATATGTTTGAAAAAAATGAAGAATAAAAAAAAAAATAGCATTTAAAAAACCTTGCAAATTCACTGAAAAAACCATGGGTTTCACACACGTTATAGTTAGGAATTAGCATTTAAAAAACCTTGCAAATTCACTGAAAAAACCATGGGTTTCACACACGTTATAGTTAGGAATTAGCATTTAAAAAACCTTAGAAATTCACTGAAAAAACCATAGGTTTCACACACGTTATAGTTAGGAATTAGCATTTAAAAAACCTTAGAAATTCAGTGAAAAAACCATAGGTTTCACACATGTTATAGTTAGCTGGACATTTTACTCGTAAAAAACCAATGAAATTGCCCCGTTATAGTTAGTTCAGCTAACTATAACTCGCGCGCCCGCAATGCACTGCTGATGACGTCACATATTACATCACTCATGACATGGTCAGTGACATCACTCATGACATCACTGATGACATCTCAAATGACATCACTGATGACATCACTGATGACATCATCCAGTGAATGTGTGTTTTTCTGAAAATTAAATATGTTTTATATATGTATATCTCAAGGTCGATGGAAGAATAAATGGGTATATAAGTGTCTAAATGGATGATTTGTTTTTGAAAAATTGATTGTGTAACTGACTGATTAAGTGTATCTCTCACTTTGTGTATAAGTGGCTGCATGGGTTGGTGAGTAGCTACATGGGTGTCTATATAGGTTATTAGTTGTTTTTTTGAGTATCAGTCTGAGTGTCTGTATGGTTCGGTGGGGGGTATTACGTAGTGCATAGGTGCATGAATGAGTGACTCACTGTTTGTATGTGTTGTAGACAGCATGTGTGCAGGACTGTATGGGTGGATGAGTGTGTGTATGGGTGTGTTAGTGAGTGAAAGACTGTCTCAATAGTGTCTTCAGGAGTAACTACATATGTTTTAAACTAGTATATGTGACTATTGGTGTATATATGTGAGTATATGTGAGAGGGAGAGATTGAAAGAGTTCCTGTATGAATAAGTATGTGTTTCTATAAGTGATTGTTTAAAAGACTAAGTATGTGTAAGTTTCCGTAGAAGTAAGTGTGGTGGTGTGTGTATAACTGTATATGCAGGTGAATGTATGTTTGATTCTTTATTAGCATGAGTGACTATGTGTGTGAGTAACTCTATGGATGAGTGGCATTATGTAACAGGATGTATAGGTGTATGAGTACATATGATGAGTGAGTACATGTATGAGTGACTGTATAGGACTGTTGGTGAATGAGTGGATGTGTATGTGGATCTTAGAATTACTGAAGAGGTTGTTGTAACTGGTATTGGTATGTCCATTGTTTTGAAATTTTTAGTCTCTATTTTTGAATGTGTGTATCAAAGCTTATATTAAGGTGAGAGGAGGTCTGCCACTCTATCACAAGGATGATGTCATCAGTGATGTCATCAGTGATGTCATTTGAGATGTCATCAGTGATGTCATGAGTGATGTCACTGACCATGTCATGAGTGATGTAATATGTGACGTCATCAGCAGTGCATTGCGGGCGCGCGAGTTATAGTTAGCTGAACTAACTATAACGGGGCAATTTCATTGGTTTTTTACGAGTAAAATGTCCAGCTAACTATAACATGTGTGAAACCTATGGTTTTTTCACTGAATTTCTAAGGTTTTTTAAATGCTAATTCCTAACTATAACGTGTGTGAAACCTATGGTTTTTTCAGTGAATTTCTAAGGTTTTTTAAATGCTAATTCCTAACTATAACGTGTGTGAAACCCATGGTTTTTTCAGTGAATATATATATATATATATATATATATATATATATATATATATATATATATAAATGTATAATTAGCAAACTTTTAATTAGTGTTTGCCATAAACATAAAAATTGTCTTCAAATGACCAGTGAAATTATACTTGTTAACAGTTAACAAATAAAAACTGTTTTCTAATTAAGAAACTATAAAAGAAGAAAACAAAAACACCCAACAAAATGCTTTAAAAAACATTAAGAAGGACAACATCACTCTGCTGGATTGCAACGCAACATCAGTACAAATCTACTATTTTTAAAGGACCACTTAAATTAAACAAATGCAACCTTTGTGTAACTCAAACAAAGAATTTATATTTATATAACTTTATATTTGCAACAGTTGTCTACACTTAAAGAAAACACAAGTAATTCAAATTAGCTGAAAATCAACCCAAAAATGTTTGAAACTTACTGGACCACAAAAGACACACTCTACAGTAAGTATTAACCATAAGCTTAAATTTAATGTTAAATATTTAAAAAATATAAAGACATAATTTAAAACTAAACTAAATCTAACAGATGAAAAAAATAAAAAGTACTAAATAATGTACTGAAAAAAAACTAAAATATATCTGTCTCCATAAAAAACGCAAACTGTCAGCAAATGAACCAATACATATCTTTAAAAAAGAGACTCTACACAGGAAGGGAAGTAGAGAAATCATGCAAAATGTTGATAACAATATCTATGGATTCTGTTATTGACACAAGTTTTTAATGCAGTTTCTAAAATGGGACCCCAGTATCTTGGAAAAAATCAGTGATCATTCCTATATGCAGGAAAGGAGACACTATGAACCCAACAAATTATCGCCCATTTTCTCTGATAGACAGCACTGCTAAACTAATGGGCAGATTGCTTCTAAACAGTTTGGAGGAATGGGCATTCTCCAACAATATTATAGCAGAAACTCAATACGGCTTCAGAAAGGGGAGGGGAATGATTGACCAAGGGCTTAATTTGGCACTATTAGCATCAAAATATATCTGTGCAATAAAGGAAAAGTTTTATAAGGCTTTTGTAGACCTGTACGCAGCCTTCAACTGCGTGGATCATTCAAAATTATGGGTCCGTCTGGAATCTATGGGCGTGGATAGATCTATAATTCTCTTTATCAGGGATCTCCACAGAGAGGCTGGGGCTGTAGTTGGAAAACAGGGGGAATGTACAGAGACATTTAAAATTGAAAAGGGTGTGCAACAGGGTTGTGTTCCCACCCCATTTCTGTTCTCTCTATATACCAACAAATGCAATGAAGTCTTGACCGCACACTGCCGGGATGTTCCTTCAGCAGGTGGCACTCCGTTGACAGCTCTATTCTATGCAGAAGATGGGGTCTTGATGTTGAGGACACCTATGGCACTACAACGCTTGATTAATTCCTATTCATCTTTTATGACCAAATTGGACTTGTTGGTCAATAGATCGAAAACCTTCATTTTAACAGCGGGAATGGGAAGGAGACGGTCAATTTATTTTTATTTACATGGGGGATACTCTGGAACGAGTAGGCTTTTATGTACCTAGGCATTTATTTTTACTCTAAACTCAATTGGTTTGCCATGGTTACAAATAGAACACATCTGCTACAAAAAAGCATAGTTGCCCTGTGGAGATTTGCCTCTAAATTGGGCAAAACATCTATCAAGGAAATGGTAGAAATATACCAATCGAAATCAGTGGCCATAGCTACCTATGGCGCATAAATTTGGGGTACAGCTGAAGTGGGTACTTTGCAGAAAGTGAAGGATAAATTTGTTAAAAAATTGCTTTCAGTCCACCCAGGCTGCTGAAACATGATTGCACTCAACGAATCAGGCCTCCCCTTCATCACTAATGCAGTTAAACTAGCCCCGCTTCTTCTATGGTTTTGAATATGGAAAAGAGACTCGGTTGGGTTGAACCAAGCTGTAATTAATGATATTATAAACCTTGATCGAGCTGATAGCATTCCCTGGCTTGCATACGTTAGGACGTCCTTCAGTGATCTGGGTTTGGCTTCCTTGTATACAGCACCCAGTGAGTGTATGCTCTTCTCTAAGATTGAGCTTAAAGAGGCCTTTTTTACAAAATGTGAGGCCAAAAGATGGCAATGGAATCAAAGTAAAATCACGGTCACACATTACCATACATTGCCCAGAGTAGGCACGGGACACGACTAATATCTTTCTTTTGTGACCAACAATACACACCAGTATCTATTAACAAGGATGAGGTTAGATTTTTTCCCCCTCATGGCAGGCTACCCAGCACTTGTACATTCACTTAGCAATCTAACACCATGCAAATGTCAGCATTTTTAAAGCGCACAGCTACCTCTGGAGAGGTGTCCGGGTGCTGGGGGCCGTCAGGAACATTAAGCAAACTATTGCCCAGAGTCACATGTTGCTGGGCTAACCTGCCGCCGGAGATCGGACCGGGAACCCTGTGGTCCAGAGTCAGACACCCTGGCTGCTGCGCCACACCTCTTCCACCATGTCCCTGTGATAACCTGTCTACTCAATCAATGTTGCATATTCTTTTTTTCTGTGGCTTTTACAAGACGGGAAGGAAACAGTATATTATCCCTCTATTTAGAAAACTGAGCTTATACTCTTGTTCCTTAGCCCTTTCAGCTATTTACTCATTGGAAACACCCTATATTTGTTTCACATTAGCAAACTTTTTATATTCAGTACTTCGGACTAGAAGAAAATCCACAGATATGGGAGTTGTTTTATGTGATCATATTTATTAATCGATTTAAATTTTTAACACTGTTTTTAACTAAACTGCTACTAGATGTCTAACATGGTAAATAGAAAATGTTAATGCAAAATAAAATGCTGATGTGAGGGTGATATAAACATACATTGACAAGTGCAAATATTCTCCTTATGGTATATAGCTGCTAGATCTAGAAATGAGGATGTACTTAAAATTATGACATTTTCAACAGGAAAATGAACATATCAATTTTTAATCGTTTTGAATTAAGTCTCAATCAATTTGTACTGTGAAACTTTTTGTACTTTTATGCATTTACCAAATGCGAATAAAGTCATTTGATTGATTGATTGATTGAGGTAACAATATGCATCTATAAAGGTAAAATGTATAAACAAACATTACAACAGGTAATTAGTGCTAAATAATTAAACTTATTTCTCATATTTTAAAATCCACCAATAAAATGTGTTAAACTTAGCATCCTTAGGGTGCTCTTCACTCAATCTTTTATCTTTTAGCTTTTACCTCCACATTTTCCTGCATCATTTTGTTTTCCTTATGACTCTGAACACTTTGCCCCTGCTAATCAGTGCTAAAGTGCTTGTGTTTTTTCTCTAAACGTGTGTCATTTGTGTAGACATGATTGGCATATTTAATTTACTTGTAAGTCCCTTGTAAAGTGTTATACCCATAACCAGGGCCTGTAAGTTAAATGCTACCAGTGAGCTGCAGCACTGATTGTGCCACCCACTGAAGTAGCCTGTGAGCGTTTTGCTTTCCTGGGACCAAGAGCCCTGTCTGCGACATAGGCTACAGCACCGAGGAAGCCCCTTTTTAGCGCGGCCCTGCCAGGTTGCCTTGACAACAAGAATAAGGCAGAAATGGCCGTAGTGGACAGCAGGCATTTTCCCAGGAGACTGGAAGGGTGGGAGCCGGTTTTGCAGCTGTGGGGGCATTTTTTTATTACTGGAGGCCGGTTTTGTAGCACAACAAACACAAGGAGATGATGGACGGAGCGCTGAAACCTTTCAGACACTCACCCCCAGCCACAGATCTGGATTGACTTAATCATCATTCTTTAGCTCACTTCGTCACCCCAGTTCAGACCCAGCCATATGCAAATCAGTCTTGACCCTGTGCCTAATGGGAACAGTCCAGCCTGAACTGCCAAGCCAGGTCTTCCCTGAACCGAAAACAAGCATCCTGAGACCGGTTTCTGGGTAACACCCTTCATCAGTCAAGCTAGCTTGAATCCAGTGTCAAAGTAAGCATGGGACCCACGTCTGGGCATACCCTGCCAACTTTGAGTGAACAAAGCAAACACAAGGAGATGATGGACGGAGCACTGAAACATTTCAGATACTCACCCCCAGTCACAGATTTGGGTTGAATCCATCATTATTCTTTAGCTCACTTTGCCACCTCAGTTCAGACCCAGCTACATGCAACTCAGTCTTGACCATGTGCCTTATGGGAGCAATCCAGACCGAACTGCCAAGCCAGGTCTTCCCTGGACCGGAAACAAGCATTCTGGGACCGGTTTCTGGGTAACACCCTTCATCAGCCAGGCTAGATTGAATCCAGTGGCACAGTGAGCAAGGGAGCCATGTCTGGGCATACCCTGCCATTTTAGGGCAAACAAAGCAAACAGAAGGAGATGATGGATGGAGCGCTGAAACTTTTCAGACACTCACCCAGTCACAGATCTGGCTGCAATCCATCAGAGTTTTTTAGCTCACTTCGCCACCCCAGTTCAGACCCAGCCATATGCAAATCAGACTTGACGTAGGTAAACTCTGTCTGCGCCTACAGGGTGGGGTATCAATGAGCAGCCATAGCATGACCTAGCTGACCTCTGTGCACCCACGGCAGTCATGTGCAGGTACCATGTGTTGTGCAGGAGTGCACTGTGTAGTGTGTGTGGAATACTAACGTTCAGGTGAGTGTAAGTGTAAGGGAGGTGTGAGAGGACCCTATGTAAGCACTGTAGAAATGTTGAGATAGACTCCATATAACTAGGCAGATTTCTCACTATGGATCATTGCAGACACATCCATGATAAGCAGATGATTGACAAAGGTGCAATTATACATAACTTTTGGAACATTGCAGGTCTTGGGATGAAATCTGGAGAGGTCTTCTGCGTTTTTTTGGTGTCCAGGAGTGTCTCTGCTAGGAACAGGATAATGAGTCAGTTGTAAAAAATTGTCCATAAACAATAGTCCATGGTCTTTTTCGTTTGAACCCTTGGGTCTCGTTGGTACTTCGAAGGTTGCTCCTGAAGAAGTGGCAGGCCGCTGTAAAGGTTTTGCACATTGGGTTTGACTACAGACCTGTTGGAAAATGAGCTGTAGGTTGTAGGTTAGCTTTTAGAAAAACATATACTACTATTTGGTCTTGGAAATTCTTGTACTCTCCTTTTTGTAGCATATTCTGTACATTCATTTTGTGCAAACCTTTCATTGGGGTATTGGAAGGAGGTTCCAGTTGGGGAATGATTTTAGGAGACGGTGGACGTTTAGTCATGGAGCACCTGAGTTTTATTTTTGTGGGTCATTTGATCCTCCCCCTCATCATGGCAGATGTGCTAATTTTAGTGGGGTGATTTTTGTGGGGGAGTGGATTACCCCTTTTACCCATCTGTAATTTTATGGACATTGTTGGCCCTTTAATTCGTTACTTTCCCTATTGTGTGCATGCGTAGTTTATCGAGGTGGGTGGTACCTTTTCCTCTACACATGTGCGATGTGCTTTAAAAGGAAGGGGGTGTTGCACCATTAATAGTTGTGGGTAATTGCAACATCCTGGGGACACGTGTATGCCCCTATAATCTCTACACGTGTATGTAATGAGGTTTTTTCCTAATGGAGTTGGGTGTTTAGACTATACCCTTTTTCTGGAAGCTTTGGGTTTTGGGCTGTTTTTGGTTTCTTCTTGCAGGTCATTGGGCATTTTCCCTAAGTTCTCATGTAGTGTTGTTTTTATTTTGGTATACCGGAGGGGGTTAAGGGGCTGCTCAGTGGCCCCTGTGTTATTCGTATTCGGCAATGACTGGGATTGGGCCCATTGTTCCCATTGACGATGTTCGTGAGGCCCAGTGTTATTTGAGTCTACTAATTGGGTTTGGTGTGCGCATTTCCGTGCACCTTGGTGGAGGCTGTAGAGGTCCTCTACAGAACCATTTTCCCTTCCAGCGCCCCTCTCTCCCTTGGATCCAGGGTGCTTTGGGCCTGCCACCATCGGAAGGAATGAGAGACTTCCTACTTATTGACACACTACCCTCACTGTTTTGGAGGGACATGAACGGATAAGCAGACTTTGGTGTTTTGGAAGTATTAGGGTAGAGAAGAAGGCAAGATGTCTTGCTTACGAGTCTCAACAGGATTCAGGTGTGTGGCTGGGACTTGTCATGTTGTGGGTAGGAACTGGGATGGCCGATTGCCCTGGTGAACTTCCCTTCTGACTTGGTGCCATTTTGGCATTTATTTATGCATGGACTATGGAGCTTTCTGGGACATCTCGACATACTGCATGTGCGGAAAGCCTGGCTTCCGACACTTGGAAAGTCACCTTGTTTTGAAATTGAACCGGGGCCTCCACTAGCTGGAGGCTTAGAAATGTTGGAGGATGGGGTCCTTTCGATCTCGGGCATGTGCTAGTGACTTAGCTAAGGAGACTTGGGTGCCTGCTTTTATGTACCGGTCGGAGGCCACCCTGCCCCATTGTTAGTCAGCCCTCCCCGGGGCGTTGCTAGCTAACCCCTCCCTGGAGGACATGTAGCAGAGTGGGACCTAGGCCCCTACAGGCACCAAATTGGCAGATTTTATCATGAATTCCTGATCAACAGTGTTAGAACCGGGGTCTCCAGTTGGCCGGGGTACGCACCCCAGTCCAACTAGGGACCACTGCTTCCGACAGGGTAGCTTGGCACGAGGCAGGTAGGCTAACGCAGGGGGCAACTTGTGAAGTGATTGTGCAGCACACGTCCACACTGACACAGTAAAGCACACACAAAAGAGACACTACTTCACTTGTATGCAAAAATTGTAGTTATCTTTATCTTAGGTTCAGGAAAAAATCTGTCATAAAGAAAGGCAATTATAATCAGGACTTTCCTCGTGCACAATAACCATAAACAGAATGTACAGGCTCAAGGAGTCTCTTTATCCAACTCTCACCAAGCTCAGAAATAGAAGGAAGTCAGTGTCCACACCAAGCAGGGTTCACAGGGGTAATGTCCCCCAACAAGTTCTCCCTAGGAGGGTTCCATTAAGCCCTTCGCTGCTAGGCCTTTTCCCCCACCTGTGCTAAGCCTTTTTTTGGCTATTTGGGGTAGTGCGCGCTTAGGCCCCAGTAACTTTTTGACCACATAAGGTATCCATTCCAAATTGCGTCCTTTTCTTCCAACATCATGGGGATTCTTAAGTTACCCAGGGTTCGTGGATTCCCCTGGAGGGGTCCAAGAAATTAGCCAAAATACAGCTACATTTTGGGCTTTTGGGGAAAAATGGGAAAAAAGGGCTGTAAATGAAAGTATCTGGATTTTTCCCTGCAAATGGTATCAAAAAAGGGTTTGTGGGGCTGAAATCACCATTACCCCAGCTTTAAGGGAATGACAGACTTTTGTCAGAAAACCAACATTTTTTACACAGTTTCGGCATTTTTTTAGGACATAGTCTATTTTTGCTATTTTTTGTGCTTTTAACCTTCTTCCAGTTACTGGTAGAAATAGGTATGAAAGCAATAATGGATCCTGGAAAGCTATACATTTTAGACAAGTAGACAAAATTCTGAATTCAGTAAGAGGTCATTTGTGTAGATCCATCAAGGTTTCTATATAGAAACTAACAGTTAAATATAGGAAAAATTGAAAATTAGTTGAAAAGAACAGCTTTTTGTGTCAACGTTTTCACCTGTAACTTCTTCTAATTATGACAACTCTTTGAAAGCAATATACCGTTACATCCGCTGGTCCTTACTGGTTGTGGGGATATATAGGACTTGTAGGTTCACCAAGAACCCGACGAACCCAGAGTCAAAAACTGAGCAGCAATTTGCAATGACTTTAGTTTTTGAACCCTAGCTCTACCGGCACCTAGGGAAACCTAGCAAACCTATACATTTATGAAAAATAGACACCCAGGGGAATCCAGGATGGGGTGACTTGACTTCCTTTCACCAGGTTCTGTTACCCAAATCCCTTGCAAACCTAAAAAGTTGTCAAAAAACCCAATTTTTCCTCACATTTCTGTGGTGGAAAGTTCTGGAATCTGCTTGGATCCACAAATTTCCACTCACCCCGAGTTCCCCAAAGTCTTACGAGAAAAATGGTACCTCACTTGGGTGGGTAGGCCTAGTGTCCACAACAGGAAACGGCACAAAACGCAACGTAGACACACCCCAATTTCACAGTGAAAAATGACCCTTTTTTGACAAAGTGCCTAGCTGTAGTTTTTGAACCATAGCTCTGCTGGCACCTAGGGAAACCTAGCCAACCTATACATTTTTGAAAACTAGACACCCAGGGGAATCCAGGATGGGGTGACTTGACTGCCTCTCACCAGGTTCTGTTATCCAGAATCCCTTGCAAACCTAAAATGTTGTCAAAAATCAACATTTTCCTCACATTTCTGTGGTGGAACGTTCTGGAATCTGCGTGGATCCACAAATTTCCTCCCACCCAGCAATCCCCCAGGTCCCCCAATAAAAATGGTACCTCACTTGCATGGGTGGGTCAAGGACCCGCGACAAGCAAGGGTCCATGTGGGTGGCCCAAGTACCTGTGATAGGCAAGGCTCCAAAATATAGTGAGGTTAGTTTCCATAATTTTTTGGGTTAGGTAGGTTTCCCTAAATGGCCGCCGAGCACCGGGCCAAAAACCCAGGGGACCCCCCCTTGCAAAACCAGGTCGTTTTGAGATAGGCAATTTTGATGTCGCCTCACTACGTTTTGGAGCCTTGCCTGTCGCGGGTACTTGGGCCTCCCACAAGAGTGAGGCACCATTTCTATTGGAATACTTGGAGAAAGGCGGGGGATAGGAAAGTTGTTGTTTGTTTCCGTACCGTGAAAATGTTGGCACAATAATTCAAGGAAAATGCGACAGAAATTATGATGTTTTGCAGGACATTGTGGGTAAGATAACGTGTTGGTATCCACAAAAGAGACATCACCATGTACTCCCATGGGTGTTTAGTTTACAACAATATCGACAGTTGGTAGATTATTCTTAGATGGAATGTACAGCTTGGCAGAGAGACTAAAAAGACAATGATTCCTGCACAGCCATCTATTCCTCAAGCACACACACATACTGGTTGGATTTGGTACAAGGGCGAGTGATAGTTCAGTATATAAAATATTATTAACAAGAGATTTCACAAAAATGAAATGCACTGCCAATAATTAAACGGACAAAAAACTGAACCAGTGACTCGTAGCTTGTGAGCTGTAAAGCCACAACAGGGCACCAACCGCTTTACAGGCCATTCATACACCTTTCAAACGTGTGACACATACAAAACCATTCACACCGCCAGCCGCGGGCCCAGCACATTACAACACTCACACCAGCAGACAGCGCCACTCAAGGGCCCATCACTTTCACATGCCCACATTCCTGACACAGCAACCACACCTGCTCACGGATTGCATGGAGTGGCGTTTAGCTAGCAGTGTGTGTAGTGACCAGCAGCAAGACACTTCTCACACACCGCCAGCCAAGCGCACGTCCACGCACACTGCCAGCCAAGTGCCAGTCCACACACACCACCAGCAAAGCACAAGTCCGCTCACCGCCAGCCAAGCACCAGTCCATGCACACCGCCAGCCCAGCGCCAATCCACACACACCACCAGCCAAGCACCAGTCCACGCACACCGCCAGCCAAGCGCCACTCCACACACACCACCATCCAAGCGCCAATTTACGTACACCACCAGCCAAGCAATAGTCCACGCACACCGCCAGCCAAGTGCCAGTCCACTCACCGCCAGCCAAGCTCCAGTCCACTCACTGCCAGCCAAACACCAATCCACGGACACCACCAGCCAAGCGCCAGTCCGCTCACCGCCAGCCAAGCACCTGTCCACGCACACCGCCAGCCCAGCGCCAATCCACACACACCACCAGCCAAGCACCAGTCCACGCACACCGCCAGCCAAGCGCCACTCCACACACACCACCATCCAAGCGCCAATTTACGTACACCGC
The DNA here is from genome assembly GCF_964204655.1 of Triturus cristatus. Taxonomy (NCBI): domain Eukaryota; kingdom Metazoa; phylum Chordata; class Amphibia; order Caudata; family Salamandridae; genus Triturus; species Triturus cristatus. The sequence goes on from NC_140590.1 coordinate 1,083,077,933, forward strand.
CAGCCACGCAATAGTCCACTCACCACCAGCCAAGCACCAGTGCACGCACACTGCCAGCCAAGCACCAATCCACACACACCACCAGCCAAGCACCAGTCCACGCACATGTCATAATTTGTTTTTAAACACAAACAAATTGCAACTAAATACAAAACTATAACTACAAAAACAACAGCAGTAACTGAAGACATCTTTCTATTGCCTAACGTTGAACTGAACTATATAAAACCATACAGACCAGGCAGTACACTATTAGACTCATGGTTGCTCCCAAAAACTCTTTTGAGACACAATCTGAAACATGTGGGCACACACAGTGCAGGATTAGAAGGGCAATCGGCACAGTGCATACGACTTTCCCGCCGCACACCTTTTCGCAAGCAGACTCTGCATCTCTTACAGGGATTGTTTTCTTTGGGCGTGGGAGAAATTAAATCAGGAAAGTGGCGATCTTTCAATCTAGCCACATCCTCCCCCACCTCAACTCTAGGAACACTTGCCTGTTCCACAACAACAAGGCTGCCTATCACAGACTCCTGAAACGGAACACAAGTAATCTTTGACACAGGTGAGCACTCCTTGAACACAACAAAAGCATTGAAAGTTGCTATATTGAGAGATGGATGGCCAACTTCTTATACCAAATAAAAGCCTTACTAATAGCAGTGTAAGGTTCCAACCTCTGATCTACTCTATCAACACCACCCATGTGCTTATTGTAGTCTAAAATGCACACAGGTTTGCGCACTTCAGCAATCTGACCCCAAACAGCCACAGTTGAAATACTGTCATCATGGATGGTAGTCAGCATCTACACATCCCTCATGTCCACAAATTTCACAGCTAGTAGTTCATCACTACGCAAGGAACTGCACTGTCCCCTCCGAAGTTTTTTGCAAACAAGCTCTTTTGGATAACTTTTACGGTTAGAGTGGATTGTGCCACACGCAAAAGTGTCCACTTTGAACAGTTCCTTAAACAATTGCACAGCAGTGTAGAAGTTATCAAGGTACAAATGGTGGCCTCTGTTAAACAGTCCTCTAGCAAGATCCCACACAATTTTCTCTGAAACTCCAAAAGTGGACGGACAACCAGGGGGGTCAATAGTGGAATCCCTACCAGTGTACACACAGAACTTAAAAACATATCCTTTCCTACTCTCAGACAACATATACAGCTTAATTCCATAGCGTGTCCTCTTGCTAGGAATGTACTGCCTGAAAACCAAACGGCCCTTGAACAGGACCAAAGACTCATCAATAGATATTTCTTTCCCTAAAGTATAGACCTCTGAAAATCAATCTACAGAGTGATCAAGAACAGGCCGAATCTTAAAGTCAGGATGATTTTGTGGCAATGCCAAAGCAGTATCACCAAATGCAGCATCCGAAGTAAAAGTAAATACCGATCATGAGTCATAATTGCAGGAAATATGGCCGTTGCCATCAAGGGACTGGTAGACAAATATGAAGCAATGGACGGCTTCCTTATCAAGCCCATCAATAAAGTCAAACCCAAAAATGTCTTCATCTCTTCCAGATTTGTGGGAGTCCACCGGCTAGCTCTAGAGTGGGGCTTAAGTCTGAAACTGTTCAGCATACAAATTAGTCTGCACAACAATCTCACCCAAAAACACATTATGCATAAACAACTGAAAAACCTGTATAGGTAAAAACAATCTCAATCCACTCTACACCCTGCATCACCACTAAAGGCAGGCAATACCGGCTGCACCATGTTTGGATCAACCCAGTGTCCAGCACTTCCAGTAGGAAGCCTAGCAGCCCCAGGCTGCAATCCAGATGCCGCATGCACCATCGGCACAGCAGTGTCCTCCTCTAAAACAGGCACTTCATCCGCACTGAGAGTAGATTCATCCACACCGAGAGTGGCTTCATCCACACTGAGAGTACCTTCATCATCCGATGATTCCATGTGGAGAGAAAACTCACTGCCTGAATCTTCCCCTCCCTCCTCTCCCTCAGACGCACTGTCAGTCTCAGAGGAAGATTCAAGAAGCATACCAGCCACCTGCTGAGCAGTCATTCTATGGCTACCCATAATCCTTACTAATAAAGGTAACTTGTCAAACAAGTCAACAAGAAGCACTTTGAAAAATAAGTAATAAATAAAATGCGTCTTTATCATAAAGACCTATATACTCCAAAACGATACCACTCACTTGTCAGAAGCAGCTAGACTCACCACCACCTACTCTGCACAGACACAGAAAGGATCAACAATATCCCACTAAAAAAGAAAAAGAAAAGAAAATTACACATAGGACAATGTGCAAAACACATCGCAAAGAATTTCATGCTCAAAACACTAACTAAATATGCTGCCATTATGACACCACTTACAAAAAAATTCATTCATGCATGACAATAATACTCATTTGGAGTAAATACAACAAACATGTTTTACTTACCAATAAAATGCAACTACGCAAAACTGCAGAAAAACCTCTGCCGAAACTGCAAACAGGAATTAAAAGCTTTACACTAGAATAAAAAGGAGAAATAAAACATTACAATCACATATGCAAATAATGCACTAGTCCACATACTATCCACCAGCCAAGCAAAGGTGGTAGGTGGGCCTAAAAGCATAAGGCCGATCTGCCCCCACAGGGGAGCAGAAACAGCCTAAAAATACACCCTCATAAAGGGGGAGCGACCCTTGCCCAAAGGGTTACTCCCCAACACCAACATTTAAAAAGCCCTGGTGTCCACTGGCTTCTGCCCCCCTAGGGGACAGATGGGCCTGAAAACATATGGCCGATCGGCCCCCAAAGTGGCAGAAAAAACCACAATAAATACCCAATAAAGGGGAGCGACCCTTGCCCAAGGGGCCGCTCCCAACAACACAAAAACAATCCCTGGTGGCCCAGTGGGCATACAATAAAATTAATTGTTTAATCTGCCCTTCCAAGGGGTCAGAAAAGGCCCAAATAAATGCTGCCCAAAGGGGAGCGAACCTTGCCAAAGGTGCTGATCCCCAAAAACATATTGCTTCCCCAAGGGGAGCGACCCTTGCCCAAGGGGCCACACCCCAACAAAACTAAAACAATCCCTAGTGTCTAATGGCTTCTGCCCCCCTTGGGGGCAGATGGGCGTAGACTCACAAGGGTGATCTGCCCCCAAGGGGGGGCAGAAACGGCCCAAATAAATGATCCCTAAAGGGGAGCGACCCATGCCTAAGGGGCCGCTCTCCAAAAACATAATTTAATTTAAAAAAATCCCTGGTGGCCTAATGGGCACAGTCGGCAGACCAACCTAAATAAATTGCTCCCCCAAGAGGAGCGACCCTTGCCCAAAGGGCCGCTCTCCGACATAAAAGGGCATTTACAAAAAAAAATACATCCCTGGTGGCCTAGTGGGCACACACCTACTTATTATTTATTTTTTAATCAGGCAAACCCAATTAAAGAAATTGCTCCCCCAAAGGGAGCGACCCTTGCCCAAGGGGCCGCTCCCTGACCCACAAAGGGCATTCACACAAAAAAAACACACCCCTGCTGGCCCAGTGGGCGCAACATACTTTTTTTTTTTTAAATGATACAATCTGCCCCCCCCCCCCCACAAGTGGGGCAGAACCAACTACACATTTATCCCCCAAGGGGAGCGACCCTTGCCCAAGGGGCCGCTTTCCAAAATGAATAGGGCATTTAAAATAAAAATCATACTGGCCCAGTGGGGGCACAAACACCGTTTTTTTATAAAAAAAACATGGATCTGCCCCCCCCCCAAGGGGGGAAGACCCAACTGTACAATTTTTCCCCCCAAGGGGTCGCCCCCGTACACAAAGTGGGCCATCAAAAAAAACAAAAACATTCCTGCTGCACATTCGCGCCCCAGGCACGATCGTGCAGCAGGAATGCATTTTTCAAAAGACATCGGAGGAAAGGAAAACACTTTCCTTTCCTCCGATGCCTTTGAAAATATACCCCCACCCTCCATGAGGCAAAACTCACCTCTTAGATTCCCAACACACTGGAAGCAAATGGCTTCCAGCGTGTCGGGAAACAAAGGGGAAACGCCAATGACATCACCGCGCCTTGCATGCTGACGTCATTGATGACTAGGAGGGGGAGGCAGGGGAAGGGCTTCGACTGCCTCCTCTGGCACAGGCACCAAGATCGATGTCCCACGGGGGGAGCAGCAGCGCTTCCCCGGTGGGTTGTTGTCACGGCGGCTGGGAGCCGTCATGAGCACACGCCCACTGTGTGCCATGACCCTTGACCAACGGGCCGCTCCCCAAAACGAATAGGGCATTTAAAAAAAAAATCATACTGGCCCAGTGGGGGCACACACACCATTTTTTTCATTAAAAAAACACGGATCTGCCCCCCCCCAAGGGGGGCAGACCCAACTGTACAATTTTTACCCCCAAGGGGAGCGACCCTTGCCCAAGGGATCGCTCCCCGACACAAATTGGGCCATCAAAAAAAAAAAAACGACCATTCCTGCTGCACGTTCATGCCCCAGGCACGATCGTGCAGCAGGGAATGCATTTTTCAAAAGACATCGGAGGAAAGGAAAACACCTTTCTTTCCTCCGATGCCTTTGAAAATATACACCCCACCCTCCACGAGGCAAAACTCACCTCTTAGTTTCCCGACACGCTGGAAGCAAATGGCTTCCAGCGTGTCGGGAAACAAAGGGGAACCTCCAATGACGTCATTGATGACGAGGAGGGGGAGGCGGGGGGAGGCAGTGCAAGGGCTTCCCCTGCCGCCCCCGGTACAGGCGCCAAGGTCGATGTCCCACCGGGGAGCGCCACCGCTTCCCCCGTGGGTGGGTGTCACGGCGGCTGGGAACCGTCATGAGCACACGCCCACTGTATTTCATGGCGGCTCCCAGCTGTCATGAGCACTCAAGGGGTTGACCTACGTTCATGTGGGCGCAGTAATTCCTTAGGCAGTTACAAGTCAGTCTCAGGGGAGATCAATATCAACTAAATGCACATAAATTCAGGGCTTTCTTTGTGTAGTAGATTCTGCAATGCCCGCAATTCTTATGAGCCTCTTTCCCTCTCGAAGAACAGTACTTCCCCATCAGGGCCAAAGTAGGGCTGAAATAGCTATCGGGTTCGGGCAGGCATCGCTGGGCAGAACAGTAAATTAACACAGGCAGAGTTCCAACTATCAGGAGTATGGCTGCAGAGACCCCGACGTGCTGGCTGAAAAAATGCTGCTCCCAAGAGGAAAACCAAGCCAGCGCGAAGCCCCGATTCCCTGGAACCAGCCGGCCCGCAAACCGCTCCTTGCAGCAATCTGGTGGCACCGAGGCGTTACCTGGGGAAGCGGTTGCAGGCGCTGGTGCGAGGCTCCTTTTACTCTGGGGCTCTCTCTCAGCTGGCGCTGCATGTTGAAAGGCCCCTGGTGGCTCCAGCTCCTGTGTCCCTCTTCCCGGTAGCAGTGGACCCATGCCGGGGGTGCAGGGTGATGTCTCGCGCTCCCAGGAGCTCCACGCGGCTTCCCTCAGTCCGGCCCCTCGTTGCCAGAAACACCCCGTGCAGAAGCCAATCCCAGCGTGGCTTCCCCAGAATGCTAGCAATGACGCGGCCGGTACTCCTGAGGCTCCCGGGCCGCGGCGGCGATCCCGGCAGGAACTTCAGGTCATATGGACTCGGGCAGGGGCGGTGATCTCGGGCATCCAGCGCTTCCTGACACAGCGCCTCTCAGCGCAGTAGGAGCCCCGGCATCCGTCAGCGATCTTAGGCCCACAGCACCCTCCGGGCCCCGCGCCTCCCGCTGCAATGCAGTCCAGGCTCCCAGGCAGCGGCAGTGAGCTCCAGGCTCTCAGCGCTTCCAGTTAACAGCGCTGCACACAGCCTTTGGGGATCCCTGGTAGTGGCGGTGATGTCGGGCTCCCGGCGCTTTCCAGGCCAGTTACAGTCCCCCGGCAGCGGCGGTGAGTTCAAAGTAATCAGCGCTCCGTTCCCAGCAGGAGGTGGAGACACTCTGGAGATGTTACCTCAGTCCCCCTGGCAGGGCAGGATCAGCAGTCAACAGGGCAGCGCAGCACGTTGGGGGCAGCAGTTCCTGGGAGCAGTCAGCCCCAACAGTGTGGCAATCCTCCTGGCACCACAGTCTTTACTCCTGCAGAGAGGTGTTCTGGTCCAGCAGTGTAACAGAGATATGTAGCTCCCACCCTTCCTTTTATACCTAAAGTCAGGTAACCAAAAAGGGCAGCAAGTTCTGGAAGCATCTAGGGGATGGAAATCTCTGGAAGGTTCTAGGAGACTCTGGTCCCTTCCTTCCCTACCTGTCCGTCTACCGTGACAAAAAGGAGGGCCCGTGAGGGCTACTGTTGCAAGGAGTCCCAGACTAGGCAGACTAACAGTGTGCAAGTGGGGGGTGTAGGCCTCACCGCAGTAACAGGGGCCTGTGGCAGAGATGCCATGTCACCACGCCTTTAAGGGAGAGCACCTGCACCTCAGTACTGTTTAGCAGTGGTAAGAGGCCCAGAGTCCAACGTCCAACAAAATGGCGGCCAAATAGGAGGTAAAAAGAGAAAAAAATGTAGGGGGAAGACCACCCTATGGCTGACAGGTCTAACAAACAGGACATATGGCATTTCTGAGTTTTCCTAAAAGCAAATAAAGGCTTGAGTTTCTCCTAATGCTGTGTTACTAGTCTTCCTTGTTTTAGTTAGTTTACTGATCTGGGCATGAAGTAGATATGCTGTATCCGTGATTTTTAAGCTTACTGCACATTTGGATTGGGCAATTGTGTAAAATTGTTGCGTCCCCAGTCACCCCTTCCAGCTGTGGCCTCGGTCCTTGCTGGGTTGGGTTCCCTGTCTGCTGCAGTTGCCATGTGTTTGGCCAACCACCTGGTTCTTACTGCTGTAGTGTGTTTTCTGACCGATTTCTCTGTGGATGAATGTGCTGTTTGTTCGGGTTGATCTGGGCTTGTTTCTGAATTTGGAGATTCTGCGGGAACTGGCGCAGGCCTAATGATCTTTGCTAATAATAATCTGTCAGGCAGCATCTGTTGGCCATGTGGCACCAATTAGTGACAGTAGTAGCACTCTGTGACGTCTGGCGGCTGCCAGCTTCCCTGACAGATATCATTAGAATTGGGTGGAAACCCCCTGGGTTCAGCAGCGGAGCTCCCCTCAACACTGGTTCCATTTGCACATTGGCAGCCAACACGCCCCCTAAAGGGCAGTCTTTTTTAGCTTATTTTGGACCAGCTTAAGAATGTCACTTTGGGCTTCCTTCTGCTCTTCCCTGACCTTTTCCTGCTTCTTCCTGTGGTAATGTATAATACAGGCCTGTATTTCTCACCAAGGTTTGGCGTCTAATCCTACTACACTATCTAGACCACTCTGTATTTCAACGGGCAGTCCCTTCTTGCGGATCTGGCAGAACAATGCAACCTGGTGGCCTGTTTCAGTACTTAGCTGTCCTGTCTCTATCGATTCCTCATTCTGTCTAGAAAGTCAATCACAGTTTCCCCAGGCTCCACGCTTTCTGCCATCAATCCTCCTATATTTGGACAGTCAGGGAACCTTTTCGCGAGGGGCGTCCATATCTGGGGCCTAAATGAATTGAATGCAGCCCTGTCATGCTCATGTTGGTCAGCGTGATGGTTTGGATACGGGCCAGGGAAAACATTGTGTTAATCTGAACTCCGACGAGGCTGCTGAGCTGACTCTCGATATCACCTATTGCTAGGTTTATCCCCGCTGTGAGTTTCTCAAAACATGAGATCCATTTTCCCGCCCCATCCATCAATGTGGGCACTTTGGTCTTGAACCCTTCCTCCTCCATCTGAGCCCATGGCATATAGATAGTCCCCTGATGTGCCTTTTTGTAACAACAGGCATACTTTGGGTTGGATCAGTTGCTCTGGCTTTACTCCATCATAGGGTTCCCATCTTCTCAGGCATTCCTGCATGAATGAAAAGTTCCATATGGGATATCCCCCAGTGTACTGGATGCAGTCGTCGTGATAGCCATGTCCTCTGGTTTGAGAGATCCCTCATCCGACCAGGTGGTAGAATGGTCAGACCTCGCCTTTTTCTCTTGACTCTATCGCTCTAGCAGTCAGTTTGTTTGACCGGCATGTTCAGGGGGGCGGCAAACGTCCTTGTCACTGATCTCCTTGTGCATGCGCCAAGGTGACCTTTTCAATCTTCAATGTTTTAATTGAGTTTGGGCAAATGCATCCCTAATCTCTTATTTTTTGGTCGGCCCCTCTCCTATGCTGACGACCTGGTGTGGTTTCCTTTCCCGATAGGGGCCTCCTTCTGGCTCTAGAATGAGCTCCTCTTCACGTGGACCCAGGGCCCCAGGCTGGGGAGGGTGTGCTGTTCTGGTCTCCCTCTGTTCCTCCCAGGCAAGATCTCTTTCTCTCGCCATTCTCAACCCAAGCCTCTCCTCCAATTCCCTCTGCGGCTGCCTCTTTTGCTCAGTGCCACTGGCTATTCTCCTTGGTAGGAACTTGTCTACCATTTCACTTCCTGATATTTCTTCCGCCTCCTGAGCATACCCAGGGGAGTTTACCCTGCAGCTCCCCCCTTGATATCGAACCCAAGGAGGCTAGTCCTTTTCGTCCCCCCCACCGGTGCTGTCACTATCCAGTACCACTATGAACCTCCTGGTTACCTGGAACCCTCTACCGGATGGGTTGGAGTGTGTGCTCCTGTTGGCGCTATGGTTTGATGGGTTGTGTGTAATAGATGGGGGGGGTGAGCTTTGGGGGATTCTAGCATCAGCGAAAGCACTTCCGTGTGGGTGTATGGTGGGGGAGGTGCGTACGACTTGTGTGTGGATTCTAGAACAAAATTGTAGGTCAGGGCCTCCTCAAAGATGGCCCAAAATTTCTAAAGGTGCATCTCTTTTATTTTTTCTCTGTCCTATGTATTTAATCTAAATGTGCGTCCTTGTGTGTTCGATTCTGTTGGTGTCAAAGGTTTCTCCCTCTGGCCAGGGGAAAGCATGTGTGTGTGCGTGCCACTTGTGGCAAAATGTATCTAGCTTTTTAGGCTGCGTGAAGAATCTAGTTTGCATGTGGTTTAAAGGCAATTCCATAATGGGTAGGTAACCTTTTATGGGCTGGTACACTTCTAACATAACAAGTCTTTTAAAAAACTTAAATACTACTCTGATCATGGGGAAAATATGTATACAGGGTTATACCGGCAATAATTACTTTACAGTGAGCTCAGCTTGGGAGAAATGCGTGTCAAACAAACTCAGTACATAAACCAACACATATGAAAATTTACAACCTGACAGAAAGTGCAATGGTTAATTCAAAACATTATGAATCGTTTTTTTAGCAGTGGAACAGCACAATGTAAACAAATGACAACTGTTTCATACAGACATAGAATCATTAACTTGACATAAAATTCGGCAATAAATACAGTTACAATGATTAAACAGCACCACAACATCAGAAAAAATGCGTCCATTGAAAACCACGATAAAAGTAGAAGTAAAATGAAAACGACAGGGAAGAAAAATTATGACTTCGCCCAGAAAAAACCTTAGCCCGCTCCTAGCACATGCCAATCAATGATGAGGGGAAGCTCTATGCAGTACATGGAACTTAAGTGAGCCCGATAGTCTGTCCATATCAGCTCGGGGACAAGCATAGCAACAATTCACACGGAGATGACGAAGCAACTTGACCCTTACATGCCATTCTTGGCTAAGCTGCATCTTACTCTCTCAGGTCTAAATTTTTCCCTAACGTCCAAATTACAACCTATGTCACACCCAGGATTCATGCATACTGTGTGTCATGCCTACTGTCAGATACTGCAAGTATTAAGAAACGGATGGCACTCAGAAATGTCCTTTAGGCTAAAAAATGAGGATCGGGATGCTGGCTCTATTTCACTCCCAGAGCCTATGCATACCTTATGTCATGCCCAGTGTCCAAGCAGTGATGCATTGAACTGAGGGATTAAGCGTACCCTCTGTGTTTCCCACAAAGGTACAAGTACTCCGTGTATCACACCCAGAGACAAGCATAACCTATGTGTCATGCCCAGATCCTCTGGATCGCCTCTTAAGCCTCCTCGTGACTACTCAGCTCAGACACATAAATCAGGCAATATGTCAGATTTTTGTTAGAAGCAGGGTGCTAGGGTTAGATTTGTATGCTTCTTCCTTGATTGCCGTACGTCACATTGCTGGGAATAAGGATCAAAAGTAGTTTCTAACTCACCGATGGCTGCTTCAGGACAGACCTCTGACCCATGGATTCAGCAGAACTTCTAATCAATTGCGGCGTCAGCTCACCGTTCTTGTTGCGCACATGTGAATCCGTATGGGTGAAATCCTGTTCCTTCTGCTGCAGTCTGGCTCAAAGAACCAATCTCTCCTATCTGGCTCACCAAGATGTTGCTCAATGGGAATTTACTTTAAAAATAGAGGCCAAGAGGAGTTTGGCAAAACAGGAACAGTTGGTTTATTTAAAAGCAGTGGACGGTGGCACAGGCAACAGAGTCGGGGTCTGAAGACTGTTTCAAAGGACATGGGTTTCAGCCCCCTTTTTATACATTACATGAAGCATCATAAAGTAACTCATGCATTCCTTTGGAGATGGAAATCTGGGCCTAGTCACGGGGTCATAAATCTGGTTGATTAATAAAAAGTGCTTGTTTGCCCCGAACTTGAGTGGACACAATGTGGGGCAGTGGGTGTCCCGGTGATGGTATGGGGAGCGCATGATCACTGCGTGTAGTGTGCATGTTGTGTTTTGATTGGCCATGTGTTCCTAACTTATCGTGACATCTGACTTTATGGATCTTTTGGGAATGTGTAACCCTCCGGACAAATGTATTTTTGGGGGGGTCGGTCCCCTGAGACCACTGTGGTGTCCACGCCTATCTTTGGGATCCATCTGGGTTTTTCTGTTTACCCGATCGTTTAAGGGTTATGTGTCGCTACCACTTGTTACGTGTCCCCCCACACCTGTGATCTGTCAATCAGTTGCTTCTGGCCTAGGTCACAGGGCCTGCCTGGACATGTATTTCTGACTCAGGGTTGAGGGGGAGGTCACTTTGGGTGAATACAACAATGGTGATGTGAGTTCTTTATTATACGTACATGTATCATGGTGTACATCAACATCATATTTTTCATTATTAACAAGAGTAATACTGATCTTTGGTTCTCAATTGTTACCAGGTTCCTTAATGCAACTTATAAGACAAGGATCCCAGACTCATGGCCCCTAATCAATTATAGTACCCTGTAAATTGGGTTAATGGTTCAGTGGGGGTGAAAACCTTCTCATGCAGAAACTGCAATCCTTGTCATGGTGAAGTCACAAGTAAACCCCAAACTAACCTGTGATCAATTCTCTCATAGCTTGACGATGGTCAGACTGAACTTAGAGACAATGGGGTCTATTAGCATGGCGGTCGGAAAATCACTCCGACCGCCATGGTAGCGGGAAAACACCGCCCGCCAGGACCGCGGGAAAACCACTGGTCAAATTATTATGCTCCGCAGTGGAAATCCGACCGCAGCGGTCAGATTGCGGCGGTTAACATTGTGGCGGGCGGTGCTGCCACAAAGATATCGGAGCAAGAATATCGATGTCAAGAATATCGACATCCTATCTACAACATGGTAAGTACAAAAATATCGGAAAAAAATTCTCGATGTCAAAAATATCGTTATTAAAAATATTGTTTTTTTTTTTGTTGAAAAAATATGTAAAATAAACTAAATAATACTTATAAATAAAATAAACAGAGTTAAAAATATTTTATAAGGTTTAAAATTAATAAGTAATATATCTAATTTAATAAAACATTAATTAAACATATACATATAATATATAATATATATACTTACTTAATATACAGTTTTAATAATTATTTTAATAACTTCTAAATTATTTAAAAATATTATACATTGCCAATACATCTGTACACATAAAACAATAACTTAAATAACAATTAAATAATTATGTATAACACATTTTTATATTAAACTTTTATATATTATTAAAATTTTATATATTAAAATTATATATTAAACTTTTAATATTATTAAAATTAATTATATACTACATTAGCTAAAATAATACAAAAACTATTAAATAGCGGAGGGAATAAAACTACTATTCCATCTTCAAAAAAGAACAACAGTAAGGGCTAGTGTAGTTCTTAAAATTACTATTCCCACTCCAGGGAGTGCAACAGTAGGGAAAGTGTTGGAAAGCGTAGGAGTATAAATTACTATTCCCACTTCAGGGAGTGCAACAGTAGGGAAAGTGTTGGAAAGCGTAGGGGTATAAATTACTATTCCCACTCCAGGGAGTGCAACAGTTAGGAAAGTGTTGGATAGCGTAAGGGTAAAAATTACTGTTCGCACTCCAAACAGTGCAACAGTAGGGAAAGTGTTGGATAGTGTAGGGGTAAAATGTACTATTCCCACTCCAAAGAGTGCAACAATAGGGAAAGTGTTGGATAGCGTAGGGGTATAAATTACTATTCCCACTCCAGGGAGTGCAACAGTAAGGAAAGTGTTGGATAGCGTAGGGGTAAAAATTACTATTCCCACTCCAAACAGTGCAACAGTAGGGAAAGTGTTGGATAGCGTAGGGGTAAAAATTACTATTCCCACTCCAAACAGTGCAACAGTAGGGAAAGTGTTGGATAGCGCAGGGGTAAAATTTACTATTTCAACTCCAGAGAGTGCAACAGTAGGGAAAGTGTTGGATAGTGTAGAGGTAAAAATTACTATTCCAAATCCAAAGAGTGCAAAAGTAGGGAAAGTTTTGGATAGCTTAGGGGTAAAAATTACTATTCCAACTCCACAGTGCAACAGTAGGGAAAGTTTTGGATAGCGTAGGGGTAAAAATTACTATTCCCACTCCAGAGAGTGCAACAGTAGGGAAAGTGTTGGATAGCGTAGAAGTTAAAAATAACATACTTATAAATAAAATATATTTTTTAAATAATTAATGATTTAATTATTAAATAACTCTAAATTATTTACAAATACCAATAACTATTAAAAACCTAATTACCAATGAATAATTAACTAACAATAAATTAATAATAAATATCAATAAATAATATTTAATAATGATTAATCAACAATAAATTAATTTATTTTCATAACCCAACAATTATAATTTGAAATAATTACCAATTAATAATTAATGTCCAATAAATTAATTATCAATACCCAACAATAAGGGCCTGATTCTGATGCCATGACCTTTTTATTAGCACTCTGAAGTGGCATATTGGGTTTGTGCACGCTATACAACCACAAATAATAGAGAAAATATGTTTTATCGCATAGAGAGGGGAAACAATATTTATATTTGGTATCATTGTTTTAAATTTTATGCACCTTGTATATTTCAAAGTGACATTTTACAGCAAACAGGCGGTAAGGTTTGTTGGTCAGTTTCTAGTAGGGTATTATTAAAGATATGCTTCTGAAAAGTACATGGGATCTGCAGGAGGCATCAAAGCACAGTGCAGCTTGCAAGACAGTCAGTCTAGGTGGTGATCCTTGCACACTATGCTGGTACCTGGCACATTCTCCTGGTTCTTTCCTTGCTTTCTCCTCCTCCTGCCTTCACCATTCTCTAGCAGGATCCACAGTGAAGACCATGCCATACTCAAAAAGACACTATTGCAACCCCGTGAACATGCGCACTGATCAGTGGGTATTTCATTCAATTATGGGAAGCTCTACGTCCTGCATAGGCAGACATGTTAAATTTAGGCCAGGGCTTTAAGCGGGCCGAGTCCACCGGCAGTTCTTAAAAGCAGGTGCTGATGCGTCCCTATCTGGCTCTCCATGTGTACCCTCAACCTCAGGGTCTAAAAAGATCTAATCCCTGCAGCAGTACCACTGCTCAAAGCCTTTGATGTAACTTCAAAGATACTCGTGTTAGCTTTTCATTTCAGAACTGAAGCATTTTCAAAGTGATATACAATGAAGCCATAGTTGTTTCTTATTTATCTTATGCAACTGACAAAGTCAATAGCCCTGGCTAGTTGTAGCTGTGATGTTACTTAGAGTGATATATATCTGGATATAATGAAGCAGCAAAATATCAGTCGGACGGCACACTATGCTAAGCACAGATTCATAGCTCAGGTATTCTTCAAGCCATACCCTAATTACATCACCACGCCCCTTTGAGAGTCCCCCCAGTTGGTTCATCTCACTTAAAACCCTGAGTTAGGCAATGCCATTGTGCGCAGATTACGACTACCCGGAAAAGGAAAATGGGCAAATGTTGAAAGCCAAACACTGATGAGTGTTCAACTAGAAAGAATAACTTGCAGGTAAGTAGTCCCTTGTCATGGGTGAATAGTCGATTCAGCCCCCTATGTTTTATTTCCCTTATAGGATTAAGTATTTATTAGAACGCGTGAAAACTAAGAAATGGTGGTGCTATGCCAACAGGGCAAATGCATTTTAAGTGGAATCTAGAATGGATTGCAAGTGGCCAGCGAAACAGTTCTTGAGTCGGAAAAGCAAATACAGCGCAGACGGGCTGCAGACACGTGTATTCCAAGAATGTGAATTGGTAAAAGTAGAAAACAAGCATTGGCATAGCCATAGGTCTCCCCTTTGGGATCTTATAATTGTTTAGGTATGTAGCACAAAATAATTATCAATGTACATTTTAAAACAATGGGGAGGCAGCATACAAGACATTTTAAAAATCTGTAAAAATGTTTGAACAAATAAAGATTAGTGGCGTTTGCTACTCATTGCATGAGATGGGTTTCCAAATAGATGCAAGGGTGTGCCTTGTGGGACTGATACTTGTGACATGCAATGATTTATTGTCTCTTGAACAGGAAACGTATTTGGGAAATTTGGTGCACTCAATGAATAAGCAAAATGATTATGGTAAACATCTCTTTATGGAAATGTATATGTAATGCAATAATATACTTCTAAGGGACCCTGCATCACAAGTAGTCCAGGCCTAAATGGGGAACGTAGACAGCTAGAGGGTTTCTTCTCAAGAAATCCGTGAGTAATGAGAAGGTCGTAAAATCAACCCTAGTATGAAGGCTTTCATGATAATTTCCTCCTTTTTTCGCAGTTTTATATAGGCCTTTCCACCCGAATTGGAGCGTTTCCCACGAGCACCAGTTACGTCACACAAGGACACGTGTACAGGAGGATTAAATGACTTGACGTAGGGAATACTGAAAAAAAAGTAGTCCATTTAGCAGTGCGCACTGTCTAAATGTTCAATGTTATAACCGATTTTACTGCAAGTTAGACCTCGAAGTCGGATTACGTTTCCTTTGTATGAGTCTAAATTTCATCCTGCTCCCCTGAAGGTTTCTACTTGAAGCTTTAAACCCTCAGGTTGCCCTCGAGTCGTCTGCTACCCTTACTTGTATTTCTAAGTGTAGTACTGAAGTAAACGTGCTGTGTGTTATCGAAGTGAACTCAGGAGATGGAGTGAATAGTTCAGGTCGTCTGCGGTTTCTGCACACAACCATGATTACACAGAAAACGTGTTGTTTTAAAAATACATCCAGTCCACAACGGTATGCGTTAGCTCGTCAGTAAACCATGGACACTTTTAGGACATGGGATCCATCGTAGTAAATACATTAGATCTTCACAAAACGGCAGCCTCTCGGCCAGGTGCGAGTACATGGTGTCAGACCTCCGCCAGGTCCCTTAACATGCATATCAGATGTGTACTAGCATGTTTATTATTTCTAGGTTTCCAAACCTCTGCCATATGCCTTGCTACTGTTGCTGGCCTGGAGCCATGCCTCTACAAAGTCTACTACTTGGTACGACCCATGACTTTTGTGTCAACATGGCTCCACCTCTGGCGAGAATGCTAGCCAGGTGATCTGTGCGTCAGCAGAGCGACATGTGGATTCATTTGGCCACATTTCGTCAGCGTGGCCTAGAGCTCTAATTTACAGCTTAAACACCTAAACACCCACTGCTCCAGTCTATTCAAGGGGCAAACGTCCCTGCAGCAGGGAAGCTTTCAACTAAATGACTGCACTAGTGAAGGGTCTGCCAAAAAAGAATCTGGAAACTGTCTCGCTGCAAAGAAAGGGGGTGCACACCCCACTCTGAAAGCACTCCATTGGCTCATTGCGGCTCAGATTGCAATTTGGCTTTATAGTAGTATAGAGGAATATAGATGCACTAGAGCGGGCCCACACCAGAGTATTGTAATGTGCAGAGTTAAAGCAACAGTCACGGGCAAATCCGTGGCGGTACTTCCGTTTCTGAGTGTTGACACACTATTTAGGCACATGCAAATGTCTTAAAAAATACCCAAGGCGCTTTTCCTTTTAGCAAAGCATACGTTCCACAGAAGCCACTTTCAATAATCATCTCCTTGTGAGGTGTGAAGACCTTCCCTGGAAGATGCTACTTTCTTTGGGCCATACATCTAAATAGGTTAACATTAATTTCAAAAGAAGTGGTCTGCCAGTTCACAACACCTGTAGCCCAGCACTGCTGAAGACAACATGGGTGACTTTTTTGGACCATTGCTGTGGAAGTCCATCTGACATGCGTGGCAAGCTGACAAGCTTTGGAGATGCACCTGTGTGCCTGTGAGTGGTACTGTGACCTGAGAGAAACTTGGCAGCATTTCCAGCAGCCCCAGATGATTTTTCTTCGCTCTCCATTACTGCTGCTCCCTACTGATGACGGGCTCAACCTAGAAACACGTGTCTAGAGATATACAGCAATGTCTGCACCAACTTTGGTGTAAAACTCCAGCTAATTTTGAAGTAAGTTTGAACTGTGTACTGCATTTACCAGGATGCAAAGCGGCAAACTGTGCAGGGACTGTTAAGCAGTGTGCTCCCAACCCCCATTCCGTAGCAGTAGTTCGGTTGCCTAAATAGCACCTCATATCATAACAAAGATTTCAGTGTGACCAGATAGCGGATGCGCAATGGTAGGTGCAGGTCCGTGAGCTCTTGTTAATTGTATCAAAGTCTGCGTATTAACCTAGGTCCCAATGGTTCCAAAATGGTCCTCTTGCAGTGCATCCTGTTTGAATATTAATGTCTGGTAAACGGTCTGGTAAGTGGAGCACAATTTCTTTGTATTGAGTGGACAAGAGGACAGCTAGGGCTGACAGCTGCTTGGGGTTATTGGTGGCCTACTAAGTAGGTGTTGAGAATACGCTTTGAAACTACATCCGCATCACCCACATGAGACTCCCTTCACAGTATTGCTGCATGCCACATCTACGGACAGCCAGGAGTGGTGACCCTTGGCTGCAGCAGCTGCTGCTCGACCTGGCAGAAGTTTACAGCGTGCTGTGCCTCGGCCTTGATTCAATGTGCCAGTGTTCCTCGTCCACACAGCTGACAGACGTGCTCCGCAGAGAACAGTCTGAAAACATATTATCTGATGTTTATAGCCAAAGCTGCAAACAGTGCGCGCATCTGCAAGGGACAAAGCATCCTCTTCCACATGTCGGCACAATTTGTAGAGCAAAATAAAAACTTCACAATTCGCTTCCCTTTTGCCTTTTTATTTGCCCGCATCTTCGTGAACTTATGCGAAAGGGCACTTTAAGCACGGAGGGGTCCGGAGCCAGACCAAAGAAGCAGCGTCTCCGGGCAGATTTGACATATTTATTTAAATATACAGCAGGGGTCCTCGCGCTGCCTGAGGCCGGGTGCCAGAAACAACAACGGGGAGTGGGAGCAGGTGCAATGGCTCAAGTGCTCAGCAGTACTCCATGAAAACATGTCGTAGCGCAGGCAGCAAACCCCCCAAAAAAGCAACACCTGACCTGCAATAATAGCTAGATAGCAGGGAAGTGATGGCCGATCAAAATACTCTCTGAGTGAATTCAGAAGAAAGAGAGCTGAGCAGACAAAGAAGGGTCTTTTACAGAAATGCACCAATAAGAGGCCAGTATTTCTGATTGCCATAGATAGTAACCAATGGCAATCAGTGGGTGTGCCAAACCCCACAGAAGAGTCATAACAGCTCCATCAAAGCTCGATCTAAAAATGTCTTTTTGAGTCAATGAATTTTGATCAATTTGACTACAGTAGAGTAGTATAGGTTGTATACTACTCGTCACCATGTATTTTTTGTCAGGTGGCCACGCCCCTTTGACCACGCCCCTTTGGTCCGTGTGTCTATATTGGACTCGTTCCAAAATCTGATTTTAATCGGTTTTTAATCGGTCCTTATAACGTATTGATAAGATTATAGCATTTTATTGTTTTATAGGTCGTTATTTTGTGAATCATGGCTTATAAAATGATACGTTGATGAAATCAAAAAGCGTATAAAACGATAAGTTAGGAATTGTGAATCATGGCTTATAAAATGATACGTTGATGAAATCAAAAAGCGTATAAAACGATAAGTTAGGAATTGTGAATCAAGGCTTATAAAATGATACGGCGATGAAATAAAAAAAAATAATTAAAAAAAAAGCGTATAAAACGATAAGTTAGGAATTGTGAATCAAGGCTTATAAAATGATACTGCGATGAAATCAAAAAGCGTATAAAATGATAAGTTAGGAATTGTGAATTAAGGCTTATAAAATGATACGGCGATGAAATCAAAAAGCGTATAAAACGACCAGGCATGCCCGGGCATGTCTTGCTTTAGGCATGTTTATGGGGGCTCAGTACGTATAAATCGACCAGCCATGCCCGGGCATGTCTTGCTTTAGGCATGTTTATGGGGGGCTAGGTAATCGGATATATGGGGTGCAGCTACGAATTAAAATTATATTTTATACATTTCACATCATCACATTATTGAAAAGAATAATAACGCGTTTTAGAACAAATTGCTTTTATTAAATGTAAAATGAAAGCTCGGAGAAGTTTTATTTTGGGTCAATATTTACAATTTAATTGAAACCATGTTTTACATAACAGAAAAACACATTTTTAAGTAATTACAGTTTCATTATATGGAATTACATATACTTGACAGCATTTAGTGACAATAGAAAAAAAGAAAATCAAGCTTATAGTTGAATAATGAGGTAGAGGTAGTTATCAAATACATTATAACCCAAGACATATGAATCAAAGTATCAACTATCAACAGCAGACATCAAATATGCGGAAGTTACATAATTTTTTTTTAAAAAGAGGAATCACAGCTTATCGTTGTTAACTTATAATAATCACGGATAGCGATAATACATATATAAATATAGAATTCACATATTTAAGCTTATAGTTGAATAATGAGGTAGCTGTAGTTAGCAAATACATTATGCACCGGGGCATATAAATCACAGTATCAACACTGAAAATAAAATGATGTACATAAAAATCAAGAAACCATAGCGTATTACCATCACCCAGTAATACGCAGTATGGCCACCAGTCATAAAATCCTTCAAAAACTACACAGAGTGATACAGATGAGGTATTTACATAAAACAATATTTAGTTACCCAGTAAAAAGCATAGGTCTCTATTATAAGTCACGGGTGCTAAACAGACAACCATGGCAATCTCGCAAAGTGTTTTCTTTTTTTTGGCGGAAGTGCTTGGCCGGGTGTGGTTATGGGTTCGTGAGCATTGTCAGCGGTATCACGGAGGGCATGCGTCGGTGCTCTTCGAGGGGTCAGTGAAAATGGTGATGCGGGGGGAGAAGGAATAACAAATGGTGCAATGGCGTTGTTCTTTAAATCTTCTAAGTGGATACGATGACCACCATTTCCTAGCACTGATGTCGGAATGTTCAGTTCTGCTAGGCTCTGCATGAAGGCATCCCAACCGACAGGCACTTTATTATTTGCGAAAGAGTGTGTTTGGGTGGCGCCTCTGACCAAATCGTGCAGGTTTGAACCACGTATAACATTACCTTTATAAAGAAGTTCCCCCTTATCATTCCAGAAAGCGATGTCTTTATTTTGATGAATTTTATTAAGAAGTAATTCTGCTTTCTTTTTGTGCCGGGGGTTAACGTTGTCAAGGGTTTCATTAACAAGATTAAAGGCATGTGATTCTGGCTCTCTGACCGGTGAAACAGGTGGCTCTTGACTTTCAGGCATGAATAAAGTCAGGCCCTCTTTTTCCATTTTACCATGATGGACAAAGTTTAGATACTTTTGAAGGATAGCGGTATAAAGCTTAGCTTTCTCGTGCACCGGTAAATCACTAAGATGAAGAATTTCGCGCATCTCAGCGTCCAACAGATCCTTGGCTGATTTTCTAATGTCGGTATCAGCGCTTGGGGGACTCCGCATTCTGTCTAGCTGATGTTTAGGAACGAGATACATTTTTTCAATGTGAGCCATCACCGGCGGCGCAGCAGGCCCGAGAGAAGCGGAATAGCAATGCCTAGCAGCGACCCTATGAAGCCCCCAGACTGCTTGACAAGACTTTTTTTTTGTTTTAATAGAGATCCTCTTATTGCTCAGTTTTTTAACAAGATTACTTTTCTTTTTAAGCACTCGGATCTGCTGAGGACTCAAAGGGACATTGCCCTTCAAGGTATTTAGGGCTATCTCCGATATCGCTGCTACTAAATCGTCAGACGCCGAGCATAGAAGAGCTTTCCTTTGTTGTGGGGATGATGAAACCAACAGTCTTAAAAGAGCTAGATTGCGCGCTATCCGGCTGGACATGGTCATGAGTGTGTTGGAGCTCTAAACTGGAGCGCTGCTTTTTATTTATCTTCTTTTTATAGCCGGGTAGGACTTTTTTAGAGTATAAGCAACAGGAAGATCCGGTGGGAAAAGCCCGGTCCTTAATCGGTAATCCTCCGGCGTGCCGGCGTTTAAATCTACAAAAAGATACCCATAGGGGCTCTGAGTGGCATCCTCAAAGGCTTCTAGAAAGAAACTAGAGCAACCCGGGTACATCTGTCTGGCTAGAGTCGTTATTTGAAGCTTGTCTCGGGGGTTTTTGAAAAGCACCATGTACTTGGTGTTCAGAGCGATGGTTCATGAGCTCTTACCTTGGCAGAAGACGTTTTGCACAATGTATAAAATGCTAAGATTCCGATGGTGAACATACTGAGTAAAAGCTTTTTCAATTTCACCGCTGACACAAGCAGAGGCCATTAGATCATCTACAATTAACATATTAACACTAGAGGGTGGAAATAAAATGTCATAATTTAAGGCGGCTGGGAGCCCCTCGACAAATTTGAGGTGTGGAAGCTTTAGCGCGAGTTCTTGATAGAGCCGCTGCCAACAGGAATAGGCCCACACTACGTTGGTGGGTGGCTGGGTCATCATTTGATGCGCATTTTCCAAAAGTTTTTTTACAAAGTAACTTTTACCAGAATTGGAAGGACCTGCGAGGATGCATGAGAACGGATGTTGCAATCTAATATCCATACTTTAAACAACCTCTAATAAACTATACACACCAAAGCGGAAAGTCCTTTTTCTCGCTAGCCCTGTGTTTACACAGAGGCTGGATAACTCTTAAAAGCCGTAGGGCAGGGTTTTATAGTCATCTTTAAGAATGCGCTTATCATATACAACCCTCAACATTTTGCGAAGCGGGCGTAACTCAATATCCCAACGTTTTTTAATTCTTACAATGCAGGGGTGGTGCACTACTAAGCTTTCATCTTCTGGAACACATTCACCTCTTTCGGTGTGCTTGGCATATTGAGTGACCAGCTCTTTTAAGTTTTGAAAATTTACTTTTTCGCGGTTCTGAACATTGAGGGTGATCCCCTTCACCTTCAAGCAGATTTAACCGCCTGATAAGCGGTAACCATAGGTTTTGGGGCCGGTGGAAACAAACTCTGTGATGTGTTCATCGGGAGGTGTTTCGCTAGTGAGTTCCCCCAGATAATCACCCACCGGGGGGTTAACATCGCCCTTTTTGCTCACAAAAATCACAGAGTCTGTGTCTTGGTAAAGACAGCGGTCTTGAAGCAACTCCAGGAGCTTGTACAACTCCAATCTAGCATAAGCGGTGGTGAAACTGGCAATAAATATGTTAGCGTTGCATGAAGGCGGGTAATGTTCTTTGGTATACCGCCAACACACGCAAGCGGTATCATCATCTATGAACTCGCAAGATGACACCTCGCAGTAGGAAGTAAAAAAGTACTTATCAAATTCATCCGGCTCTGTCACTAGAGTAGTTTCTGAGCTGTCTTCTCTCTGCCCCAGTTTTCCCCATAGAGAGTTGAGAAACAGTTTAGCAATCTGTCTTTTAGTGGGGTTCACATGGATTTTATTAGAGCGCAATCGAATACCCTCTTTCCAAAAATATTCCCTCCGGTACTTCTGTTTCTCTGCATTATCACTACACCACTGTGGGTAACCCGAAGCTTCTTGCTTGTCTCTAAGGTGCAAGTTGATGTAGTCGGTAAACAGATCACTAGAAACATTTTCAAAATGCCATATCTCATAAATGCGATCTATCACAGCCTTTTTTCAGAGCTACATTCACTTCTACAGTGCACCAGGTGCCGGTCAGAGCACGTTCGTCATCAGAGTGATCACTCTGGGAGGTCTGTCTGGCTTCTGTGCAGGAGCGGCACAGGGTAAATTGTAGTTTTCCCTCGAATCTGTAAGGAAGCACCGGGAAAAAAAGTCCTCTAGGCGGCCGAATTCTACATCTGATTAGACCGAAATACCTTTGAGGGTCTCCAAAATCTTTATAAAGGATTTTAGGATGTCCCACAGGGTAGACTTTTGTCTTGTTTACAAAGGGGTATAAGCTGGTAAAATCATAGTAAAAAATCTTTTCATCACCAGAGGCCTTTCGATAAAGAGTAACGGCGTTGGTTCATCCTCCGTAGAGAGAATCACGCGGTTTCAAGGGCTCGGGTAAGTCACGATCCTTGATAAAAGTCTGCAGATCTAGATTACATGTTAACTGCTCACGCCACACGTGTTCCCAAATACTTCTGACATTGAAGCCTCGTCTTTTTAAAAACTCCTTTTTAATTGTGCGGTTAAGCAACTGACCATATGTACAACCGGTCATCTTGTTAAAATCGTTTGCGGCGCAACAAATTGGACAGCCGTGAAAAAAGCAACCATTAAATTCAAAGGCAGTAGGGACCCCGTCAATATTGGCATAACCATCTAAAAAATAGGACCCAATTTTAAGCTCCCCGCCCCTCAAAGCGTGACGGATGGTGATTTTTTCACTGTATTCCAAATACATCAACCATTGAATAGCGTGTGTTGAGAATCTCTTTTGCTGTCTGTGATAATTATCACGAGGTAGCAACGCTAATGTGTAAGGTTTTAAAAAACAAAATCTGAACATCGCCAAGCAGACTGAAGCTAAAGTGATGTACTGAAAGGGGTCGATGAAGTCAACATAGGCATACTCGTTGGCCTGACCCGGGTTCACCAAGATTTGCTTGCTAGACATGGCAATGACGCCTTCTCTAAAGCGGATACACGCCTCTCTTAAAATGTTCACATCTTGTTGGCAGTAATGAGACAGCTCCTTCTGGAAATCAAACTCCCGATCTTTGTTCGATTCATACCAGGACACGAATTCTGTTTTCTCAGAGGGTGACATATAGTTTACTCCGTAAAATTCTGCTGAGGGCATAGCACCAACGTATTTTTGGTTCTGCAAAGTGTTAAAGTAATGTGGGAAATGCCCTTTATACTCTTGGAAACCCATAGCCTGTGGAAGTTTACTGAGTTTCATGGGCAAAAAGTTTATAGAGTCTATAAACCTGATATTGAGTACTTTGGTTGTAACACACATGAGTTTTCCTCCCTGAGTGATCAGTGACATTGCCACCTTTTCAAGCACTAGAGCTTTCACTACCAAATAACAGTCATATCCTTTAGAGAAATGTGCAAGAAAACTATAGTTTTGAAATCGGGGTGTAATGAATGTGTTGATAAAATCATTGACGCATGTAGGACCTGAAAACTCCCAAGTAGGCTCACCATTAATATGTCTGGCAAAAATATAATTTGGCTTGTGAATGATATTTTCCTGACGGCACTCCATATCGTAGAATATATAATCATTTGTTTTGGTCGGCGGTTTGAGTCTGCTCATAAAGCAGAGATGTGAATCAAATGAAAACACCCGTGCTTTACAGACACCGCATTCAACGCATTCGCATTCATGACTTTCGGGGCCGTAGAGACCGCACGAATCACACAACTTTTTGCTGAGACAGCTCACCTTCCCCGCCCCGGCTAATGCACGATGACGCTCTAAACACTCCGAAGAACGACAAAACAGTCGACACCGCGGACACCTTTGGAGATCATCGGCAATGTCGTGGCAATCGTTCGTAACGCACGCTTTGCAGAAGTCTGCGCACGAGTGATTGTATTTGTGGGTATAGGCCGAATGGCAATATTCGCAGTAATACCTAGCGCCGAGGAATTTATTTATATCTTTCACACCGTAAAAATGGCTTTCATGTAAAAGAACAAACAGAATTTTAGATTTGTTGGCGGTCCCGCTGGTGAAATAACGCCAGCCGCCTTCGTGATATAATACTTTAATCGTCACACCCAAGTAATTTTCAAATGCTTGTATGTCTTGCAAAGAGACATCCGTATCTGGGGGGATGTTTAGGGCATCGTGCATTAACTGTGCCTGCTCTGTCAACGTTCTATCCGTAGATTGACCGTGAGCCAATAACCCTGCCAAACACCCTGCCAGACACAAATTTCCAGCTGTGTTGTTCAAATCAATCAACCATCGACGTTTCTTTTGAATGATCTTAGTAAACAATACAGAATTTAGAGCCCGTCTGGCACCGCTGCTCCTACTTTTTATCACAGTCACAACGAGTGTTAAACTTTGTGACCCCAGAATCTCTGCATTGCTATTCATCATGTCAACAATTTTGTTTAAGAAATCTGAGGCATCTAGGTCGTGATGCGGTAGCCTGCGAGTGTAAAAAGAGTTAGCCAGACCACCGCCGCTCAGGCGAATTTGTACATAATCGTTGGGGCCTACGTCTGGGGCCATTTGGTCGAGCAGCAGTTGGATAGAGTTAATAACCGCTTCTAGGGCCAGTCTAATAGAATCTATGAGATGAAGATTGACAAAACGAAATTCTTCATAAAATTCTATAGCTCTAAATTTTTTGATAACTCTTTGATATTGTCGCACGCTTTCTAAAAACACTGGCGCAGGGTTGTTACTGATGCTAGAATTATCGCGAACGACAGCTGTTCTCTGAGGTGTTGGCTCTAACTGCATGGGGCTCGGTGGTAAATACCCATTGTTGCTATGAATATTACGGCGTATATTTCTCAAATGGTTTTTGGCTCTTTTTAGGTTTTTGGCTAACCGATTTCTGACTACTTTAGCGGCTAACCATTTCTCTTTACGTTTGGCGACTGAAGTTTCAGACCTTCTCGGCGACCTATGCTCTTTGGGGGTCATTATCAGTTTCCCGAGTCGAGACTCAAGGAATCAAGGTTGGCTTGGGCATCTGCTAAAATAAATGCGAGCGAAGTCTGAGTATTTTGGATCACGTCCTCTACTGCTAGTTTGACATCTGTTATGCCGCCGATATGTCCGGAAGCTTCCTGTACACGTAGAACATTAAAAACGGATGAACTGACCGGCGCAGAGTTCAAGCCTAATTCTTCTAGGGTATTTATTAGGGGAAAAACGGCGTAAATTGCCTGAAGTACAGCCGCGTCGCTGGGAAGTGAAGCTTTAACAGCAGCAGCAACCCCACTGCGGGGGTCAAGTGGTGTCTTTATCTCAACGTTAAGTGATTTTTTGACACTTAGGACGTCATTTATGGCGCGTGAGGAGACAGAGGACTCAAGCTGATTTTGAGCAGTTACTAAAGCAGCTGCAAGTGATTTCTCTAAATTTTGCTGTATACGTACGATGCCTGCTTTGATGCGTTCAATGGCTTGTATCTGAGCTACTGTATCACGATTACTTAAAGCAAAAATAATAGCTTCGCAGATATGTGCTGTGTTCAGAGTGCTTCTCCTGAGGGCGGTTATTAAAGGTAAAATATCGTGGCATGCTGATGTTGCTGCGGTAATGTTTAGGGGTGGTGTGGGGTTATGTCTAGGAGCTTGTAGCGCCGCTGCGGACGCCCCGTTTGCCGCAGCACTGTGGGCAATTTCAGTCTTTAAATTATGGTGAATAGCACCTGGGGCGACCCTTACTGGGGGGCTGGTGATGGCTGGTCCTCCTCCTATTGTAACATCTGTGTGACACCCCCCTTGTGAGCGTGGGTTCTTGGAGCGTTCGCTGTGTACAGCTGGCCCTGCTTTTGATCTGTTTTGTTGAACGGGTACATTTGCGTTTTCCCCCCAACAGTCATCATCGTCAAGCAGCGAAATTATATCTTGTTCATCGGGGGGGATAAAGGCGTTTGCTGGTTGAGCATGCAAGTTCTTTGATGGTTGAGAGTGAGACTTGGGGGTAGGAGTAGGTGGGGGTGCACTAATACCGGAGTAGCGCTGCAAGGGTGCGATGTGACACCTAGAATCTGTTCTGAAGTTCGGCAGGTGTAGGCGTGTTTGAATTCAAAACCTGGAAGGTCTGTAGAGTAGCAGAATTGTTATCAGTAGCATTCACTTTCCTATTGCGCTTTTGATCACCCTTTTCTTTGCAGCCAGAGTGTCTCTTTCTCAAACCGCCACCATTTACAGACACAGGTGGAAACTCATGCAATGCAGGCCCCCCGTCAGTACTCCCCCCAAAACCACCCGGCAAGGTTTGTGGTTGCCCTCGCCGCCTCGCTTCTTTACGCTTCTGACCTTTGCTTTTCAGATCGTCAGGTGGCAACCTTGGACTCCTTTGTACAACCGGTTGTTGCGTATTTGAATGCTGCACGTGTTAGATGGAGATTGCTGCATCATCAGTTTTATCTAAGTAAGAGCAAAAACACAATTTTAATTCAAGCAATGAACAGTCGGAAGAGTCCTCAATAGTCATCAGTGCTAAAACTAGACTGAGAGTGGCAGCGCACACACACACACACTCACACAAGCACGCACACATCAGCATGGTCTATGGTAGAACATACTACCAGTAGAAAAGAGAATTAATTCTTACCAGCATGCTCGCTGAAGCCGCAAATTTGACTGAATGCTATAGGATTAGGGCCTTCAAGCGCAGTGTTGAATAAAAGTGTGTATGCCGCCTTGGCCACTTCCTGCGACGACAAAAATGCAAACAGCTGTAACACATTTCCTATATTGGTTTAAATTAAATTACTTGAAAGCACCGCTATACATATTTACAAGCTCGTGCAAACAAAAGTATACACACACACACACACACACACACGACCTCAGAAATAGACCCAGACCTTAGTTGTCAAATTATCTGCTTTTCAAGCCGCAGCTCAACCCCGGCACGCAGGCCCCAGGATATACAGTGACATTATTTAAGACCTCGGGCGCTATTAAATGATGATCTGTAAAACAAGGAGACGGACTAGTCCTTGACTTAAAAACACGGATCAATGAGCAGATAGTCTTTGAGGTAAGAGCAAGTGCAAAATCTAAACACGCCGTGTATCATGTCATATTTCTTATTGCTTAAAATGCCAGCTGCTGTAACATTACTAAAAACCTTTTGACAGAGGAGCGAAAGACTTAATTAGAACCACATGCTAGAACATTTCAGACGGGGTCCGGCAAAAAAAAAAAAAACACACACACACACACACGCGCTTTTTTATGCATCTTTCACGGTTCCTGACTAGCAGTTACAGTTCATTCAAAACACCCCGAGTTTCACCTAATTTTATCTATTGCTTAAAACCTTTTGACAGAGGAGCGAAAGACTTAATTAGAACCACATGTTAGAACATTGCCCAGGGACTTCGGTCTAATTCGTCTTAGTTTGACAGTCTGAGCCGGAAAAAAGCTTACATCCCTGATAAAAAGCATTTAACCTTTGAGAGATGACGCTAATAGAAGCGCAACTTCAAAAAGAGCTAGAGGATTATATAAAAAACATAAAACAAACTTCTTACCAACAATTCTTGCTCCTCAGACATGTTCATAAAAGGAAACGGTGCTCAGTCAGCAGGAGGTGAAATCTTTCAGGGGCTTCAGCTTTTCAAGCGACCGATGTGGTGGAAGAATGAAGGTGTCACCAGCGCCGTTGGTTGGAGCGTCGTAGCTTTCCTGAGAGCTCCAGCCTGAATGTTCTTGCAGACCTCAAGTTTTATACCCAAAACCCGACAGTTTCCCGCCACAATTCACAACGGTACAATCCACTAAGCATTTCAGGTTGAATATAAACAGCTGTGCGTTAACGTGGCAGCTAGGTGCTGAAAAAAAGTCAGACCGCCAAGTAAAGTTAGGCCCCCCTTTTTTTTTATTTATTCATTTTTTTTTTTGCAAACCTCGACCGGACACTAGGCACCATATGCGTACAATAGCCTGTCTAAGCATTTCAGGATGAATATAACAGCTGTGCATTAACGTGGCAGCTAGGTGCTGAAAAAAGTCAGACCGACACGTAAAGTTAAGGGCTTTTTTCATGCATTTTATTTAGATACATTTTATTTCACAGAGTAAAAATGTTCGGTACAAATATGATTTTAAAAGTCCAATGAGAGCGTAAAATAGACCTTGTGGATGTCTGCTAGTTATCATAAACACTGTAAACATGTATATTATCAGTGAATGAGATACAATTTTGCATCGGTCTGTTATTTACACCGCCTCTTTTCAATCTGCGTAATTGCCTCAACACAAACCTTGTTACAAGAGCATCATTTGCCTTCAAATCAGCTGAATACATTTTTAAAATGCTTTCAAAGTCTACACCACGGCATCTATGAAATAAATAAAACAAACAATGTGCCCCGCAGGTAAATGATACATCATCCTGAATCTGGTTTTCATGAAATGTTATTAGGCCTGAAGTGTTTCTTTTTAAAAATTGCCATATGGTATTGGGGTACAGATAACTGTTTGGTGGCACGCCATAGGAGTAAAAAAACTCAGAGTCCTTATCCGTTAGAAACATTGCTAACCAGTGTCGACCCCTTTGATCTTTACTGTCTGTATTGACTATTAAATGAAGCGGTCGCTGGCGATTACCCAGTTACATTGGTAGAGTGTCAGCTGCAAATACACCTAAAAATGAATGTTTTGCCGTCTCGTCTTTGGCGAGAAAACGTTCCAGTTGCCGTGTATTCATCACATATAGTCGATTAGCACCTCCCGCCTATGGTTAATCTGTATAACATTCTGGAAGACAGCGTAAATCAGAAGGTTTATAGTAGACGGTAGAGCGTCGCTAAAACGGAGCTCCAGATGTACATTGCCTGATTTTTGTATCGAAAAATGGCAGTCACCCACGTCGTTGTCAGGGCATAGATCGAAAGCCAGCATAGAATAGCCTTTCGAATACTCTACACGATCCACAAAGAAGGGTCGGTCCGATGCGTACTTCCCAGCAACTTGCAGCACACCCAAATATTCTCTAGCCACACCCCCAGTTCCAAATGACGGCGTGTATGGTTTTGCCAGTATAGCTTGGCCGTCAACGGAGAGGCTGCTGTGAGATATATTATAATGCTTGAAGTTAAAGGGGTTTCTGCCATATTCACCGCTAAATGCTGCGTTATCAACCAGCGCTACAATTACAGTTCTTGGCAAAAATCCAAAAAAAATATTCTCAGTATTCGATAGTAGCGCGCCGGCCGGGATGCTGAACACTTTGAGCTCCACTCTTTCGATGGGGTACTTGGCATTACTGGTTAACAGAGTCTCGGCGTGAGCTAAACGCACCACTGGGCTCACTTTGACGCATTTCACAAATAGTGACGCCGCTAAGATATGCACTTTGTAATTTTCAGCGTCGCCGCTCATTAAGCAAAAAGTGTCTTTATTTCGAATCAGTTTAATCTTCACATCGGATGTATGACGTTACAACGCATACTATTACAACGCATACCTTTACAACGCATTTTTTACAACGCAAAATCCATTACAACGCGTTCCATTACATCGCAGGACACTACAACGCATTTTTAGAAACTACCTTTACAACGCATTCCATTACAACGCATACTACCTTTACAACGCATACCATTAAGACGCATTATATTAAATTGCATTTAAGGTAAGTATTAGATAGTATAGGGGTAAAAATTACTTTTCTAACTCCAGGGGGTGCAACAGTAGGGTAAGTGTTGGATAGTATAGGGGTAAAAATTACTATTCTAATTTCAGGGGGTGCAACAGTAGGGTAAGTGTTGGATAGTATAGGGGTAAAAATTACTATTCTAACTCCAGGGGGTGCAACAGTAGGGTAAGTGTTGGATAGTATAGGGGTAAAAATTACTATTCTAACTCCAGGGGGTGCAACAGTAGGGTAAGTGTTGGATAGTATAGGGGTAAAAATTACTATTCTAACTCCAGGGGGTGCAACAGTAGGGAAAGTGTTGGATAATATAGGGGTAAAAATTACTATTCTAACTCCAGGGGGTGCAACAGTAGGGTAAGTGTTGGATAGTATAGGGGTAAAAATTACTATTCTAACTCCAGGGGGTGCAACAGTAGGGTCAGTGTTGGATAGTATAGGGGTAAAAATTACTATTCTAACTCCAGGGGGTGCAACAGTAGGGTAAGTGTTGGATAGTATAGGGGTAAAAATTACTATTCTAACTCCAGGGGGTGCAACAGTAGGGAAAGTGTTGGATAGTATAGGGGTAAAAATTACTATTCTAACTCCAGGGGGTGCAACAGTAGGGTAAGTGTTGGATAGTATAGGGGTAAAAATTACTATTCTAACTCCAGGGGGTGCAACAGTAGGGTAAGTGTTGGATAGTGTAGTGTAATATTATGCATTGTAATGGTATGCGTTGTAAAGGTAGTATGCGTTGTAATGGAATGCGTTGTAAAGGTAGTTTTTAAAAATGCGTTGTAGTGTCCTGCGATGTAATGGAATGCGTTGTAATGGATTTTGCGTTATAAAAAATGCGTTGTAAGTGTAGTGCGTTGTAAAAGTTGCGTTGTAAAGGTTGTTCCCCTTCACATCTAGACCGTTAAGCATTAATTTGTCTTGGAAAAATAAATCGCAGTGTAATTGCCCAATCAGTTCCACTTTACGACTTCGGGCTGTAAAGCTAGCTCTGCTCTTAAATCCCACGTTAGCACCATTTAAAGTCGTGTCCTCGTGCTCTCCAGCGGTGTCTCTGTAGAAGAGACCTGCAGAAAGTTGGCGTTTTAAAGTGGGGTCCCCATAATTAAGTACCGTTTCGAGATAAGCCCTGTATGGATACGTGTTGTTTGACTGGCTGATGAGCCGGTCGCCGAGGCTCACATCCAGTTGGTTAAAAAGTGAGGCTATGGGGTATGGAGAAAACGCCACTCGGGCTGCAACGTCCAAATCGGATCCGTCTGCGTTAGTAATTTTGCACAACAGATAAATCAGAGTAGCTGAAAGGTCCAGGTAGTCATCCGACCGAGCTATGAAGAACTCTAGGGGGGCAGTGTCTGACAGGGCTGAAAGTGGCGGTACTTCGACGTATAGAGAACTTTCAATGCTGGTTTGCGTTGGTGGTACTTGGAATAGGTCCAACTCTGACTTTGTCCATTCCTGGGAACTGCAAGGGACGGAGGCCATGGTCCGATTTAAAATATGTTGCCCTGAGAGACTCGTTTTTTTCCGCGTCTTCTCCGAGTCTTAAGCGAACTCTTTTGAGCCGGTCACCGGCGCTTCACAACGCTTTGAAGGAACGTGGGCGGCCCCCTTAGTGATACCCCCCTTTTTCTCTTCCTTCCTCTTTCGGGATAGATTAAACCCGAGCCTTCTTGACCCGTTTTGGTAAACTTTTTCATCACAGCCCCCGAAACATGCCCTGCGACGTCTCGGGCAATATTTGATGCAGCGGTTTTCACGTGCGGTTTTACCAACTGGAACCCTCTTCTTAACAGCGGTACTGCTTTTCTGAAAAGGCTTCTGAATATACCGCCAACACCCGCCCCATACATAATAGATGCCCTGTGGAACCCCAGGAGGCCTGAGCCGGCTTGTGCTCTATAGTAATCCCTATAGAGCGACGCGTCGCCGTAATTTTCAGGTAAAATCATTATTCTAGTACACTTCACCACGTCGCGGCCTGAAATGAAGCTTCGCTATGACTTTACCCACTTTAAATCTTATATTAGTGTTCAAATCGCCCTTCAGTTCCAAAGTTATTGTGTGAAAATGTTTTTTGCTGATCGGTACATAATCTCTTTTGGTGTAAATGAAGTTTATCATGCTATTATTCTTGCCTGTGATTTCCACGCACCGGAGGAGAGGCACGTAGCTATCCCCCACTCTCTGATGCTCTATCACGTCGCAGTATACAAACATCATATAAAATCCGCCGTGTACATCCATGTAGGCTTTCCCCGCTGATGAAGAGTGGTGAACGTTAGGCGTCAGCCCCAGCACTCTCCCCAGTTTTTCACGCACCAAAATACCGTAGTCTTGAGCATTCCTCAACTGTACTTTTCGAAGTCGTGGTTCATACGTTAATCTGACGTCAACAAGTTCTGATATGTTACCAATGGATTTATTAATTACTTCTACAATGTCTCGTATGTTGTCATAGTGCCCCGGCGGGAAAGAAAGTTCGTGGGCGCTTTCCTTCTTGCGTACCACCGTAAATCTAACATCCTCTGTTTCAAAAGTGTCCCACGTGTGCGGGTACTGAATTTCTGTTAGGGCCACCTCCCAATCTCCTTGTAGATGAATAGGTTTTGCTAGTTTCATCGTAAAATTTGAAATTTTCTTATTAGGGAAAGTGTCCAAAGACGCGTTACTCAGGAGCATCAGATAAAAAGGTCCGACCTCCATGGCGCTTCCGAGGTACCTAAATGCCTATATCCGCTGTTGTAGACTTTGTATATCCTTTAATTCACTCTCAGAGACCCAACTATTAAATTTATCAGGCCATCCCCTCCATTTAACTAGGCACTGTCTTTGTGCCCCGTGCCCCTTCTTTGCCAAAACGTTCTCAATACGGTACACATGATCTTGATCCTGTTTTATTTTTTGCAGCTCTTCTTTGTAAAAACACCCTTCGACCTCCTCCCCGGCATAGTCTTTTAAGTTAAAAACTGTAACGCCTGAATGCTTGGAAATCTTGTCTATCACAAAGATCTCATCTGTAAAAGTCTGCTCATACCCCTTTTGAAATACCCCCTTGCATCTAGATACCCTAACATGATCACCTTTTTTGAGAGTGCTTTTTGAAACAGGGTTGTTGGTGAACACGGCCCCGTACACAGTTCTCCAAATTTTCAACTCATTTTGCGGGGTTACTTCTACAGGGGACGTCTTAATGGTTCTATGATAGCTATGATTGTAACTTTCAATAAAATCTTGTAAACGATCTATATAACGAAATGTGTTGTACGCGGTAAAATACCGCCAAATTCGTGCCTTGAGAGTTCTGTTGAATCTTTCTACAATCGCCGCCTTAACTTCGTTGTTTGTAACAAAATGTTTTACACCATACTTGTTCAGCAGAGCTTTTAGCGTCTTGTTTTCAAACTCTTTTCCTCTATCTGTTTGTAACTTTTTAGGAATTCTCCCGCTGCTGAAAATATAATCAAAGGCTTTTGTGACCGAGCTCCCCGAGTTTTCTTTCAGGCCAACGGCGAATGCATACTTTGACAGTACGTCTATCACCGTTAATATAAATTTTACACCATCATTAACAGCGGCATGTTCACGGACGTCTAGAAGGTCCGCTTGCCATTGATGATTTAAGCCGCTGACTAACCCACGACGTCTTTGAAAGCGCTTTCTCGATCCCTTATGTAGCGTGTAGGCATCTTCCCCCGATAACCAGTCGCGTACCTGTGTTCTTTTAACACCGTCGTTGTGGATTTTGCTCTCCTTGTACAAGGCGTCTACACCGCCAAAACTACCAACCTTCAAGGGGTTGTAATAAACTCTTTTGAAAAGCTTCTGCATCGTAGCGCTTCTTGAACTAAAATACTGCAACCCCTACTCCCGCCCCCCTATTCTATTAATTCACTTTTGTTTTATTATTTTTCTTTATCATATAATCAGAACTAGAAGCCGGTTTATTTTACAATAGTATATTATTTAATAACACACAAATTAAACAGTGTATGATTTAAACTGGTAATATAGGAATGTACAGCGCTATAAACGATAATAACGACAAAAAACATAGATATTTAACACAATGCTCTCAAAAACTCGTGACGTAGAATCAATATGTGGATTTTGCTAGCTATGAACGGTACCTGTCTTCTTACATCCTCCCCACGCCCCCTCAAGAAGGCTCGACAAAACAAATCAGATATTGTATTCATGAAATTGAAAAACTGTTTCTTATTCAGAGTTGTTCCTAGGGTGCAAAATGTCCGCCTGATATAATTGTCGATGCAATCTTCGAGCACGTCGTCAGCGCCCAAGAAGATTTTGCTCTTTTCAACGTCTTAAAAGCCTCTAGGTTTCTGACCCAGCTCTTTTTCAAGCTCTTCGATGATTTCACATCGCTTGTTACGACATAGCGAGGTCGGGCAAAACACTGGTTTGGGGTACGCCATCTTTGCTCTGATCAGAAAATAAAAAGGGTCTTCCAGGTATCTAACGCTCGGTCGCACGCCGATCTCAACCATGTGTCGAAACACACTTTCCTGCAACGGAAAAACACACATACATAATAGTAGCAATCGCGTAGATCATCATGTTTTCATTTACTCTACATTAAGAAATGTCATGTTCCTCGGTTTTAAACTCCTGTAAAGATACTTGATCTTAAAATATCTACGGTAATTCTTCCTCCTCAAATGCTGTTTCATTATCAAACGTATGTCTTCATCACCCGCTTCATACATACTTTTCACATTCTCTGCTGGGGACTGTACTCTCTTAATATACTTTAAAACATTCGCAATCATCTTACTACAATCTTCGGGTACTGACATTTCTTTCAAGCCATAGACCGCCCCCAACGCCGCCGTAATCTTATAGGGGTCCAGCTTGTAACATAGTTTCCGTATCAAACTGTCTTCATATTCATCACCCGTCGTGAGACAGTCGTGATGCAACTGACTCGGGTCGTCAATTTTACAACCTTCGCATTCGTCGTACCACCCCGCCTTTAAGCACAATTTTATGATCGCGGCTATCGCTGTCAAAAGTCCGCGATATCGATCCGTGCTCCAACTTTCACCACGACAAAATTGTACAATTGCGTCTAAGCGCTTACAGCTGCAGTTTTTATGCGTTACGGGCAAGTTTTTTCTGTCTTGAGCAGCAGAGACATGAAAAACGTAGCGATGGCTGTGTGACTTCCATAGTCGTGCTAGCTGTTTTGTCGCCTGGGGCTCCTCCTCCTCCTCTCTTTTGCTGATAAAAAGAAAAAAGGGTTTTTTGACCTCAGCCTTCCTCACAACTACACGCCTCATCATCACACTCTTAAACACCCCAGAGGTTTTGCTGAAAAATTGCGTTTCGTACTTACTTTTCATTTTCCAACTTCGCACTTTTCTGTTTCGTTTACAGATTCTTCTCCAGAATCCATCTCTGTACATTCGCTAGAGCCCTCGGGTTCAGGCTCTCACAGGTCAATACCCTCGTCATCTTCACTTGGTTCCGCTCTTCCACCGCAGTCTGTAGCATCGGAGGTATTGCTTGCCATTTTAGCAACGCCACCAACCGCCTCTTCGCAGGCTCCGGTCTCGGGCTTTTTATTCAGCATCGCCGACGACATCTCCGACGTAGTACCCACAGGCGTTGTTTGCGCGCAATTTTCCTTATCACTATCATCGAGTTCTGCAGCGGCGTCTGCAGCATTTGCCGCTTCCTTCGGCATCGCTGTTATAGTTTCTCCAAGGGGTCCCGCTTCCACGCTAGAGCAAGAAATTCTCAAAGTTGTCTTAAAGCTCGAGTTTTCTTTGTCGGAAAAAAAGCTGGGGTTTCTTAACACACGGTCCTCGGAATGCTGGCTTATATCCTCGGTGAACATACTAGACACGCCCTGCGGTATGTTTGTAGACTCATATTTCACACTACCCCCACTTCTTAGCAACCCTCCAGCATGCGTGGTCGTTTTATACGCTTTCTGATTTCATCGTCGTATCATTTTATAAGCCTTGATTCACAATTCCTAACTTATCGTTTTATATGCTTTTTTAAATTTTTTTTTATTTCATCACCGTATCATTTTATAAGCCTTGATTCACAATTCCTAACTTATCATTTTATACGCTTTTTGATTTCATCAACGTATCATTTTATAAGCCATGATTCACAAAATAACGACCTATAAAACAATAAAATGCTATAATCTTATCAATACGTTATAAGGACCGATTAAAAACCGATTAAAATCAGATTTTGGAACGAGTCCACTATAGACACACGGACCAAAGAGGCGTGGTCAAAGGGGCGTGGCCACCTGTCAAAAAATACATGGTGACGAGTAGTATACAACCTATACTACTGCTGAGTTCCTTTGTTTCAAATGTAATTGTAGTAAGCCAAATAAGAACAAGGATGTCTGGGTTGAGGTAAAAGTAGAATTTTGCATTTTAAATCTTGACAAGATCTTTGATGGGAAAAACAATGAAAAACGTTGAAACAAAACAGAGCACACCTTATACACACTTTAGGGCTTATTTACAAGCCCTTTGTGCCGCCGGTGCGGCACCTTTAATATAGGAAAAAGTGGCGTAGCGGCTTCGCATACGACTTATAAATAAGCTGCTTTGTCTTTTTTCTCTTTGTGTAAAATCGGGTTCATTCTTTTGATCTATGCTTCAGGGGATTACTACACACAGATGCACACACACACACTGCGATTTTCAAAACACGGCACTCCCATATTACAGCATATGCACAATAGCTACACAGGAGTTATTTTTGCATATTGCAGTCCGCTTTTTTGGTGAAATTAGGTATAATGTGCACTTCAATATTTTTTTATAAAGTAAGTTGATTTATGATGTGTTCAGTACTGCCTTAGGTTTACAAGTCACTTGCGTGTGATGTGTACAGGAATGTCTAGTTTTTAAAAGTAAGTCCGAGTGTGCTGCATGCATTACACTTGTTTTATGAAGTAAGTTTGGGTAGGGAGTACATTTAATCCATTTTTAAAAAGGAGGTCGGGGTGTGATGCACACAGTACAGTGTTACTTGTATAAAGCAAGGAGATACATTTAGAAACGCATGTAGGAAATTGGTCTACTATGTTTAACATACAACATCACAACATGTGTAAAGCAGGGAGTTGTGTGATACGTACAGTAGTATATAATGTAGCGGTGCAATGTTTACGACACAGTACAAGTACGCTACTGTATTCCGCACTTGTAGATGTACATGCGTTCAAGAACAATTTACACGGCGGGCACGTGCTTATTTTACACAACAACAGCTGTAAAACGACAATAAACACATCTTTCCTACATAACTATTATTTCTGGATATTGCTATATTACTGCTATCTCTTATTTCATAACCTGCTGACTCTACAGGAGTAAAGCTGTAACTTACACTCACTAGCCTCTGTTGTGTGTTATTTCATATCCCTGCTGAATCTACAGGCGTAAGACTGCATGTACACTCACTAACCTCTGTTGTGTGTTATTTGTTATCCCTGCTGACTCTACAGCAGTAAAGCTGTAATGTACACTCACTAGCCTCTGTTGTGTGTTAATACAAATCCCTCTTCATTTCTAGAAGTAAACTTGTTACCTTTGCTAACTTTTCACCAATGAAACGGGGATGTACACATCACTCCTGCTGACTAGACCCAAGTGGTGCTGCAGCGACCCAATCACATCCCTGCGTATAGAAATAAACTTCAATGCACACATCAAGGGCTGCACAGTTTAGAGAAGTAAGCCTTGATATACATCAAAGGATGGGAATTAATACTCCGTGACCCCTCTTCCTTTACGGGAGCTGGACTGCTATGTACATGCCTCTTCCCTAATTACGGTACATAAGTAAAACTGCCATTTTAAACAATGTATCCGTTCTTACTTTACATAAACAGAAATAGAACGTGCACTCACAGCCTGAAATTCACACACCCCGATTAAAGCTGACTGCACACTTCATAAAAATCAGAGACCGTAACGTGCGCATTTCATCCCTGATTTGTAAATAGTTATGAAGGGTAAGTAACCATCTGAATGCAGGTAGAAATATGACTGTAACACACACACCGCCTCGGCTTACAGTACGCAAGTAAAACTGATAGGCACCCTTTATGTCACTGCATAATGTAGCAAAGTAGAGCGATGCGCAGTGTTTCCCTGCGTTATTGACACATTTTACATTAAATGAAAGTCTGCAGAGGACATCACATCCCTTCCGACCTCACACATGTCAATGTGTAAAGTACACACCCCCTGCTTTATTTATAAAGTAAAGCTCTACTGCGCGCATCAGAGCCCTGCTTTCTTTCTCAAAATTGATCTCCAGACTGAAATACATAATTTACCCACGTAAAATACAATATACGCACGCCCTGCTTTAGATGTGCAATGCACTCCTCGTGCCCTCTCTCTGAAAGTACAACTTCAATCTATATTTCACATTTTTGCTTACCCTCCACAAGGAAACGGTGCAGAACACACCCTGCCCTGCTTATTCGGCAAAAGTGAAACTGTAGGGTGCACCCTCACCCAGCTTTCTTTCACAGACCAATTCTGCCTCCAGTTAAAGAGTAAAGCTGGGCGCATCACCTGCCTGCATCCTGCTCAGCTTTCTGTACAGGAATAAACCTGTAATGCACACGCATCATCCGTGCTTCCTCTGTGGAAGTAAACCCATCTACCCTGCCTCCCTTACACGACTCAAGAGATGCGCTTTAGTAAGCAGAGCAGCTGCAAAGGAACACGTCTAACTTTAAAGCGCTTTGTGGGGGAAAAGTGAAAGGGAATGTAAAACCACTGTTTAGACATAACAAGCTTTTGCAATGCAATCGGTCTCGCCTTTGGGACCTTATATGTATTTAGCTATGCAGCACATTAGCCTGGGTGTTGAATCATCTACTGTTCTTTAACATGGAGGGAAAATAAGCACCAAACTACGTGACACGCCAGGTATGGGAACACATGGAGAGAAATATTGCCTTTCAGCTGGAAATGGTATAGTCCAAAGCTCTGTTTTTAATATAAGAACAGGGCCTTCAGTGGTCATATCACTGAAAACACAAGATTTGATAAAAATATTATTGTCTATTGGCATTCATGGAAGACATTTTCTATGGACTGGAATCTAGAGAATGCTAAGGTGATTCTGGTATTTTACTGACCTCTGCTGGTCGTTTTCTATCAAGAAAGTTAAATAGAGGCAGTTGCCAGAAAAATATACATAAAAAGTCCCTATGCAGAAAGCAGTTTTGGTATTTTACTGACCTCTGCTGGTTGTTTTCTATCAAGACAGTTAAATAGAAGCAGTTGAACAGAAAAAAAAAGTTCCTAAGCGGAAGCAGACATGTCCTAGTGCTGATCTCCAGAGCCCACAAAGTACATACACATATAAGTATATACTAAAGTATATACAAGAGGTCTCGAATGCTAGACCTAAACAGTACCTTGTGTAGCCTGTGTCAGTGGAAGGACACTTGCAGACAAATGCAGAGCAGGAAGAGAAAGTAGACAGCATGCTGGCCAATGAGAAGCTAGTGAATTAGAGTGACGTTGGAATCCACAAATGGTAAGCAATGGGTGGGTTCTAAGTCCCTTTTAAGATTTATTTTTTAATGCAAAAAGCTTTGCAACCACAGCCAGGCATATTAAAGATTTGGGGGTCGATTCCGATTCTGTATTTTTTTTTTCCATATGACTCGTATCCATATTTTTTTCCGTACGAATCGTACAAGTCACGTCCGACCCGTGAAGTACGATTCGTATGGGAAAAAGTACATACGGATCGGCCTGATCCATACGATTCGTAGCGGGAAAAGTTGTACGAGACGGACCCGGACACTTTTCTGTACGAACCGTGAAAAGACAGTCCGAGCGTACAAGTACGATCCGGACTGGCTTTCCGATTTACGATTTGTATGGAAAACGTCCCGAACACGGGGAATGACTTGTACAAATGCAATGTCCGTGTACGCACTGTACATAGCAATGGTGGTGTACGCACCGTACATACGCGATGTCGGTGTACGCACTGTACATAACAATGGCGGTGTACGCACCGTACATAGCAATGGCGGTGTACGCACCGTACGTACGCGATGTCGGTGTACGCACCGTACATAGCAATGGTGGTGTACACACCCTACATATGCAATGTCGGTGTACGCACCGTACATAGCAATGGCGGTGTACGTACCGTACATAGCAATGGCGGGGTACGCACCGTACATAAGCAATGGCCGTGTACGCACCATAGATACACAACGCATGGGGGGTGTGTGCCTGTACGACTCGTACCCCTGTACCGTACTGAACCACGGACACTGTAAAACAGCACAAGGAGGGTCTAATCGACTCGCACAACACCACAAAACACGTCTACAGTGCACTAAAAATGGAAACGACTGACCTGGACACATCCAAACAGACAAACGGAGGGGCAAACTCTCAACCACCCCTTATAACACACCCACCAAAAATTCAAACTGAGGCCCACCCACAAATGGACCAATAAAAAGGGCCCACACACCCTTTACCTTTGCAACAGACTCACTGCAGCTAGAGAGCACACACTAACAACTGCACCCATCCACCTTAACATATACACCGTCACACAACATCCTTCACACATACCCCCTCTATACATTCACACCCACACCGTCACATTCAGACCCACACACCCACAACCATCCACACCCTCACCCCACACCAGGCCCACAGACAAGAATCCAAAGTTCACAAGGGAGGAGCTGGACATCCTTGTCAATAAAGTCATCAGAGTCGAGCCACAGCTGTTTGGAACATTGGTCAGACAGAGCAGCATAGATGAAAAATCACGCCGGTGGCAGAGGATCGACGATAGGGTGAATGCTGTTGCACCCATCAGAAGGACCAGGAATGAATGCCAAGCCAGGTGGTACGATCTGCGGAGGGCGGTCAAGCGCAAAATGAATGAGGACTATGCCCAGAGCAACATCACTGGAGGTGGTGCGCCCCACAGACCAGTACATTACCATCCCTGGGAGGAGAAGGTGATGGCCCTGCTTCCGCCGGTGGGAGTACATGGACTGCAAGGACTTCCAGAGCCTGGTGAGTACACAAACAACTTATGTAACATGGGGGTAATGGCATCCACACCCCAACTACACAAAATGCATGCAACTACCCCCAAGCCCTCACCGGCCACAACCACACTCAAAAATAACGCTAATGCCACTAACATGTGTATGCCCCATTGAGAAAGCAAGGCCATGCTATGTCCCATGCTACACGAAGCAGCAACTCAAGCATGGATGTCCGGTATGCTGGGAGGGTGGGTGGCACAAAACACATTGTTGAACTCCAAATCAGACACAATTGCCCTCATCCCATATGGCCCAGGTACATACCCATGCACCATGCGCAATGCACAGGGATTGGGAAAGTACTGACAAGATAGCTCACACTTGGCCTGGATGTAGGCAGCACAAGGCCCTCCTGTGACCAGTGCAAACACAAACACCAAGACAACAAGGTCAGATATCTAGGACAGGAACTCACACTCACTGTCATGGCAGCATGCTCCATGGGGGGACAGCTACATCACCTGGGAGCCCCACTGCCAAATCACACTACACCCACCAGCAGGCCCTGTCACACACACCCCTTACACAAGCAGACACCCCCGGGACAGGCAATGGATTTACCCACTGTCACAATGGACATGTAACACAACAACACCAATACATAGCCAAAGAAGCATCCAAGCCAAAAATCTACATGTCAAAGACTCAGGAGAACATATCAAACTGTCCCCCGCAACATACCCATCCACAAGTGAACATTGAGGAGAATGCTAGACACATACAACTACCTGGAGGAACAGTGCCAACTAGAATGTGTATGATACATGCATGTTGCGTGAAACAGCATTAACATTGTCTGTCTCTCACAAACAGGGCAACGTGATGAATCTACCCCCAACAATGGGGGTGAAGAGTCACAGTCCCTGGCCCGGGAGGAACCTGATCCCACCGGCAGCGACGCCTCTCAACATTCCGCGGATGACCCCGACCGACCTGGACCCTCTGGTGTCCAAGCCCCTGTAGAACCTGGTTCAGGACCATCTGTGCCAACCACCACCCCCATTCCTGCCACATCCCAGGACACACCGAGGAGCCCTGTCCACAGTGAACAACTGATCCAGTCTGACCAGGAGGGACAAGGAGCTCTGGGCACCCAGGAGGAGGCAGACAACACTGCCACTGTCATCCCTCAGTGGTCCCGTAGACCCGATGTGCCCACAATGGCAGGCCAGGCTTGTGTGGGCGGGGGTGGTGGGAGTGGAGGCAGGTGGAGGCGAGAACCTGACCAGCCAGCTGAAGGGACCGGTACGTTACACATACACAACATCATGGAGGCATACCTGCGTGACACCAGGGAGTTCAGCCAGGTAGTGCTGACCCTCACGGAGATCAAGAACCAGCAGGCCGAGCAACACGCCAGTCAACAAGAACACCAAGGATGGATGGAGGCAAGACTGGCTGAGCTCCTTGAGGTGCAAAGGGACATAAGCCATTCACTCCGTCGGATCGCCGACAACATGGGTAACCCTCCCTGTGCCACCAGCCGAAGACCACCACCAGCCACAGGAAGGGAGGAGGGGGAGGAGGAGGAGGAGGATTCGTCCGACGGAGCGTCCCAAGCATCGTCAAGGCCTGCATCTGAGGGTCCCCGGAGGAAGGTGGGTCGTCCACGGAAAAGACCGTGAGAGGCAGCGGACCGTCCACATCTCCCAGGTCACCTGGCCTGGCACCTGGCCTTCATGTACGACAGCATCACCTCATTGACTGACATCATCTGCCACATGGACCTGCTGGTCACAGTCTGACTAATGATGCCAAACACTGTAGTCTGGACTCTGATGACTCAAATGGCAAGGATCCCATCTCCCCCTGTGAACTTTGGATTCTATGGTCCCTGCATTGCACCTTTTTCAGTGCACAAATCATGCCACAGAGCTATAATTAAATAATTAATATGTGAAATTTGATGTTGCAGTCATTTAGCATGAGTCCACAACATACGTGTGGGGATATGTCAAAGTAGGCCTGAGTGTGGAAATAACTCCAGCCATCCATACACTTGGATCTGAGTCTGGTCGAGGACACACATGTGTCTCAATGTATCACCAAATACAGACATGGAGCCCAATACTCACCCGTGATGGCCTCAAGCTGCTGAGGGGGGGGGGGATGCAGTACTGCTCAGACAGACCAATTTGGAAGAGTATCATGAAGGTGTACAGGTCATGGGTCATGTTGATGTTCCCGGGGAGGGAGTCCCAGGTCTGTTTGGCGAGGTGAGAGAACTATCTCCTGCATGCAGTGTTTATGTGGATGTGATGAATGGTGGCCAGGGCAAGGCGGCCTGCACGGAGTTGGGCCAACGGGTGTTGGATGACAGACGTCCAAGGTTTGTGTTGGGTCTGGGGTTATGGATTGCCTCCTGAGTGTGGTTGAGGAGTCTGAAGATGATCCTGCAGCAGACAGTGAGCCATTCTAGCTATCTCAGGTGGATGGTGATGTGGCTAGGGCTGGGGATGTTGAAGATGAGGTGTGC
This sequence comes from Triturus cristatus, assembly GCF_964204655.1. Classification (NCBI taxonomy): domain Eukaryota; kingdom Metazoa; phylum Chordata; class Amphibia; order Caudata; family Salamandridae; genus Triturus; species Triturus cristatus. The sequence continues at coordinate 1,083,121,545 of NC_140590.1, forward strand.
GGATGCACCCTGGATGTGGACAACTTCTCCTGCAGTCTTTCTGTTGTTCTACGTAGAGGCCGGTGCTGTAGTTGAGCCGGCTGGTGTCGTTGACCTGGGGGGCAGTCTGTCTTGCCTTGTAGTGGATCTATCTGTGGATTATTTGCAGCATGCGGAGGGTGTTGCAGCATGAGGAACAGATGGTGGTGAGTTGCATGGTAATTGTCAGCGCTGGGTCCATGATGAACACCAGCTTGCGTGCGTGGCCACTGGGTGCTGGTGCGTTGCCCAGACCAGTGGGACACAAGGAGTTGACCCAGCCGTAAGGGGACAATCCTCAGATGATGACCTGAGTCCTGTCCAAGTCCAGCCTCAGGTGGCGGATGTTCAGCCATTCGTGATCTCATGCCTTCTTGAAGGTTGGATCTGGCAATGGCTGGCTCTTTGGTGAGTTTGAGTAGCAGCTGGGTGTCAATGGCATACGAGATGATGATGGGGTCGTATGCGCATGTGATGGTGGAGAGGGGGTCATGGAGACATTGAAGATCGTTACACTGGGAGAAGAGCCCTGGGGCATGTGCCACATGACCCCAGTGTACTACATGCTGCAGGGTGGAGGCAGACTCACTGGGCCTTGCTGGTGAGCTACTTTCTGATTGAATCCTGGGCCCTCCTATGGATACCAGTGTTGGAGATGTGTGAGCTGACAGTGTGGTAGCACATGGTGTACAATGCCGTTGAGAGGTCAAGGGGGGTGGGATCACCATTGTTGAGCAGCGCAAAGTTGTCGTTGGTGGTGGCAATGATGACGGTTGCAGTGGTGTGATTACTGTGGAAGATGGTCTGGTGCCGGTTGCCTGGAGCTGGTTGCGTGGAGGAAATATGTCAGTTGCTTGTTGAGTGTCTTCCGGATGACAGTTGCTGGGTAAGGAAGCAGGGTGATGTACCAGGAGATCCTGCGGTACTGCCGTCCGTTGTTTAAGAAGGGCCTGGGTCTCTGCATGCCTCCAGCACCCATGGAATGTGGCCAATTCAAAGGAAACATTCAGGACGCACTGGATGTGGGCTTCAAGGATGGGGAATAATGTGGTTGAGATGTTGTGTGGGAATGGGCCTGATGGAGAGCCAGAGTGGATGGTGCACATGAGCCAGGTGGTGTACTTGCTGCTGACGGGAGTCCAGAACCTGAGGGGGGTTTGTCCTGCGGATAATAGTGCTGTCTGCCTCTGTGTGCCAAGGCTGTTGTGTATGGCCATGAGGTAGCAGTGGTATAAAGTTGCAAGGGATGTGATCTGCCTTGTAAGGGTGGTGTGTCTTGGATGGAGATCTGCTGTCAGTTCACTCACAATGCTCATGAGCTCCTTGATGTCGTGTGTTTTGGTGTCTCAGCACTAACTGAAGGATCTCCACTTGTCCTTGCTGATGATATGGTGATTGCTGTGTGTGGTCTTTTCCAGGCCTGTAAGGTCAATGATGGCTCTTTGTGTTGCAAGGTGTGCACAAGAGTCCGGCTAGGTCTGTAGGAGTCCAGTCGGTCTGCCTTGTCCCAGGTGCCTTAACTATTGTTGTGCTTCACAGGAAAGTCCGTCAATGTTGCAAGATTGTTGGATCAGTTGCTGATCCACTGCGTGAGGTTTCGGGGTGTTGCGTTGGTGTCCCACACAGCTTGTCTGTGGTGACTTACATCAAGCATCTTTGGGGGATCAGTAGCAGGGTGTGGGGCAGTGTGTTGCTTGTCGGAGACGTCGATGAAAATGTTGATGGACCAATGATGGATGGTGGTGTGGTTCTCCTCCAGCAAGAAGTTACTGTCCCCCAGCCACATGTAGCCTGTGGAGGGGAGGGCGTGGGTGCAGATGTATGTGTTGATGGCTTAGCGCAATTGTGGATGTAGGCCTGGATATCTGTAGATGAGTGTTCCTCTGAGGGTTGCCAGGGAGTTGCTGCAAACCCGGATTTGTGACTTTGAGGGTGTACTTGTGAATCAATTGCAATTCATCCTCCGGGATTGTTGGTGCCGTCCCTGCGGGGGATCTTGTATCCGTCTGAGATGGCAATGAAGAAGTGGTGTGCTGAGGATGCTTATGTCCAGGTTACTGTCATGAAGGTGATGTCTGGCCCTGTTGTGTTGAGGAGGTAAAAGAGTCCAATGGCGTGCCGGTGGACGGAGCGGGTGTGGAGTAGGAGGCACATGACCATGGTTGTTCTGACAGGGTCTGGTAGGCGGGGCAGCACTGTGTAGGCAGTTGGAGTTGCACACTCAGCATGCGAAGGTGTCGTGTGTGTGCTTAGGGGTTGCCTGATAGCAGGCGGATGATTGTCTTGAGGACATTGCTTGGAGGTTGGCTGCAGCATGAGCCTGTTGTGTGAAGTGGGTCATGCAAAGACCAGACGCTCGGGCACTGTGCACGTTGCAGGCACACACGGTCCTGCCTTTGGCACGGCGTTGGCGCAACAGTGGCACAGACAAGCTGCTGGCTGCATTAAGAATGGGTGGAGTGGGGAAGGGAGGAGCGTTTTGGAGGCATGTGGTTTGCAGAATCATGGCACTCGTGGGGCGGTGCCGCAGGTGACGCAGCAGCAGGCGGAAGGGGTGAGAAACTAGGCAAAAAGTAGCACACAAAGACAAGGAGGTCAGAAAGGCACTGTGCAACAGGTGTATGTAAAGGAAGGAGTGTCAGGTAACTCATGGGTCACTACGAGAAAATGTATGACCAATCACCAAAAATGACGGGCACAGGCTCAGGCAACAAAATGCGGAGCTGCGCACAGGAGACACACCATCAGCATGTGTTCACGTCCCGTTGTGTGGAGCAACCTGTACAAATACATACACAACCAGGGACTTCATACACAATTGATATTATTAGCCATGAAGAACTGCATGCATGTTGCAGAAGTAGACATACACATATGCTCAATATTTGACAAGTATGCCATGGATGATGCATGCAAACTGGCAAGAGAGCTGCAGTGACAGAGATGATGCACTTTGGATTGTGCTGAACACCTTTATTCCACATACACACACAAAGGGAAATGCATCCATGTGAACAGACTCACAGGTCAGTTGACAGAACATGTGGGACATACGCTGGACCCCCCCTTCACGACACGGATGATGTCAATCCCAAAGAACTGGCACACAATTCAAGGGGATGAGCCAAACAAATCCTGCTGCACATGGAGAGGCTGCAATTCCCCATAGAGCCTGTTGTTGTGATGTCCCATACTATGTGCACCCATACCATCCGCAATGTTTCAGAGGCAAGGTTTACACACATTGATGCCTTCATCAGACGCCACACTCCACTACTGATGACAGTAAATGTAAATTGTAAATTGATACTTGTATAGCGCACTACTCACCCGCAAGGGTCTCAAGGCGCTTGTACGAATACCGCTGTGGAACCCATCCTGGCTTTCCCTGTGAGGTGTCCACTCCTGGGCACCTACAAGGTGGAGGCCAGGCATCCTTAGCATTGTGGGGGCCATTGTGGAGATTAAGCAAGCTATTGCCCAGAGTTGCAGAGTGGGACTCCATGATTGGAATAGGCACCAAGGCAAGAATTGTCAGGTCCGTGGAATTTTGAGCCCAAGGAATTGAACCCTGGTCCCGGGCCAGATCTCTGCATCAGGGTCTGCCGCTCTAACCATTGAGCCACACTTCTCCACAGTCAAGAAGGGTGACTATCATGTCATGGGAGTGATGCTACATGTTATATGCTCCATGGTGAGAAGACATGTATGCATGGTACCACAACATGCACAGAAGCAGGCCCACACATTCCCAACCCTTACCACCACCAAAAAGCCTTGCTGCTATCCTTACCCAAACTGACATTTCCACATGTCCGTGCATGGAACGCTGATTCAGCACACGTTGAAATACTCATGAGGAATAGCAGGAGGACAAAGATGACACGAGCAGACAACAGGTGCAGAAACCTGGGAATGACAGACACACAAGAAGTCACCTAAAAAATCCTCGCCGCACACATGGACATTTACAAAACATGAACAATGTTGGACACATGTAAATTTCAAAGAAAGTCTCTCTGCAAAATTGTGTGGCATGACATCATCACTCGAGTGACACATCAGAACTCACATTAAAGTCACTTTGCATTCAGTCATCTGGACACACACATTGCAACACATGCCACTCAATGCTACAAGCTTGCACACTCATACCCAGTGACTCACCATTATGAGAAGAAGATGCGTATGAGCTGACTCCGGATATCATCCTCCTCCTCCTCATCACTTGCCTCGTGACCAAGCCCTTGATCCTTCACGGGTGGATGTTCCTGCTCATCCAGATCCAGGATGAGTGGCACTGCCTTCTCAACTGCCATGTTGTGCAGCATGCAGCACACGAGAAAGATTCAGCAGACCTTCTCCGGGGCATAAGGGAGGGACCCGCCTGTCTTGTCCAGGCACCGGAATCGGCTCTTCAGGAGGCCAAACGTCCTCTCAATCACTCGCCTGGTCTGCCCGAGTGCATTGTTGTACCTGTGATCTGCAGCTGTTCTTTGGTTGCGGAGAGGTGTCATTAGCCATGGCATGTTGGGATATCCAGAGTCCCCTACATGGAAACATCATGAAAAAAAGTGGGTCAGGAGATGCCGTAAGAGCCAAAGATACCGCAACACACAGGAAAAACAGAGTACACCCACCAACAAGACATGCTCGTTCATTGTGCAGCCGCAGCATAATTTGTGGTACCCTGCTACGCCTCGTGATGTAGGCATCATGTGCTGATCCTGGGAAACGTGCACAGACATGGGAAATCAGCATGTTAGCAAGACACACCACAAGGGCATTTATCGAGTGGTAATGTTTTCTATTGCGATAGGCTTGTTCCTCTGCCTGTGGTGGTACCAAAGCCACATGTGTACCATCAATGAACCCAATGACATGGGGCATCCCTCCCAGTGCATAGAAATCACCCTTGACATCTGTCAACTTCTCAGGAGTAGTAAATGTGATGAATTCATCAAGGTGCTCCAACATGGCTGCTAAAACATCACGCAGGACACGGCTGAACATTGTCTGTGACATGCCACCAACATCAGCTATGGTGAATTGAAACGTACCTGTGGCAAAAAAATGTAGGGCTGTCATCACCTTCATCTTTGGGGTCAGCGCAGTAGGATACCTGTGTTGTGGTTGGAGGTGTGGTGCCAGCCTGTCGGTCAAGTCCTCAATCAACTGTTGAGTGAATCTGTAACGTCGGATGCATGCACGTTCCCTCATGGCACCCAAGTCTGGCATTGGTCTTGGGACAGGCGGTGCCCTGCAAGACATTGTTTGTAAGAATGAAGATTGAAAGTCTGCCAATATCAATGTCAATGAACATAGCACATGCTACACTGCTAATACACATCAGGTAACTATGGAGTCGGGTGTGTGCAATACATACAGGACACATATGCCAGCTTGCTGCCACTCCTACAAAAAGCCAGATACACCTGTTGATTGTCAAGTCTACATGACATGCCCTGAAATGAGTTGGTGGCCAGTCTGAGTGAAGAGCCACAGATATCACCGGAGTGACACACAACCACATAGCTGCATTGGAAGGATGTCATCTCATCCACACAGCTGACTGCAAGGCACACGCACAGGTCGCAAGGAAGGTCAAATGTACATATAAAACACATTGCGATGAAGGGGTACACGTGACAAGAGAAAGACACAGCCATTGAGACAACGCAGACATGTATGACTGGGAAAATATGATGTCCGATGCACACAGACCCTACAGCTGTGGGAATCCACATGTTGCATGGTGTGCGTAGATGTGTCCCATGCCCATCTCCACACAGACCCATGTTGGATGCACCAACAGCAGATGCAGTTGACGGAACACTGACATCAAGCTCATGGGAACACATGACACACACCTGACATAGTCACAAAGGGGCACGCAGATTGTGACATTTCAGTTGATAGAGCGTCCCTGTCCCTGGCATCAGGATACAGTTGCAGGTGGTGATGACTGTGCCATCCCACTGCTGCTGTGCATGACACAGTTGGACTACAGACACACGTGGCAAGTGTCAAGGTAATGTGTGCCACATAGTGCCCCACCACACATGACATGTGTCCACAGGTCATCACATATCAATTGTGCAACTAGATGAGATGACCTGTGCAATATCACTGGCTGACACACCTAGGGCCTGCACATAACAGTATGCAAGGACAAGTACGTGATGGACATCCTTGTGCGACTCATAGCCCTCCATTCCTGGCATGTGTGCGCCTGCATTACCATTGTAAGCGTCTGAAATGCATACCCGTAGGTGTCTAATGCACTGTAGTACTAGTGCGTACCCGTACGTGTGAACTAGTGCATACCCGTACGTGTCTAACGCACTGTACTACTGGTGCGTACCCGTAGGTGTCTAACGCACTGTAGCACTAGTGCGTACCCGTACGTGTGAACTAGTGCGTACCCGTACGTGTCTAACGCACTGTACTACTGGTGCGTACCCGTAGGTGTCTAACGCACTGTAGTACTAGTGCGTACCCATACATGTGAACTAGTTCATACCCGTACGTGTCTTACGCACTGTACTACTGGTGCATACCCGTAGGTGTCTAACGCACTGTAGTACTAGTGCGTACCCGTATGTGTGAACTAGTGCGTACCCGTACGTGTCCAACGCACTGTACAACTGGTGCGTACCCGTACGTGTGAACTAGTGCGTACCCGTACGTGTCTAACGCACTGTACTACTGGTGCGTACCCGTAGGTGTCTAACGCACTGTAGTATTAGTGCGTACCCGTACGTGTGAACTAGTGCGTACCCGTACGTGTCTAACGCACTGTACTACTGGTGCGTACCTGTAGGTGTCTAACACACTGTAGTACTAGTGCGTACCCGTATGTGTGAAATAGTGTGTACCCGTATGTGTCTAATGCACTGTACTACTGGTGCGTACCCGTACGTGTGAACTAGTGTGTACCCATACGTGTCTAACGCACTGTAGTACTAGTGCATAACCGTACGTGTGAACTAGTGCGTACCCGTACGTGTCTAACGCACTGTACTACTGGTGCGTATCCGTAGGTGTCTAACGCACTATAGTACTAGTGCGTACCCGTACATGTGAACTAGTGCGTACCCGTACGTGTCTAACGCACTGTACTACTGGTGCGTACCCGTAGGTGTCTAACACACTGTAGTACTAGTGCGTACCCGTACATGTGAACTAGTGCGTACCCGTACGTGTCTAACGCACTGTACTACTGGTGCATACCCGTAGGTGTCTAATGCACTGTAGTACTAGTGCGTACCCGTACGTGTGAACTAGTGCGTACCCGTACGTGTCTAACGCACTGTACTACTGGTGCGTACCCGTAGGTGTCTAATGCACTGTAGTACTAGTGCGTACCTGTACGTGTGAACTAGTGCGTACCCATACGTGTCTAACACACTGTACTACTGGTGCGTACCCATAGGTGTCTAATGCACTGTGGTACTAGTGCGTACCCGTACGTGTGATACGCACCGTACACCCGCTATCATCGCATGTGTATGCTTTGTTTCACCATTGCACTTGTGCCGTAGTGGTACGTGTGAAACGCACTGTACACCTGCTATCATCGCATGTGTACGCTTCGTTTCACCATTGCACTTGTGACGTAGGGGTACGTGTGAAACGCACCGTACACCCGCTATCATCGCATGTGTACGCTTCGTTTCACCATTGTACTTGTGCCGTAGGGGTACGTGTGAAACGCACCGTACACCCGCTATCATCGCGTGTGTACGCTTCGTTTCACCATTGTACTTGTGGCGTAGGGGTACGTGTGAAATGCACCGTACCTGTGAGTGGATTTCTAAATTACATAGGGGACACATAAGGGACAAGTATTAGGCCCTAAATGCATGCTGGTTGTCATGGAGATAGAGTTTTCAGTTGAAAAGTGTCGATCATGTGTCCTGGAACAGTCAGTTGGCCATAAAATACAATGTTGCAAAGTGGTTGTTGACTTGACATGATGCTCAAAATTTGAACGATGCGAATGCTATCATTGGTGTATGTTTAAAGTCATTGGTGTATGTTTAAAGGGATTGGAGTAAACGTAGGATGCAAATGAGTCTGGCCAATCACTATGTACTCCTCTAAATGAATGCCCCTCAGCAAAACAGATATAAGACAGCCAGAACCCATGAGAGCGCACTTGCCTGCACAACTTTCCTGTCGACCACACTGCTGCTGTCTCTGATTCCTCTGGACCATGTCACGTACTGTGGAGAGGGCCCAGCCATTCACCCTGGAGAAGAATTAGGCCTTGCTCGACGTCCTCCTCCCACAGTACACCAAGCTTTATGGGAGACCAGGGGAGCAGGTGAGTGCTGAGTCCACTAACTTTGCCTATGCACCTGTTTTGTGAGTGTCAATATTGTGTCCAGGTGGGACAGACATGCAATGTTGTTTAGAGTGGGTCCCAGGGGGGGCATGCTGATGTCTCTCATGCAGAGCATGATGTAGTCCCTATGTGCACTCCTCACTTGTATTGTTCTTACTGTGACTTTCACTGCATAGTGCATGACACTTTCAGTCTGGCAAATCCTTGGTGGTTTTTTTTCCTATTGTCCTGAGGTGATTCAGTGGTCCCCCCGGTGTGACAGGTGACTGTACCCACAGATGTGTATGAGTTGAGTGGCCCTGTGGTGAGATTGTCCAAATTATGAGTACGACCTCATGGACAGTGATGTGTGTGAATGTTCCTTGTCATGTGGGTGAGTGTCTATGTGAAGTGTTGCACCACAGCTGTATGGAGGAGGCAACAGTTCAACCCATCTGATGTGACAAGTAATCCGTGCTGTGTGTCTGACTTGCAGAGCTAGCATGACACCTGTGACACCCCACTGGCAAGTGGCACATGTGCAGAGTGAGGGTTGTATCCGCTGTTGTCAGTGACAGGCGAGTGATCTGTGCTTGGGTGTGTCTGTCTAGTATGCTGATGGTGCGTCAGTGGAGTGGGACATGTGACTGCTTGGCACGTGCTGCCCTTCAGCCTGCTGTTGCATGTGCTGCACAGTGTGTGGCATGATCAGTGAGTGTGTCGCACCCCTCATGGCAACATGTTGACTTTCAATGCCATGTAGTGCATTGGGGCTTGCACACAGGCCAATTTCTTATTGTGTATGATGTAATTCCTGTCTGCATCCTATGCCCTGTGCAACATTTCAATGATGTTCAAATGTGTGTCTCTGGGACATGGAGCAGGTGTATTGATGTTGTGTCACTTTGTCATCCTGACAGGTAACTGCCTACGAGAAGGGCATGATCTGGAAATACATTGTCAGGGCCGTGAGATCTGAGGGGGATCGTCGTCGCCAGCTGCCCCAGGTGCGCAAGAGGTGGCAGGACATCCGGTGCTGGACCCGGCGGATCGCCCGGGTCCAGCTGGGGCTTGACAGTCCGCACCCCCACGACGGCCGCCAATGCCTGACCCCCCACATGAAACGTGTCCTGGCGGTGGTATTCCCTGAGCTCGATAGGCAGTTACAGGAGAGACTGCAGCAAGGAGGGGGTAGGTACATGGCTGTTTGTCGTGTTATGTGTTGCCAGCTTTTGGAAGTGCTCTGTAGCCTGGATACACTCCCAGAGTTAATATGTGCAGTGCATTTTCTGTTCCCCAATGCCACCTGGTGCTCTTTTTTATCCCTTCCCCTCCTTGACATGTGTCCCCTGGTGTGTGTGTAATCACATTTGCACATGGTCATCTAGGGTGCCAGTAAATCTAAGTGCACATTGCTTTCGGCATCATGTGGGAGGGTGGTCTGTGACTTGTGTTGGTACCTTGCCATGACCTGTTCACTATGTTGGGGGTCCATATTTGTTGTCACTGATGATGATTCTCAACATAGGAGAGTGAGCTTTAAAATGAACACCCTTGCAGCATGCATGACCAATGTTGTGGCCTCAGACATGATGTGCATGAGTGGGAGATATGCATATTGCCATGACGGTTGAACATGGTACAGTTAGCTCATTCCAGGACCACGGAGCAGTGTGCCCACTACAGTCCTCTGAGACACCCTGGCCTCCTAATCATGTGTGTCATCCAACACTGGCCTAGTTAGTATTTAGCAAATGTGTGCTACATGTGTCCACTGGAAAGGGATACACCATTTTGCTTGTGCATACTCACACTGGGCAGTGCCTGTGTGGCTATTCACAACAATCTGTTGATGGTTGTGTGTCACAAAAATGTGTTGCCAGCCCCACGAGGTGATGTTGTGTAAATGAAGCTATTTTTCCTGCACAGTTATTGTAACCCTGAATAAGAGGTGTCACTTCTTGATCTGTATCAATCACATTGACTCAGGCATGGGGTGGGGTGTGCAGGAGAGGCATACATGTGCAACCCTGATTTTTCATTGCCAGGTCTGACTTGTGTGTGATACTTGGCTGTACAAAGAATCACCGTGCAGTGCCCCTGCGATGCTGGCCAGTGCTTAATTTACCTGCTTTGCAGCCTGTGTCAGTTTTTTATAAACATGATTCCTGCTCATACATTTTTAGCACCTGTGTGTGGTTCAGATGCAACACTGTTTGGACTTTGTGTGATGACATCTGTGTGTACATTCTGGCTTGCCATGAGGGTGTCCCAACTGTACAGCTAGGCTTTTTTTCTACCCAATTGCAGGCCCATTAGCTAATGCATTGTCCTGGGTGTGGATTTGTGTGCCACTCCAGATGACAGGCAGTAGGTTATATGTGTATCCAACTGTGTAATCAGGTGACGGATGGCCATGTGACAACTGACATAATTCAAGTTGTTACTCTTACAAAATTGTACCTTGGCACTTACAGCATTTGTCAACAGTTCTTCATGTGTTAAAAGTGGGAATTTGATGATTTGTGTTGAGAACACTGATGTGCCTGCATGGAAAAAGTCGCCCAAGGAAGTGCACACCAAAATACATTTCCACTTTCATTGAACACACTGGCACATTTTCGAAGAAGCCACTGTTAAAAGTAAATAGTGTTGCAGATTCTCCATATACATGTTCCCACAGTGCTCTTGATTTTGTGAGACTCCTTTGTTGTTGGCGATACAAACTGACGAGTCTCAAGACATCCAGACCTCCGTGGGCCCATGTATATGTACTGTCTGCAACACCATTAATTTCTAACAGTGGCTTCTTAGAAAAGGTGCCAGCTTCTTCGATGACAGTGTAAATGTAGTTTTGTGTGCACTGCCTAGTGCAACATATTTCATGCAGGCACATGAGTGTTCTTTTCACGAAATGGCGAATTTGCACATTCAAAACATGTAGACTGTGTAAAGTATTGTGAGTCCCAAGGTAGTGACATTTTTTGGTTTTGTGTTCCAAGGTACTTACAGGTCTCTGAGTGTGGTGACACCTTGAGTATTGAGGTGGGTCAGTTTACAATGGGTGCACCACTACTGTTTCTTTCAGGTTAAACAAGAGGTGGCATGACTTCATTGTATTGTTGTGCTCACCGGTTCACAGACACTAGCTTCTCAGTGTATTTCTCAGTCAAGTTGTGGCCTTTTGTTGTCTTTTTTTCCTGGTGTCCAATTGGCATAGTGGGTCTACCAACTGGGCAGTACAGGGCTTACATATGTGCGGAGTTATCTAGCTGTTACTCATGATGCATTGCCTGACATGCACTGTGACCAATTGTTCTTGTGCTCATGTGTCATATTTCGGTTTCTTCTCCTTGCCCACAGCATCATCATCCGCAACCGAGGGAGACACCTGCATGGACCTGGTGGAGGGACCCAGTGGCAGTGCCACCAGTGCTGTGGAATCAGAAGCACCCAGTGGCACGGAGGGCAAGGGGAGTCAGTCGGAGGACCTGTCTGGACATGATACCAGCTACGACGCCGATGGGTCCTAGGCTGACCTCCCTGAGGAGGCTGAGGCTGCAACACCAACTGGCAGCATCCCCACATCTGTCCCCGCCTCCTCCATTACCATCTCTGCCCTCCCAGTTGCTCCCGTCCCTTCTGTCAGTGCAGAATCCCACCATGTCTCCTTCGTCCCAGGCACCGCACCCCCTGCCCCTGTCACCCCTGCTGCCCTCTGTGAAGAGTCTGTGGACATACTGCGGCAGTTGCAGGTTGGGCAGGCATCGGTGCTGACTGTCCTCCATGGACACACAGATGGTGTCATTCATGGAGGGCATGTCAGCAACGATGTCTGACCAACACAGGTTTCTGCGGTCCATGGACTCTTCCCTGATGGCAGCAGTTTCTCTCCTGCAGCGCTCTGTCCCCACCTACCCAGGATCCATCCACATTGCCCTCTACCATGCCTGTCCAACACACACCCAGACAGTCACGGGCACGCAACCCACCAGACACATCCAGCACACCCCCAAGTAAGGCACAGCGCACACCTCCTAGCACGCACACTCAGGGGGATGTAGGCACACCCACAGGGGCTGGGGGCAGACGACATACATGCAGCCACAGTTGCAGTCCGCAGTCCTCACAACCCTGTTCCTCCAAAACCACTCCCCTTAGCTCCGCTGCCAAACTGTCACCTAAGGAGACGTGAATGTTTGGGCTGGGCCTCGCCCCCACTGAGCCACTACCCCACAAGCGGGCGAGGAAGTCCCGGGCACGTGAGTTGAGTCCCCCACCATATCCACCCACTCCCCCAAGAGCGCTGTACCCCATCCCTCGGCCACCACACCCTCCGTTGGCCCTGGGGTATCTTCAGGTGCAGGGGTTAGGATGGAGGCCCTAGCAGCAGTGTGCAGCGCCGTGTTCACCTCCACTTTTGTCGCTGCCCCACCCCCTGTGGTGGAGACGTCCACCCCTGCACCCACCACACCTACCCCTCCTCCTTATGTCCCTGCGATGCCTGGTCCTGTCACAGATGATGCCCCCCCCCGGTCGACAAACCTTGAGGTTCCTTAGTGCTGGCAAGGTAGGGGTGGACGCGGTCCCCTACGTCCACCCTTGGACTTGAGAATTGGACTGGCCATTGGCCTTTGTACATAGTCTCTTTTACATGACTTTATTTTTGGTGCTGAATAAAGCCTTTTCTTTTACTTTCAACACTATTGCATTTCAGGTACTTGATGTTGGTGATGAGGCTCCGGGAGTTGGTGTTCTGGTAATGTGTTAGGGTTCTGAGAAATGTTTTTGTATGATGGTCATGAGGTGGACCATGGTATCTGTGTGCCATCACAATGTCCCTGCAAAGATTCATTGGTAGTGTGTGTTCGTTTAGTTTGGAGACATTGTCCCAAGGAGTGTTCCTTCCTCTGTGGCACCTGACATCTTCCCTGTAAATAGTTGCACAATTGTTGTGCTGACCTGTGTCCACATTTCCTTTGTTGGTGATGGATCCCTTCAACAATGGCCATGCCTGCTCACCGATGTCTCCTGCTGAATCGTCTGTACCATCCTTGCTAGTCACTGTACTTGTGTTTTGGGTATATAGAAATGCCTTCAGGGACAAATTGGCCCTTTTCAGCACTATGCATGTGTGCAATCACGGCCTACCACACAAATGGTACTTGTTATGCAGGGTATTTGGGCACATGACTCACAATTGTGGGCATTGTATGTGGTGGAATTGAAGCCTGTTCCTTCCATGAGAGACAACATCTTGGTGGCTGGACCAGCACCTGTACATTCCTATCAGTCCTGGGATGTGCGTGACAGTGCCTGTTCCCTTTGGCTATCTTAGTTTTGTATGCACTTACATGACTATACAGTCTGTTGTCATGAAATCAGGGTTTGTATTGTGCTGCATCCACTATGGGTGGGTATGCATGTGTTATATGTCCTCACACCCACATGTGGTATATCATGCAATATGTGACAGACATCCATTGTCCTGGGAGTGGGACACTGCTGTCAGTGATGTGTTGTAATGGCACTAAAATCATAGTCCAAAGTTAGGGATGCGTCCATACCACCATGTAGGTGTGGTCATCTGATGATGGTGTACACCCCCGCCCATATCTCTGTCCACTGCTAGGAGTCATATGCACCCACCCCTCATATCTCTGTCCACTGCTAGGAGTCATATGCACCCACCCCTCATATCTCTGTCCACTGCTAGGAGTCATATGCACCCACCGCCTCATATTTCTGTCCACTGCTAGGAGTCATATGCACCCACCCCTCATATTGCAGGCCACTGCAAGGAGTCATATGCACCCACCCCTCATATGTCTGGACACTGCTAGGAGTCATATGCACCCACCCCTCATATTGCAGGCCACTGCTCGGAGTTATATTCACCCACCCCTCATATCTCTGTCCACTGCTGGTAGTCATATGCACCCACCCCTCATATCTCTGTCCACTGCTAGGAGTCATATGCAGCCACCCCTCATATCTCTGTCCACTGCTGGTAGTCATATGCACCCACCCCTCATATCTCTGTCCACTGCTAGGAGTCATATGCTCCCACCCCTCATATGTCTGGACACTTCTAGGAGTCATATGCACCCACCCCTCATATTGCAGGCCACTGCTGGGAGTCATATGCACCCACCCCTCATGTGTCTGGACACTGCTAGGAGTCATATGCACCCACCCCTCATATGTCTGGACACTGCTAGGAGTCATATGCACCCACCCCTCATATCTCTGTCCACTGCTAGAGTCATATGCACCCACCCCTCATATCTCTGTCCACTGCTAGGAGTCATATGCACCCACCCCTCATATTGCAGGCCACTGCTAGGAGTCATATGCACCCTCCCTCATATGTCTGGACACTGCTAGGAGTCATATGCACCCATCCCCTCATATTGCAGGCCACTGCTAGGAGTCAAATGCACCCACCCCTCAAATCTCTGTCCACTGCTGGTAGTCATATGCACCCACCCCTCAAATATCTGTCCACTGCTAGGAGTCATATGCAGCCACCGCTCATATCTCTGTCCACTGCTGGTAGTCATATGCACCCAACCCTCTATCTCTGTCCACTGCTAGGAGGCATATGCACCCACCCCTCATATCTCTGTCCACTGCTAGGAGTCATATGCACCCACCCCTCATATTGCAGGCCACTGCTGGGAGTCATATGCACCCATCCCTCATATGTCTGGACACTGCTAGGATTCATATGCACCCACCTCTTATATCTCTGTCCACTGCTAGGAGTCATATGCAGCCACCCCTCATATGTCTGTCCACTGATGGTAGTCATATGCACCCACCCCTCATATCTCTGTCCACTGCTAGGAGTCATATGCACCCACCCCTCATATTGCAGGCCACTGCTAGGAGTTATATGCGCCCACCCCTCATATTGCAGGCCACTGCTAGGAGTCAAATGCACCCACCCCTCATATGTCTGGACACTGCTAGGAGTCATATGCCCCCACCCCTCATATTGCAGGCCACTGCTAGGAGTCAAATGCACCCACCCCTCATATTGCAGGCCACTGCTAGGAGTCATATGCACCCACCCCTCATATGTGTGGACACTGCTAGGAGTCATATGCACCCACCCCTCATATGTGTGGACACTGCTGGGAGTCCTCTGCACCCACCCACAAACCCCCTTGGAGCCGTACACTGCTGGCCTGGACCTACACACACCAATATGAAGGTAACATGCTGTGCCGGTCCTCTACGCCCACATTCCTGGCATGTGTATGCCTCGTATTAACGGGGTACGTGTGACACGCACCATACCCATGCATTCATTGCATGTGTACGGTCCGTATCCCTGTTCTACTGTGTCGTAGGGGTACGTGTGACACGCACCGTACCCACACATTCATTGCGTGTGTACGGTCCGTATCACTGTTCTAATGGTGCCGTAGGGGTACGTGTGGTATGCACCGTTCCCACGCATTCATTGCGTGTGTACGGTCCGTATCTCTGTTCTAATGGTGCCGTAGGGGTACGTGTGGTACGCACCATACCCACGCATTCATTGCATATGTACGGTCCGTATCTCTGTTCTACTGTGTCGTAGGGGTACGTGTGACATGCACCGTACCCACGCATTCATTGCGTGTGTACGGTCCGTATCACAGTTCTATTGTGCCGTAGGGGTACGTGTGGTACGCACCGTACCTACGCATTCATTGCGTGTGTACGGTCCGTGTCTCTGTTCTAATGGTGCCGTAGGGGTATGTGTGGTACGCACCGTACCCATGTATTCATTGCATGTGTACGGTCCGTATCTCTGTTCTAATGGAGCCGTAGGGGTACGTGTGGTACGCACCATACCCACGCATTCATTGCGTGTGTACGGTGCGTATCACTGTTCTAATGGTGCCGTAGGGGTACGTGTGGTACACACCGTACCCACGCATTTATTGCGTGTGTACGGTCCGTATCACTATTCTAATGGTGCCGTAGGGGTATGTGTGGTACGCACCGTACCCACGCATTCATTGCATGTGTACGGTCCGTATATCTGTTCTACTGTGTCGTAGGGGTACATGTGGTATGCACCGTACCCACGCATTCATTGCGTGTGTACGCTCCGTATCTCCCGGTCTACTGGTGCCGTAGGGGTATGTGTGGTATGCACCATACCCACGCATTCATTACGTGTGTACGGTCCGTATCACTGTTCTAATGGTGCCGTAGGGGTACGTGTGGTACGGACCATACACGTCCACTTCCATTGTTGCGGTACGCAGGGGTTGCTGGACACGCCCCCCCCAAGTGACCAGACCCTGGTGGTAATGTATGGGCTCCATATTATAGGTTTGGATTTGGGTATAGGGTATGTTTCCTGCCTCTTACCCCCACCCTGGCCCCTGGGTGTTATTCTCACCATCTGCGGCGTGTGCATCGGGTCCGGTGCACCAGGTCGTAGGCTAGGAGGACCGGGATGACACGTACGATGGTGTTCATGGCGTCTACGTCGCGAACCTGGGCTCCGTTGCGTGGCGGTTCACGTCGAACTCTGCTTTTCCGGCTGTGTTTGACTCCCGTAAAAATTGAGCCGTACGGAGTGACGTAGTGACGAATCGTACTTGCTGGGCCAGAAACCGCTGCCTGAATATGTCCAAACGTCACGTACAAGCTGTTCCGCATCAGAATCTTAGGTATTTTTTTCACATACGGTCTTTTGTACGATTCGTACGGAAATAGGCTTTCTGTGCGAATCGTACTTCCTAGGTTGTAGGGACAGTTTACCGGGTACGAGTTGTATGGAGAAAACGCTCCGTACAACGATTCGCACTGCCGCACTGCCTTTTTACAGGATTGGAATCGGGCCCTTTATAGTTGCCTTTCCATTTCTTATACTATTTTCTGTTTTTAGTGTGATAGAAGGCTTGCACATGGAGGATGGGCAACTTCCCTAATGTGCATATTTTAAGTGAAAGAGTGCTGTGGTGCAGCGTGCCACTTCAGCTGTCTGTTTCGAAGGATCATAATGAAGATCAATTGAATCCCATCATGGCAAAATTACTAATAATATGTTTATGAGGTCAGTAGATGGAGTACAGTTTAATTAGATAATAATCAAATCTACTATGTGCAGGGCTTACAAAGTGCATGAATATAACAAGAAGACATTTTTAAAAAGTTATTAAACTGCCAAGCCGCTGGTTAGCAAAATTAGCCAAAACTGCCTATTTTAAACAGGACAAGCACACGTACACAATGGATGCGGCTCTTCATACTGTGAACATTCTCTTGAAATGTCTATGCTAAACCTTGAAATGCCCTATTCCACACATACAAACATTTTGAAAAAGGAAAGTGGGAGATTCTAAAAGAATAATCGGGAGAATCTATTTCACCCATCTACTTATATCGAAGCAGAGGCAATTTCAGGTGGGAGACAAACATTTATGTAGTTTATATATATTTATCTGGTAGAGACGTGATGTGCAGTTTTCATTATGTTATTGCACACACTATATGCAAATATAGAATGTAAACATGTGACTTGTGGATATGACGCACACTGCTTAAAACTTTCCTTTGTGTGAAAATATGATTACTAGTTTCAGAACAAAACGTCTAAATAGCAAATATGCAATGTGATCCATGCATAGGTAATATTGTGGAGCAGTTACATGCTTCAAGACAGAGTGCTTGAGCAGACGCACTGCAGACGTACATTCCTAAAGAGTGCATTTGTAAAAGTAAAAAAAGTACCTTGGGAAAGCATGTGGTCAGCGTAGTGACACTGGCCATCAGCCAGTGTCCAGTGTGCGGAAGCTATACTTGGTCCAAGCTCCACTCAACAGCATGGATGGCAAAAGCAGAGCAGGAAGAGCAGCAAGTGAAAGCAGACAATGTGCTGGCCAATGAGAAGGTAGTCATTAAATCTACTTTGGAATCCACAAAGGGTAAGTTCAGGTAAGTAAGGGGAGGTTCTTACCTCTTTTAAAGATTTTTTTTTTAAATGCAAAGGACTTCACAAGCACAGTGCAAGTGCTGTGCAGTCGAAATCTAAAAACCAGCTGCCAGCTACACCTAGTTATGTAACTAAAGAACAGGCTTCATGCATCAAATGGTAAGGCCAAGAAAATGGCAACTTTCTAAAAGTGCCATTTTCAGAATTGCGACTAGAAATCTGACTTTAATGTTAAAGAGGCCTTTTAATTACAATTCTTTAGACACCAAACTCAAACTATCTACCTGCTCTCAGTTGAAAGTTATCCTATGAGAGAGGTAGCGCTTACAGTAGTAAGAAACTAATTTAGGAGTTTTTCACTACCAGGACATCAAAAACCTAAAAGTGCATGTCCTACTTTTTACCACTGCACCCTGCCCTCTGGGTTGCACAGGGCCCACCCTAGGGGTGACATATATGTATTAAAATTGAAGTTTTGTGCCTGGCAAGAGGTGTATTTGCAAGGTCAAATGTCAGTTTAAAACTGCACACACAGGCTGTAATGGCAGGCCTGAGACATGTTTAAAGAGCTACTTAAGTGGGTGGAACCATCAGTGCTGCAGGACCACTAGAAGCATTTAATTTACAGGCCCTGGGTACATGTAGTACCACTTTACTAGGGCCTTAAAAAGTAAATTAAATATGCTAATTGAGTGTAAGCCAATGTTACGATGTTTGAAGGAGAGCGTACAAGCACTTTAGCACTGGTTAGCAGTGGTAAAATGTGCAGATCCTCAAAGCCAACAAAAGTGGGTTCAGAAAACAAGAGGGCAGAGGCAAAAACTTTAGACAGGATCCTGCAGAAAGGGCCAAGACCAACATGACTCTATCTAAAAAAAGGTAGTAGTGGGGATTCTCACTGCTACTGCCCAATTTTTTTGATGGACTCAGTAATACAAATTGGTTCAATGATGGAATATCGATGTAAGAAATATCAATGTTAAAAATGTAGAGAAAAAAAATGTAGACTACAAAAATATCGACTCCCATACCTACACAAGAACAAAAATATTGAATTAAAAATATCGATGTAAAAATATAAAAATTAAAAATATATTGATGTAAATATATATATAAAATAAAATAGTATACATTACATATATGAAATATTAATATTAATGTTAACAAAACAAATCAATTTAATATACATTTTTACAAATGTTGCAAATAAACTTAATTTTAAAAAAAACACAAACATAATAATTTATACATACACATATTTACTTTAAAAACATAAAAAAATATTATTTTTAATTTATTTCAAAACTTTAAAAATATATCAAAATAAAATGTATATATAAATAATTCAAAATATTTAAAATAAATCAAGAATAAATTCAAACATTAATGGGGTCATTACGATGGCGGATGGACCGCCACCTCCAGCCGTGCGGTGGCGATCCCTCCGCCGCTGAACGATGATTCACCAACCGCCAGATTAGAATGGCAGGTGGATCCAGACCCCGATCGTGGTGGGCGCAAAGACCGCCCGCCACGGATCCGCCACAGGCAATCATCACCATTGCCTGGTGGAGCGGTCTGCATAATTGAAATGGTGGTAGAAAAGCTGTCAGGGATTGGTTTGGGGGGACCCGTTGTGGACCCCCCCCCTTGTGGTGGATGAGATGTTTGTGCACTGGGGGTACCCATGGTAACCCCTACATTTTCCTGCACTAAGTGCCTGCCACATAGTGCTGTGAAATGCACAACATGCATTTTTAATATTGCAGCGGGTGCTGTATTCAGCAGCACCCGCCGCAATGTTAAATTGCAAAATGCAACTGCCACGGTGGTGGTCACATCCTAATTTGGAGCGTGGGACTGCCGCATGCATGGCAGGCGGTCCTGCTCCCCACAATGATGGCAGTTGGACAAAAGTCCGACCACCATCGTAATGACCCCCTAAACTATGAAAAATTATGTAAACTTAAATTGCCCAATACAATCCGTGCAACAGTAGGAATAGTATTGGTTAGCCAAATAATTAAATTTAACTATTCCAACTCCAGTGAGTGTAACAGTAGGGAAAGTGCTGGATAGCGGAGAGGTAAAAATTACTATTGCCACTTCAGTGAGTGCAACAGTAGGGAAAGTGCTGGATAGCGGAGGGGTAAAATGTACTATTCCCACTCCAGTGAGAGCAACAGTAAGAAAAAGTGTTGGATAACAGAGGGGCAAAAATTAGTATTCCCACTCCAAAGAGTGCAACAGTAGGGAAAATGTTGGATAGCGGAGGAGTAAAAATGTGTGTTCCCACTTCACTGAATGCAACAGTAGAATAAGTGCTGGATAGCCGAGGGGTAAAAATATGTATTTCCACTCCATTGAGTGTAACAGTAAGGAAAGTGCTGGATGGCGGAGGGGTAAAAATGACTATTCCAACTCCATTGGGTGCAATAGTAGGGAAAGTACTGGATAGCAGAGGGGGAAAAATGACTATTTCCACTTCAGTGAATACAACAGTAGTGAAAGTGTTGGATTGCAGAGAAAAAAATTACTATTCACACTCAAATACTTATATATTAAAAATGAAAAATGATAAAAACTAATAAACAAAATGTAACAAATAAAAATATTAAACATGTAAAAAGAACACATATTATAATACTAATTACATATAACTAAAACCTGCAAATATTATATAAAATAAAATATTAAATACATTTACAAAAAATTATTTTAAACTAGGAAATATTTACAGACAAAAGAATTATTTGAAACATAACTGTATTTATTTTATTTCCTACCCTATAACACCACACCAATAACTAAACACTTCAACATTTTAAATTACATGTATTTACATAATTAACATAATTAATAATGAATTAAAAAAAATCATTAATAAAAAAAGTAACAAACATTAATTGACTACACACACTTTAACACTATAATATCCACAACACACACCTAAATTAAACTGTAAAATAATAAAACACAATTAAAACTTATACTAAAATTAAAAACCATTACTATTAACAATTAAATAATTAAAATGTATTTAATACCCGCACTTTCCCCCTTTAAAAGTAAAAACAATACACACAAAAAACCAAAATAAATATCAAATATTCAACATTAATTAACAACTGTTTATAATTAATTAAACACAAATTACTTCCCACCCTTTACTCCTATAAAAACCACAACACACACCTAAAATTAATTACACAATTACCATAATTAATTATCAATAAATGTATTAAAATTGATAAAAAACTAATTGTTAATTCATCAATTAAAAATAAATTACTTCCCAACCCTTTACACCCATAAACACACACCTAAAATTGTGATTTACAAAATTACCAAAATTAATAACCAATTAATTGATTACAATTAAATAACAACCAATTATTAATTTATACATTAAAAATAAATTTCTTCCCATCCTTTACACCTATAAACACCACAACACACACCTAAAATTAATTACACAATTACCATAGTTAATTACCAATTAATTATTTAAAATGTATTAATAACCTATTTATATATAATTAATAATAAATTTCTTTTCACATTTAGCACTATAACATCTCAACTAAACAAATGTTGGTAAATAAAATGTAATCAATAAATTTAATATAATTAAATTACCTCCCACCCTTTTCCCCTATAAGCCCAACACCCGCTGTGGAAGTAAAAACGCAAAATTCAAATTAAAAAAAATGAATAACTACTAAAAATGTAACACATATATTAAAAATACAAACAATTCTTATACAAAAAACATATATCACATACATATAAAATATATACTAAAATACATAACAATAAGAAAAAACAATATTTGTAACAACTATATTTTTGCAAGATATGAAACACTTCGATATTTAAAAAAATTATATTTTTTACCTTAAGTCGATATTCATGACCACGATATTTTTTCTGTCGATATTTCTGACCCACGATTTTAATGACTCGATATTTGTGCAACTCGATATTTTGTACTCAATATTCTGTCTCTGCACCATATAAATTGCAGACAGTGTCATCCTGGAATGTATTTTATGTTGGGCAGAAGAGAAAGGTGTGTTCTCAGTTGTACAGTATGGGTCTAGATATACTTTGGGAACTACTGAGCAGTACATCAATCTACATCTTTTATTGACAAGTATTCCACTGTAAAACATGGTTCTTTGCATTTGGCCTTCACATACCTCACTTTGGCCTTTTACAATTTCATTAGACCGAAACTATGGTCTATATTTGTCAACATTGGGGTGGATTCCGGCATTCTATACTTTATGCAACTTCTTCATAGTATTGTAAACAGTAAAGTACAATGTAGTATGAGGGGCATTGTACTGCTCATTTAATTTGGCTAGGGGTGTAAGACAAGGGTGAATACCGGCCACAATGTTATTTATCTTATACATTAATGACCTGGCAGCTTACTTAGGGGCCATTAAAGTCCACCCGCCACCCTAGCAGTGCTGGGACCATCCGCCAGTAGCGAGGCGGTCCCGCACCTGCAATTAGGATACCACCGCCACCGTGGCGGTGGCATCCTCCATTCCCAACATTGTGGCGGGCGGTGCTCACAGCACGCCCGCCTGCCACAATGCTGGGAATGCACCGCGAGGTGCCTGCCACCATCTCCATGACAATGCAGGGGGTACCATAGGTATCCCCCATGTGCACCCCCCACCCCCCCTACCCTGGGGGCCTGCAACAGGCCCCCAACAGCAAACCCCGCATGCCTTGGAAAGGCACGTCTCCGCCTGCATCTAAATATGGATGGCAGTGTCATGCAGACACTGCCACCATATTGAGCACCTTTTGTCTCACTATATGGGACTGGCTAGCACAACTAGTGGCCTACAATATTTAGAGGGTTTGTTTGCTTTAATTGACCACAGGGATCTTACTATAAATTTTATTAAAGCTTTTGTAACTGTAAGATCATGTGATTTTTATATAAAAGACCACAAATAGAGAAAGTAAAGGTGGTTTCGGTCTGGCCTTTGGTGATTTATCTTTTTGGAAAATGTATTAAGAATAAGACAAAAGTCATTTGTACATTCCTTCTAGTCTCTTTTCTTATTTTGCCAACAAGGTGATTAAGAAAAGTATCCCTTAAATGATGACCTTGTATTAGTCAAAGTGTATCTATGTGGCCTGTTACGGGGCGGGTGGTTAGAGATATATATTGCCCTGCACCTTTACAAAAGGAAGAAAATGAATTTTGTCAACGCCTTTATCCATCTCAAAGCTTTGCTCACATTACACCTGTCAAAAGGTGTTAGTCCCTAACTAACTGACTGATTTCAACTACCTCTATTCTTGTGGTGGATCTCTATATGGTCTAATCTAAGCTACCTTACAAAGAATGGTAATTAAATATCCTTTATCTATGGAGTGACATTTTAGATTGAGATTGTTGAATTGAATTAATTCCCTTTGTAACCAGCTGACATTTGATTTCCCTGAGACCATCACCAAGAAGGATAAATTAAGTATGATAAAAAACGTACTCAGTTGTCCAAATCGTCTGTCAAGTTGCACGTTATGATCAAGACAACTTACTTACTTTATGATTTTTGGAATTGTTATCTGTTAATGCGTTTTAGGATGGCTCTTGTTTAATGTAACTTATTTTTTCCATTAGGCAGAAATTCACACAGTAGTATTGGTTTTTGTCTTTGTTGCAATGTATCGCTACAATGCACTATGTACTTTATATTTTTTGTAAATGTTTTATCTTTTTGCGTAAGAAGTTTATTGTACCAATATTTCAACTCATCAATTTTGCACAATGTAGGCCTGCACTTTGGTATTTACAAATGCTCCCATCACCACTAGTACGCACTTAATCGAAAATTGTCTGCTGCTATCAAAAGACAGAAATGCTTAGAAATGTAGATTAAGATGTAATGTATTTATATGCATTGATCAACATGTTGCTTTTATGGTTCTTGTAACCGAGATAAGATGATGGTGAGGGAGTTGGTGGGTTATATTGGTGATATATTTAGTCAGGGTAGATACATTCTCTTTTGGAGCCCATTCGCTGAGTGATGCTATGGCTTCTGAAACATTTTTGGGCTGTTGTCAAGCTGGAATACATTCTCGGGTCAAATGAATATCCCAGGCTATCTAAATGTATGACATTTATTGTAAGCTTATCATGCATGCAACTTTGTCATTGATTGGGCAGCTTTAAACATACATAGTACAATCAATGGCTTAGGGTGCACTGATGGAGTGAAGGAAAGCTCTATTTTTGTTAAAGACACAGAGCAAATATTATCCTGTCTCTTGTTTGGCATACCAGGCATATATATTTAAATGCAATTACCTTCTCTTTCTTGGTAGATCCAGTTTTACCTGAAAATGCACCATTCAGAGGGTTTGGTGGTATTTTCACCACAGGACATGTGAATGAATGAATGAATGATTGAAATGTGACTTGTAAAGATCACAACTATTGCAAGGAGTGTCCCAGCACTGTACTTATCGCCCACCTACAGAGAGCAGTCGGAGCGTCTACTCTTGTTGAAAAAGCCAGGTTTACAGCTTTTAGCATCCACTAAGCATAGCTTAAAAGGGACCTTCTTCCATGCAGTTGGCCCAAGATAAGAGAAGGCCCATCCTCCAGCCCTGATGCGGCAAATCTTAGGGACCTTCGCTAGATAGCTATTAGCTGACCGCAGGTTTCTAGCTGAGGCATAAAAGCAGATTCTGGCCCTATGGTAGCCTGCAGCAGTATGATGAAGGGCCAGAACTAGTGTTTTGAAGAAACTTCTCTCCTTCATTGGGAGCCAGTGAAGGGCACGGAGGTACAGTGACACATGCGTTCTCTGAGGCAGGCTACGGATAATGCAGGCTGCCATACTCTGGACCACCTGTACTCCGTTGAGCAGATCATCAGGAAGTCCACAATATAGAACCTTTCATCATCCAGCCTAGAGGAATGGAGGTTTGCACAACAACGCCAGAAGGAAATAAGACCCACTGTTGTGTACTCTACATAGTTGTTCTCAGAATGACTTCTGCTGCCTCTCTCCAGATCTGACAAACCACTGTGGTAATCATTGCAAAGAGGGGCAAGGCACAATTGCATCCCTGTGAGTAAGATAACAGTAAAATAATTGCAACTCAAAAGTCATCATCATAACTTTAGTTTCGATCACAAAGATCTTAAAGAGTACATCGAAAAAGGGGCAAGTTAAGATGCGTAAAAACATAAAAGCCATAAAAAGGATATAATAATTCCTGAAAGGTCAATTTGAAAGCAAAAAGACAGATTTTGTATGGTCCAACTTGTCCAACAATGTCGAGAATAATGGTGGATGGCATTTCCACTTGCTGAAATCACTGTGGAATCTAATGATCCAATTTACAATTGGATTTCTCTTGCCAGGAAGGTAAACTTCCCAGTCCAAAATGTTTTTGTTGTCAAGGCAAAATTGCCAGAACCATTTCACAATGTCTGCCATGATGTGAGATCTAGTTCTTACTAGGAGGTTAATCTACTGAACCTCTGGAACATTGTCAATTATGGAGTAGGCAGATACGCCACTTTGTAATCCCCGGCGCTACATTATACCTGCATCAGGTATGATGTATGCAGAGTAGGTGCTCCCCCATAAAAATGGCTCGTAGAAATGGTACAGTGAAATCAATGAAATTTCACTGCGCCACTTCTATGAGTTCACCGCGTCAAATCCTTGCACTTGTTAACAGATGATATCAAGAATACGCAGGCCTTTTTTACATGGGACTCACCCATGTGTAATGACATGTTCCTGGAGTTGTGTCTGATTTGCGACACACTCCTGCAATGCGTCATTGCTGCATCACAAGATACGTAGATTCCTGACGTATCTGGTCAATCCTTGCGAAATGCAGCGCTGTACTGTAAATACGGCTCAACCAAGGTGTCGCAACGAGGGCACAATAAAAAGTGTTGCATTGCTGTCCTCAACCAGCGATGCAACACTTTTCATAAATGAGGCCCCGGATCTATAATTGGTGTAAGACAGGGGTGTAACACAGGCCCCCACATCCCCCGCAATGCGGGGGCCCCCAAGCTCCATGGGGCCCCCTCGGCACTGCACTTCGGCCGGAGAGCTCCTGATAGAGTCAACCTACCTTGCAGGAGGGCCCCCTCAATTATCGTTACGCCACTGGTGTAAGGCTCCGTAATTAAGTGGTCTCAGGAAGTTCACTTGATTAGAGGATAAAAGGAGGGCCATCCAAAAAGATATCCAAAGTAAAGTGAATGCGTCTTTCAGAAACACTCTGCAAATCTGTTTCTTGATGGCTTTAATCTTTCATCTGGAAAAGAAAGGGTTGTTGATATTGAGGCTATGAAGATCCCTACATACTTGATTTGATTGATTGGAGGGAGGATGGATTTGTTCTGATTTATCACATATCGTGAGTCATGAAGGAGAGAGAAATAGTAAGGTGAAGTTGTTGGAGTGAAAGATCTGTGCTCTCAGCGATCCCTCATCTCCTCGGGCAACCTCAATGGGGGCTGGAAGGAGACTCAGCCAGCGGAGTGTCTTCTACCTCTCTTGACCTTGCAAAAAATGTTCTGGTTAAAGATCTTTTTCAGGGCAAGTTGTTCATGACCAACGACTTGAAGGTACTGTCAAACTTCTAATAGTTCCTTCACAGCTTCCTGGCCTACCTCATTAGTTACTACATCAGATAGTTTGTTATCAATACATAAGATAATTGACCCGCACCTCTCTGCATAGTGACCACAGTTCACGTTCTCTAAAATGCAAATGGTGCCTTGTGCCCAGCTGGCTTAAAGACCTGGATAATTAGAAGTCCCTTGCGCCTTGGTCCAGAAGGCTAAATTCACAAATTTCCAAAGGTGGCCTGAGGTGTCAAAAAGTTTACCTTGACAGTCCTGTCAGGACATATTGATGCCCTTTTTTTGGGTCTTTGACATACTAGCTTTGGAAAGGGGATATCGTTCTGTCAATTTCAGGGGGTATTAGTGACTACATTCTAGCAAAGGGCTTCGGCATTCTGGTTAAGGTGGTTGCAGAATTCTTTTGGGAAAGACTTTCTGAGCCTTGATTGCACATAGGCTGCAGTTTTTGCATAAGGGAGCCATTCTGAGGGACATGTGTGTCTAATTTCTTCATGATCAAAAGTGTTTAGTAAAAGATAGGAAAAATGAGAGGGCGTTAGAGCGATCTTCCCTATCCTTCATCTGGCAGAGGAAACCATGGACATTCAAGCTCCTCTTTAGAGGCATCAGTTTCACCTATGTCTATGTCATGCAAACCTAGGATGCCTCATCCTCCAATGTGCTTTAGGGTAAATAATGAAGATAAGGCTTGTTCAGGCAGTCTAAGTGGACCACCTTATGTTTCTTTGCCTTGTGACCTTCTTTTCACACGAAAGAGGCCTTGTTATTAGTAGTCAGAAGGGCAGGGGAGTCATGCAACAGTAATTGTGAAGAGAAGGTCTTTAACTGATGAGCTAATGGGCCCAAAGAGGAGGATACTGATCTGGTCACATAGTTATGAACTGATTGGTCAATGGCTGACCTGTCCTCGTTAAAGACATCTTGTTCAGCTCTCTCCCAAATTAAGACAATATCCCTTTTAGGGTTACCTTGTGATATCCTTGCCACAGGAAGCGATATGGCAGTCTCAATTCAAGTCCCCGTCCCCACACAACACCCTCAATATAAAATGGGTACTTTCTATTGACCACCTGAAGGTGTGGTATGAGAGAGGGTGGCCCTCTGCGAGTGCGAAACAGGTTTGGGTGAAAAACAATAATTTTTATTTACTTATGGTCAAAGGCTAAAAGAATCCAAGCAATGATTTTAGCAAGCTGATCATCAAAAAGGAATTGCAAATTGTTTAGGAAAGACGAGGAAAAAGGCACTGCCTATGTATCTTCTCTCGGGTTGGTCTAAGACTGGGAAGGAAGCAGATCACAACAAAAACAGCAATGGCTGATTCCAAATGCAGACCGAGCAGCAGCCAAGGGGCCTTACTAGGAAAAAGGGCAAGTAAGGGCGGGCTGAAGCGAATGAACGACATTGCCTAAGGAGATGAAGCATGGAGGTGCCAATAGGGTGTAAGACACAATGGAAGGGAGTCGCCTACCAAAATCATGGGCATATTTGAAAAACAAATTGGGATTGCAACCCCTGAGAGAAGATCAGGAATGGACACATGAGACAATGGAAGGGGGTAGCTTTACAAAATCATACGCACTTTTAAAAACTAAATGGTGCTTGCAACCCCTGTGGTTATTGGGGGGCACGGAATCATGACCAAGAGCACTAAGGGGCAGAATTACATGCCTCTTGCGCCACTTTTGTGTCATTTTTAGCAGGGAAAAAGTGACGCAAAAGTGGCGCAAGGGGCTTGTATATCTGCCCCTAAGTGCTTAAGGGCGCCAAAGCTTGGGGGATAGTGAAGTGCAGAGGCAGCAAAAAAACAGAAGTTGTGCTTCAGTTTTCAAGAGTGTTTCTAAGTAATACTGAACCCTCTTGGGAGTAGTTGATTTTCCTCTAAGAGCTTTGCGTTTTGTAGTTCTTTTGTATTTATTTATTGATATTTCAATTTGGCTGCTAATTTATAAAATCAAGATGGAGAATGCATAATATGAAGCCTGTGGTCCTGCCATATAATTGTTCCCTATCTGGTTAAATGTATTTTTCTTACCACGTGCAAGTAGGATTTAGAGAAAATGTCAAAGGAGTTTTCAGTCAACAAGGTAAATAAATGTTCATGCAATAGCTGGGCTGCTTGCGTTCTTTATTTCCCAGAATCAACAACATCAATGCTTTCCTTGGCCTCCAAAGATGGAAGGAACGTGTAATTAATTGTAATTATTTCAACGATGCCCTTACCTGATGTTGAGTTAGAGCTCCACTGACTGCTTCATCTGCAAATATTCATTTACCCTCTTATACGTGGCACTTTTTTAATTCCTGGCACTGAGAGAAACCACAGTTGATGCCAGGTTTAACTTATTTTCTGCAAGTTAACATGTCCAGTATGTTACTTTGCCTGACGTGCTGCATGTCAGAAGAGATAAACAGAACTGAGAGCAAAGGTTGCTTAATTTGATGTTCGGAATTTCCACATTACTGTTTGCCCTTGTATCCATAACGTATGGAATTCTTTAAAAAGATCCCTTCTTACTCATAATTTAAAATAAAAGCATAATATATGCGCCCCATAAAACAACCACTAAAATAATTGTGCATTCAATAACGACTGCTCACAAGTAAACATAGGCCCGGTGGATCCCTCTCAGAAGGTACCAAGGTACCCATTGTATTTCAGACTTCCTCAAATCCCTAAAACAGATTACAGATATGTCTAAAATTTCTACAGAAAATCAACACCACAAAAAGGTAAGAACGACACAAAAGTCACCTCAAGGTACCACAAAGCAGTGTTTGTTAATAACGAAGACGAAATTCCTCGTTTCAAATCAGCAAAGCAATAGGGTTCCTTTGAACTACTTAATTAATGCTTTGTAAAAATGAATGTCATATTCTTTGACTTCCTCCCAAAGTACCGGAGTTGCACTACTAAGAACTGTCTGGCTTTTTCCGAGGTAAACAACTGCAAATAAATTCAACTAGAACTGTAGACACCCTTCACCAGTTTCCTTGTGCTATCCACTATTAGTCATCTTTCATTATGGTCGAGCACAAGATTATTCTCAATTCCAGCTTCAATGTTGCTAGAGCACTTTTCATGTCTTACAAAGGCCTTTACTTACTAACAGTTTGGATGGGCACTCGTGTGAATCAACTCAATCTCGCACAATTTAGCGCTTTTAAAATAGTAAGGGGCCCATTAGGATGTCGGGCGGTGGCACCACCGCGGTGCTGGCGGTGCGGCAAAATTAGTTTTTCCGCCCGTGAGCAGCAGCCCTCACGTCCGCCATATTAGTATGGCCAAACATAGCCCATTCCCCGACTGCCGCAGTGCGACGTGCAAAGCCATGAAAGTGCGCCAGCCACCGCGGCGGTGGGAGCCGATGGAGACTCTCCGCCGTGCGGAATGTCGTCCTCCCCGCACCACAAATTAGGATGACTCAAACAAGCAGACACACCGCAGCAAGATACTGCCCAACCAGAGACGGCGGAAGCTCGACAGCGGAGCGCGAAACCAGAGTCCCGGTCACAACCGCCATGGACCCAGCTCTACACGTCTTTCCGGTGCTGTGCCTGCTACATCACCAGGAACTCATGGACCGCCGCGAATGCCGCCGCAGGTACGCAATAATACAAACACAACACACAACACACGGGCAGACACAGGGTCCAAATACACATCAGACACCCTGGGGGGGACAGGGACACATCCACAAGGGCACCCACACATCACCCACCTGCCACAAAGTCACCCCTCTGCATCCTGGACACACAGCCACCGCCACCAGGCAGCAATGTCCCGGTCACGTCACCGCAGCGGCGAACACAAGCGAATACATGCGCACAATGCAGAAGGCAGGGCCAGCGCATGGGTAGGGAACAAAGAGTACAGGGCCACACCTACACCCACCACACACTAGCACACCCCCTGAAGGCACTTGCCATGTGCCCCTCCTGTGCACCCAATGCAAAACAACAAGCCAGGTCAATACACACCCTGCACCACACAACAAACAATCATAGAGACAGACACTGCAGGAGTGGCTGCACAGGAACACACAACACACAGCACAGTAGCACAAGGCCAGGAAAACAAACACACCGCCACAACACCACACTCAGGGAAATAAAAATGAGGACAAGCACCAAATGAACACATACAAGGAATCAACACCCAAATGGACACACAGCCTGCACAGTCACACATACATACCACAGACTGACACACAGACCCATACACACCCCACATGCCAACAGCAATGGAGCACAACAAATAGGGAAACCAAAGTGGGCTGCACACAAATGGAAGGCCATGGAGACACACAAAAAGCATGTGTGCATCACATCAACACAAGGAACAGAGAACAACACCCTCACGCCATCAAAACACACATGGCTGGCACAGTGAATGAACGCAAACCACAGACAGCTCAGTGCAACAACACAGGAAGACAGCAAGGCAAACCATGTATAGGCACAAGGATGAAAGGAAGGCCCTGAAGTCAAACTGTGAACAGCCACACATCCATACAACTACTTCACAGGAGTACACCAGCAGCACTACACACAGGGCCCATCTACACACCTCAGGACTGACAAACACAAGTAGGAATCTACACAC
Organism: Triturus cristatus; assembly: GCF_964204655.1. Classification (NCBI taxonomy): domain Eukaryota; kingdom Metazoa; phylum Chordata; class Amphibia; order Caudata; family Salamandridae; genus Triturus; species Triturus cristatus. Next base: position 1,083,153,100 of record NC_140590.1, read on the forward strand.
ATACCCCCCTCACACCAGCAGCACACAACACGAGTGCCAAACACACTGAAGGCTGGCAATACTTGTCAGTCAATACACACACAAACAACCACACACCTTGGGGTTAGCCACAAACATCACACACACACAGGGATGCCACAACAAATCTCTAAACAAATACAACAGAGGAACACATAACCCAACAGAAACACACTCAGAACCACAACAACAACAGACATGCCCTGTGCTACTGAACTGTGGAAAGGCAATGGGAGCACAGACACACCAGGAGTGCACAACCGCATCACTCAGGAACAATGCACAGACAACATACCACAACACACACAAGAAGTGCACCATCACAGAACAACACAGCCCCAGCAAACAAACAACAGATGCACAGGCAGAACAATCACATAGCAAACACAGCAGGACATTAGGGGATGCACACCAGGCAATGACAAGGCAACATACACACACAGCACTGCATGCACAACAAGCAGTGTTTGCACACCAAGCATACCAGCCACACACAGACATCAGTGACAGAACAGCAACCCACACAGCACCATACAGCACAGCACAAAGACAACAGCAAACCCAGGAAGTGAAGCAATAACACAACCAACACACATACATCCAACACAACACCCAACAGATGCACATGTCTGGGACACAAAGGTGGAAACAACTTGACCAGAGGACTGGGCAGCACACACAGTTGAACTGCATAGGAGCAACCATGACTGACAAACAGCACCAGAACATCACACACTACCCATTGGGGAAATGCCCTAAGTGACACATTTACCCTGGCCAAAGAACTGCACCACAAAGCACAGTGTCACAAATGAAGTCACGGGAGGCGCACACACATATAAACCAAGGGGACAGCTGACACCAAAGTGAAGTGTACTGCATGTCAGTGGGGGACATGGCAGGAGTGTACCATACACAAAGAGAGGGTGTGCAGACCCACAATGGGTAGGCAGCTGAAGCACAGATAGGGGATGGCATGACAACACACACAGCATGCCACACTGGAGGCAAGAAGGCACCATGGGACAGCAATGCATGAGAAAACATAACCACCATGGCAGTGTGGAACAGCAGGTCTGCATAGTCTCCAAAACAGCAACAAGACACATGGATGTGCAACAAAACACAACACTGACTTGCCAGTAACACACTCTGCATACTCACAAGTGACAAAAACAACAAGTAGGAGTCAGATAGAACTGCAAGGACATAGCAACACACTGCACAATGCACTACATACAACTCACACATGGGCATACAACCACATCCACGGGGCTGAACAATCAAAACAACAGGCACACAACTCCTGGGTGACACATGGGTGTAGTTGACAGTGCAGAGGCATGTACACACCAACACTCCCCACAAACTCACCCCTTCACTCTGCACACTACCTGGCCATCCAAGAGCACAAATGCAAAGTTAGCCATGGGACTAGGATGACTGGCCATCACAAGATGACCACACACATACACTACTGGGCACACATAAAGGAAGAACACACATACATGATGACTGCAATACTGTGTGCAGAAACCCACTCTGTGCTGGCAGTGCCCCCAACCTGACATGTGTACAATAAAGCCAACATGAACAAATTAAGTAAATGACTACTGCTATCCATTGTAAATTGACACCATTGCCCACACAAGTCTCTGGGTCAAGAAGAACTGAAGACCCTGTCACCCCTGAAAAAAACGAGAGTAAGTGAGCCCAAACATTGACTATGTTGAAGTGGTATACAGACCATGCGGCACAGTACACCATATACACACAGCAAAATAACTTTATTCAGTAAGGAAACTGACAAAATAGACAACAGGAGCAACTGTCTTTAGTCACATATTGCACAGATAGATACCATGAGAAGAGAAGAGCAAGGCACAAGATGCAGAGCATGTCCAAGAGAAGCTGCACAGGCAGGGGGCACACAGCAGTGAACGACAAGGCCAGTGGGCAGGACAAAGTGCAGAGTGAGTCCATGAGAAGCTGCACATGCAGGGGCAAAGCAGCAAGGCCAGTGGCCAGTCCAAGGTGCAGAGTGAGTCCATGAGAAGCTGGACAGGCAGGGGGCACACAGCAGTGAACGACAAGGCCAGTGGGCAGGACAAAGTGCAGAGTGAGTCCATGAGAAGCTGCACAGGCAGGGGCAAAACAGCAAGGCCAGTGGCCAGTCCAAGGTGCAGAGTGAGTCCATGGGAAGCTGCACAGGCAGGGGGCACACAGCAGTGAACGACAAGGCCAGTGGGCAGGACAAAGTGCAGAGTGATTCCATGAGAAGGTGCACAGGCAGGGGCAAAACAGCAAGGCCAGTGACCAGTCCAAGGCGCAGAGTGAGTCCATGGGAATCTGCACAGGCAGGGGGTACATAGCAGTGAACGATAAGGCAGTAGGCAGGACAAATGCAGAGTGAGTGCATGAGAAGCGGCACAGGCAGGATGCACACAGCAGTGAACGACAAGGTCAGTGGGCAGGACAAAGTGCAGAGTGAATCCATGAGAAGCTGCATAGGGAATGTGTGCGACTGTACCATTCCATGGTCAGCAACACAGTCAGGGGGTAACAATGTGCAGTACAGGCCCACCTGTGTGAGAGACAGGTGTATGAGGGTGACTACCACTCAGACTTGGCTGTCAGGCGTACTGGGAGCTGGCTGTGTCTCGGGGACCGTCGGGGCCCTTGACCGGGGAGAGAGCGGACCAGCTGAGGTAGAGGTATCAGTTGCTTGGCAAGTCGGAGGGCTGCTTGGATCAGGTGGTGTATTGGCATGTAGAGGTGGAGTCATACAGACGGGGGACACGGTGTGGCTGGGACATTGTGGAGGGGTGCCCTTCAACTTTTTGGGGATCCTAAATGGCTTGCCTGACTTTGGATCAATGGGAAGTGGTGTGGGCACACTCACCACCACAGCTGCAGCAGGTGCAGACGCTGGCAGCCCCTCTGGTGATGTGCTGGACCCAGGGGAACGCTTTGCCTGGCTTCGCCTCTGCCCCCCCTTCCCCTGTTTACTAGGTGTTACCCCTACAGTGCCCTCCGGCCCCTGCTTCACTGGGCTTGGAATGGGAGTCGAGGTGGTTGGTATTCTGCCTTGGAGCCCTTCCTAGGTGTACCCTTGGCATGCACCACCTCCTTGGTGGGCACAGAACTGTATGATTATCTTTGTGCGATGCTTTAGGGGAAGGAGAGTCCTTGGATGGGGATGCCACTGAGTTCTGCTGCTTTGCTTTTTGTCCACTGGTGTCGCCTGACGGGCTTTTCTCCCTGCACTCTGGGGTGGGTTTGGTCTTCTGTGGGGATGGTGTCTGCGCCCGGGACCGCTTGGGTTGCTGCTGCTGTGTGCTTCGTGTGCTGTATCGTGACTTTGATGTATGCGGACCGTGGTCACTATCGTCAGATGTGGCCACTGCCAGGGGGGTGGACAAAGGGACCGGAGCTGGACTGTGAGTCACTATTGATGACAAAGCCTGGACTGCCCGGTGCAGCCCACCCACGTCTCAATGTATGCCCTCCATGAAAGCAACCACCTGGGCCAATTTCTTGTTGTGGTTAATGAAGGTATTGAGGAGAGCTGTCTGGCCTACACACAGCTGGCGCAAAAGGTCCACAGACTCAGCACTGATGGCAGCCGGGGGAACAGGGGCAGGGGCAGCAGTGCCAGTGGTGAAGGACACTCTTTCCCTCTTACTGAGGCAGACACGGGCAGCACCAGAGGAAGTGGCTGGGAGGGTGGGCACTGGCCGCTGTGTTGTGGAAGACGATGCAGAGTCCCCATTCCCTGTGCCCTCCAACATAGATGCATCCCCGCTGGCATTGGATGATGTGGTGCTTTGCGTCTCAGGCTGGGATTCCTCCAGCAGACTCCTGTCCCCTCTGAGGCGCTGGTGACATCTGTGTCACTGGGCTCCTGTGCAGCTGTTGTGCTAGCTTCACCCCCACTGGTGTCCGCCTCCTGTCCCTCCGTGACCACAGGTGATGCTGCATGAGAGAGAGAGATGTAGGGTCAGGTCAGTGACAGCAACAGAACAAACATATGCAAGCAATGCATTACAAAAGATTACCAATTCTACATGTTGCACACCACCCTGTGCAATCACATTGTGCCAACTCACTATATTAACTCAAGCAGTGCGTGGAAAATGGAAACTCAGGCATGAGTGAGCCATGTGATGACCACACAACACAACACCCTGCTTGTGGCTCTGTTCAAACAGACACACAACAAGCTCTGAGCCCACCTAAGGGCATGATGGGGGCACAGTACTTATTGCCAATGACAATTCTGGATGGAACAGGAGGGGACAACACAGACCCAGACTACAACATGACAGTCCACAATGGGCATTAGCACATGTCACCCACCATGTTGTACCTTGGGGACAATAGAATGGTGCAGATTGTTGTCAGATGTGCCGGCATCCCCAATCTGGGTGCATGCAATGGACGCATTGATGAAGGCACATTCAGAACGGGGACACTGCAGTTCCCTCCCATGGGTTTCCCAAGACTACCCCAATGCAGAATAAACCTGCAGAGCACAACTCAGAATTTAATGTGAAGGCACAGCATCCAAATCACCTTTGTAAGTACAGGTAGGGCAAATGCATGCCACCGGCACCCAGGCCAGCAGCCTCTTACATGCCACAGCATCACACTACCAACATCATATTGGCCAGTGCTGGCACAAGCTCTGTACACATGCAGCCACTCCCAGTCAAAGTCAGACTCCCCAAATGCTCACGCCTGGCTTGCTGCTGATGCTCCTTCAAACGTGCATCCAGCTCAGGCTGTGTCACTGCCAAGATGCGCCCCATTAGTGGTGTCATGCTGCGCTGTGCCAAACGCCCAGTGAGAGGAAGCAGGCCCAAGGTCATCTCCGCCACATTCTTTGCCAGCCGGCTGATGTCGTCCCATCTCTTGTGGCAGTGAGTGCACCGTCGGTTTGAGACCCCCGGAGCTCGCACCTTCGCTGCAATGGCCCTCCACACGGCCTTATGCTGGTGTACCTTGAGCTGCAGGCATAGGAGACAAGAGGGGGAAATGATCAGTGACACAGTGTTATGTACCGACATCAATCAGTATAGCAGCAAGATATAAAATCATCACATATCCAACGATATGTCAATCAGAGACTAGAGTACAGCTCACATGGTACACCTGCATGGGAATAGCTGATGTTAAAGCATGCAGGTGTAGGGGGAACACAGTCCCAGCACATCTCATGCACATGCAGGATGCCAGCACTGAAACACCTATGTAGCCTGCCCACATCTCCAGTCCATTGTTGGCTTGAGCAACACATACATCACATGTCAACCTGTGTTTGGGGGTGGACTCACTGTGTCCAAGACTGTGCAGCCATCAATGTCCCTGCCCTGTGAATATATGAATGTGTCATGGTGGCCACATTGAGGGACATGATCTCACAAATACAAAATGCCATTCACAAGGGCGGTTGCGTGCAAACTACAGTGCGGAGATGGGCCATAGCTGGAGTGCAATGTGAAAAGACTGATGTCATACTCTGTAAGTTAAGTGAGGTGTCCTTGTCTTTTTAGGCAGGGACTGTGCAGGCCAGCTGGGCTCACACTGAGATGGACTACAGGGTCACACACAGCCATCCAGCCAAGCAATCACTGTCCTGACTACAGCATGAACAACCTTCTGTGTCACTGTATGGCTGACAACACAACACAGGTCACTCATACATACATGTGCAGGGAGGCAAACCTGTGGCATTGGCTACACACACCCTCCCCCTGGAGACAGCATGTCAGGCAGTGCATGACCCTACCCCACTCTCCCAGACACATACTGCATCAGTCCAACTACATGTGTGGCTCCCCTGCCCTATCCCACCACTGTCGAAGACTTAACACGACATTTGGGGCACCATATAGCCTTGGGTACTGTGTGAGCACCTCGTCCACCAGGACCTCCAGCTCCTCGCTTGTGAAGGGACTGGCACGGATCTTCTCTGTCCTTGCCATCACTGTAGACATGAGACAACAGCGGCGGAATTGGGTGGTGAAGGGTCTCAGGCAGCAGTCCCTGGAGGTAGCAGCAGGTGAGGGGTGTCTGGCAGCAGGCTCTGGTAGCAGCAGCAGATGAGGGGTCTCAGGCAGCAGTCGCTGGAGGCAGCAGCAGGTGAGGGGTGTCTGGCAGCAGGCTCTGGGAGCAGCAGCAGGTGAGGGGTCTCAGGAAGCAGTCCCTGAAGGCAGCAGTAGGTGAGGGGTGTCTGGCAGCAGGCTCTGGGAGCAGCAGCAGGTGAGGGGTCTCAGGCAGCAGTCTCTGGGGGCAGCAGCAGGTGAGGGGTCTCAGGCAGAAGGCTCTGGGAGCAGTGGAAATGTGAGGCTCACTTCCACACATATATAGCCCCCTGGGGTCATTTCAAAGGTGCCAAGCTGCAGCAATTGGTGGTCCTGGTCTGCCTCTTTCAAATGCATCCAATGACTGCCTCCGGGGTGGCAGAGCACGCCTACCGCGATCTTCAAAATTGCTTCATGCCACCGCTATCAAGGTTCCCATTGGCTGTAAGGGCATGCTCCATGGCGGTGTCACACCGCTGGGGCCCGGTGTCCGCTACCACAATGGTGCATCTTTCAAATGCATCCAATGACCACCTCCGCGGTGGTGGAGCACACCTACCGTGATCTTCAAAATTGCTTCATGCCACCGCCATCGAGCTTCGCATTGGCTCTAGGGCAAGCTCCATGGTGGTGACACACCGCAGGGGCCCAGTGTGCGCTACCGCGATTTTAGTGTTGGAGCATGCCAACCGCCATTTCCACATGTCTCCATGCCTATCAGTACTGCACTTGTGTGAATGGCGGTGCTGGTGGCACACTGCCGGGGCCAGGCGGTAGCTTCCGCGATATGGGTGCCATACATTGACACAAGGCTCTGCCATTCAGGCGGCTGAACATGCCAACCACCATTTCCACATGTCTCCATGCCTATCAGTACCGCACCTGTGTGAATGGGGGTGCTGGTGACACACAGCTGGCGCCAGGCAGTAGCTACCGCGATTTGGGTGCCATACAATCGCAATGGTCATCTGTCAAACATCAACAGGGCACAGTGCCAACATGGTCAATGGAACATCATCGTGCACACAATGCCAATGTTCCATTTACTCCACTGATGGCTACACATGCCATGTTTGTGTGTGTGTTTCGTAGATTGGCCTGTACCCACTCCCATGTCACATATGGATTTGATGTTGGTGTAGGCAGGACAGTGTTGTTCTGGACTCTACAATGTGTACACATGTCAATGTGTTGAGGTGCAGTGACAATCACAGTGATGCTCGTCTCAATGAATGTTGAACTATATTGCATTGCCTCTCATGTCTGCTCATGCACACATTCGTCATTCCAGCACCAACTGTGGTCATTTTGTGGTGGATGTGTGCCAGGTTGTAATGACGCATTGAGGTGTGACAGATACAGCAGCTAGGTATGAGACAGTGGGTTTGATTAGTTACACATGTGATGGAGGCTATACTCCCAGGCATGCCCATGTGAAATGTGGCCCTATCCCTATGTGCATTCACATTGACCAAGGTGGTGTTTAAGGGTACTTGTCTTGTGTAAGTTGACACGTGTGGCCTTTATGTAGATGAAGGTGTCCCTACATGTGGGCTGGTCTGTTAGTCAAGATTGATGTCAGTCATTGTTGTCGTTGCGTCATCCAGAACGTGATATGCTGTGCACATCTCATGATGTATTGCATTGACATGTTTTCACTATCATCTCAAATAGGAGGAGGCCAAATTTGATTCGTCACTTGATGGTGCTGGAGGACATGGAGGATGTTGCGATATTATGGAAATGCCGTCTGGAAAAAGCCACCCTGGAAACCCTTTGTGATCTGATGGAGCCCCCCTGCAGCCACGCCGGACATATCCAACAGCTTTCACCCCTACTTCTAAGGTGATGGCGGCCCTGCATTTTTTTGCCACTGGATCATTCCAAGAGACAGTGGCCAGCGCTGGTGGGATGTCAAAACCGATGTTCAGCATGGTGCTGCGTGATGTACTGTCCGCCATGATGATATACAAGGACAGATACATCCATTTCCCCAGGGGTGCTGAAATGCCAGCTGTGAAGGGAGACTTCTATCCCCTTGGACACATCCCCAATGTTGTTGGTGCCATTGATTGCACCCATGTCGGGGCTTGTGCCACCACAGGCAAGTGAGCACATTTACCGCAATCGCAAGCATTACCACTCCATAAATGTGCAGGTGGTGTGCCTGGCAGATATGACCATCTCCCACGTGTGTGCCAAATTCCCAGGCTCGGCCCATGACTTCTACATCCTGCAGAACAGCATTGGGCCCCAGATGATGGCTGATCTGCTTCCCGAGCGTGCATGGATTGTGGGTGAGAATACCTAGTTGTGTGGGGTGCTGGGTGTGTGACCTGCTGCCCTCAGCCTCTGCGACATTGCAATGTCTATTTGTGTTTGTCAGACCTAGGTGACTTTGCATATCCCAACCGTCCCTGGTTGCTGAGCCCACTGAGGAATCCCAGGACCCCGGCTGAAATCCGCTACAATGAGGCCCATGGTAGGACATGTCGTGTGGTGGAGCGTACTTTTGGTCTGCTCAAGTCACGTTTCCGCTGCCTGGACAAGACCAGAGGTGCACTGGCATACTCGCCCGGGAAGGTGTGTCAGATTGTAGTGGCATGCTGCATGCTCAACAACCTAGTCATTCGCAAGGAGATTAACCTGCTCCTGGATGATGTTGAGGACACAAGTCCCCAGTCTGCAAACCAACCCGTGTCCAGTGATGAGGACAGTGGAGAGGAGGAAGGTGTTGACCTGCGTGAACAGCTCATCACACGCTACTTCACTTGAAGGTGGGTAACATTGTGCAACATACCCATTGTCTGCTGATATTGCTGTTGTCATGAAGGGGCATGTGAGAATTGTAACAGCAGCCAGTTGTAGACTCAGCGGAGTTTGCCAATGTTTCTGAGACAGGTAATTTGGGAACATCTATAGGACTTGTATGTTGATACTTGTTGCCCATTGTGACGTGCGCATGTTGGGTTATCCTGATGGTAGGGGTTGTGTGATGTCTGTGATGCCACACCCAGACCAGTGAAAGTAGTTCTGTTGTGTTTGCCTAGGTGCCTTCAACTTCTCCTTGCCTTCATACAGCCCGTTCTCCTGGTACATTGTGATCATGTTGAAGACTGTACATCCTGCAATAAAGAAGGAGCAGACACAACAACATGTGTGTAAGGATATTTTATTTGCAATGGTGAGATGCTAGGGGGTGTACATTTCCACTGTGGGGGGGTGGAGCAGTGAGTTGACAGTTGTGGTAAATGAGATAATCGAGTAGTCAGCACATTGGTGTGACCCAGTCCAACAGACAGATGGCATTCACAAGGCAGTGTGGGGAAGGACAGTCCAAAAAGTTAATGTAGTGGTGGAGAGGGTTGCCATCATGGCTGGCTCCGTGACTGGCATCTGGCAGGTTCTTTGCCTCCAGATACTCCCAGGGTCTTCTTAGGACGGTCCATTTGTCGTTTGGCAGGGGGGGGCTGCTGCAGGGCCAGTGGTGTCTGAGGACTCACCCCTCTCTGTGGGTGCAGGGGAGGATCGTGAACTGTAATCCTGCGGCCCACCAGAGGGAGGTGGAGGTGTTGTTTGTGGCGCAGGCCTGTCCCTCAGTACCGCCACTTGCTGGCCCAAGAGGCCCACAATTTGTCCCATGCGGGTGCCGATGGACCTCATCAGCAGGATGAGCTCGTGTAACAATTCATCCGACTGGCCCGTTCGTTCCCTGGGCCTGTTCGTATGCACCTAGGACTCTTGTGATGTGTTCCAGGGATTGGGTCCCAGCCTCCGGGTGTCTGTGGAAGACCCTGCCCCTCCCACCTGCCCTGCTGCCACGGACCTGTTGCCTCACCACTGTGGGCACCCGCATACTCTCAATGCCCTCCTCCGTCGGTGGTGTGTGCTGGTTGTCCTCTGGGACAGGGAGGCCGTTGCAGGCAGCAGTGGTGGTGGTGGTGGCCGCACAAGCCGTGACAGCAAGGGTCTGCAGCAAAGTTGTTGGCGCAGATGTGGTGGGGGGACGATGGGGTCCTGGGACCTGTTGCTCCCTGGCACACCAGATGGGCCAGCTCCGAGCTCATTGTCCATGGAATCCTGGGAGTCAACATCCGAGAGACCATGTACCTGGGGGGGGGGGGTGACTGGCTCTGCAGGTTGCTGGTGTTGTCCTCTGCAGTGAGTTCTTGGTCACCAGTGGGTCAGATGGGAAATGGTCATTGTAGTGCACCCGGCAAGATTTGTGTTAGCTGTGTGTCATTCACTTTTTGTACAGTGCACAATTGACAGATCATCAACTATGTGCACTACTGTGCTTCCTGACATGATGCAGGGGTACAGGCATTACTTGTCCATGGTGTGAGATGTCAAGGCATACCATGCGACCCGTGCACAATTATTGATTACAGGGACTTGTTGCCATCTAGGGCCTGGCACAACATGTTTTTAATTGAGGACTTATTGTTGATTTGTGTGACCTGGCAGGTGCCACATCTGGCCATGGACTGGCCATTGTCATCTCCTGCATACCTTTGTCTTGTCTTGTGCATATCTTGATTTGTACCACCACACATGCTTTCGTATTTTTCAAATGGTCCTTGTTGCACTTACCCCAGGCGATGCACATGTAAATAGGTTCTGTGCATGATTGTGCCCTGACTTTCTTCTACTTGTGCATTGGTGTGCCACACTTTGGTAGCTGTGTCAGTTTACTTAGCTTACGTGTGTGAACACTGTGCTTGGCAATGGGGTAGGTGTGCCTCTTTGTGCAATGAGAGGGCTGGTGTTGTCATATGGCAACATTTAATTTGTGACAAATGTGTGGGTGCACGTACTGGCTACTAATCTGTAATGTGCCCACATTTGAGTTTGTGATGTCACACTTGTGTATATGCGTGGTGGCAGGTTACATCCTGCTCAGTGCGGTCACAGGACAGAATCATATGTCTACCTACCTGTAAGTTTGGTTGGTGTACTGCAATGGCTTCCAACTGCTTCTTCGTGGGGTGGGGGGAGGGCTCCATCCTGCAGCGGTGTGTGCCAGGAGGTATGGTGGGAGTGGTGGTACAGGCCTCCCACGCACAAACACCCTTATTGTGAAGATGGCTACCTACCTGTAAATTTGTTTGGGGTACTGCAATGGCTTCCAGCTGCTTCTGGGTGGGGTGGGGGGAGGGCTCCATCCTGCTGAGGTGTAGGAGATGGTGCATGGTGGGAGTTGTAGTGCTGACCTTCCACCCACAACACCCTCATTGTGAAGATGGCTACCTACCTGTAAGTTTGTTTGGTGTACTGCAGTGGCTTCCAACTGCTTCTGGGTGGGGTGGGGGGAGGGCTCCATCCTGCTGAGGTGTGGGCCAGGCATATGGTAGGGGGTTGTACAGGCCTCCCACCCACAAACACCCTCATTGTGAAGATGGCTACCTACCTGTAAGTTTGTTTGGTGTAATGCAAGGGCTTCCAACTGCTTCTGGGTGGGGTGGGGTGGGGAGGGCTCCATCCTGCTGAGGTGTGGGCCAGGAGGTATGGTGGGAGTGGTGGTACAGCACTCCCACCCACAACCACCCTCATTGTGAAGATGGCTACCTACCTGTAAGTTTGTTTGGTGTACTGCAATGGCTTCCAACTGCTTCTAGGTGGGGTGGGGGGATGGCTCCACCCTGCTGAGGTATGGGCCCGGAGGTATGGAGAGAGTGGTGGTACAGGCCTCCCACCCACAAACACCCCCATTGTGAAGATGGCTACCTACCTGTAAGTTTGTTTGGTGTACTGCAATGGCTTCCAACTGCTTCTGGGTGGGGTGGGGGAGGGCTCCATCCTGCTGAGGTGTGGGACAGGGGGCATGGTGGGAGTTGTAGTGCTGGCCTTCCACCCACAAACACCCTCATTGTGAAGATGGCTACCTACCTATAAGTTTGTTTGGTGTACTGCAGTGGCTTCCAACTGCTTCTGGGTGGGGTGGAGGGAGGGCTCCATCCAGCTGAGGTCTGGGACAGGGGGCCTGGTGGGAGTAGTGGTACAGGCCTCCCACCCCCAAACACCCTCCCAGGGAAGATGTCTGCCTACCTGTAAGTTTGATGAGGGTAATGTAATGGCTGACATATGCTTCTGGGTGGGGTGGGTGGAGAGCTCCATTTTGCAGATGTTGTGGGACAAGGGGTCTGGTGGGACTTGTAGTGCTGTCTGTCTGTACACATGCCCCTGTGGTAATGTTGGTAGCTACGTTTTGGGAGAATGGGAGTGGGTGAATGTTGGATCTGTGAGACATGTTTTTGTGAGTGTGTGGTGCAGATGGATGGGATTTGTCCTAGGTGGTGTAGCTTTGTAGTTGTGCAAGACAGTACATAACGGAGTGATGGTAGTCATTTGTTTGTACTTACCAGCCTCCACTCCCCCGGATACTCCTGTGAGAATCTCTGGATGCAGTATGGCAAGCACCTTCTCCTCCCATGGTGTGAATGGTTTTTGTGGAATGGGAGGGCCACTGCCAGTCCTCTGAGCCAGCTCACGGTTCTTGCTCCTCCTCTCCTTGACAACCCTCTTCAGATCATGTCACCGCTTCATGATCTCCTTTTTTGATCTTGGGGTGCTCCCTACTGCATTGACCCTATGGACTATCCTTGCCCACATTTGTGTCCTTGTGGCTAATGATGTCTGTTGGACCAGGCTACCAAAAAGCTGTAGTTCCACTCTGACTATCTCATCTACCATGACTGTCACCTCACTCTCTGTGAATTTGGGAATTTTCTCTGTGGCCATGGTGTGTGGTGTGCAAAGTGGTTGTGGGTGCAGGAGTGTGAGTGGTGGGTGTGGTTGTGATGTGTATGGTGTGTGTTGTGCAGGGGGTTAGTTGTGCAGGTGTGGAAGTGGTGGTAGTGCTGTGTGTGGCATGGCTAGTGATGTTGTGTTCTTTGCCTCTCCTTTCAACTGGGGGGTGTGTCCCTTCTCTCATGGAGTATTGCAAAGGATTGTGGTCAGGGAAGGGGCTGATTTTATACTCAGCTATGTGGGTGTGTCCAATTGGGGTATTGCTGTCAGGTGTGTTTTCCTGGTATTTGTATATTTCTCTTTTGCCATGTGGTTGTGTCAGTGGGGTGTGTTTTGTCTATTTGGGGGCCATGGCTAGTTTGCTGTGTTTAATTTTTGGCCTTGTTGTGGATGTTTTGCTTCGTCCGCCATATTTGTCATGGTGCATCCGCAGCAGTGGCTATGCTGCAGCTCTTCTGCTGGCTCTTCCATTCATCCCATTGTGAGACCGCGGCGGTCGGAGACAACGGTACGTACCGCGGGACCATCGGGGATATTCTAATTTCCCGTGCGGTGTCTCCGCTATACTTGAGGTGGGTTGGTGTTTTACCGCTGCGTATCTGACCGCAGCGGACGGATTTTGGCCATCTCTGCCCGCTAAGGGCATTTTTTCTTGGCCCTGTTCCGCCGCGGTCAGTGTTTTTTGGCGGTTGATCCTAATTTGGCCGCCGGTTTTTCCACGGTGCCGGCGGGCAGTTGTTTTCCGCTTCCATGGCGGTCGGGGTGCTTTTCCGCCTGCCATCCTAATAGACCCCTAAGTAAACTGATGCTATATTTTGTGACACATTGCATAGCACGAATGCAAACCTTTAGTAGTAAATGAGACACTGTGTGCTTCCTACCTGATAATGGGTGCACAATAATCATAGATGAAACCTTAATTTTGCCTCAAAATAGGGCACATAAATTGTTTCTTAACATTCAGCATCTACCTCTGCGCACCATTTCCACGTTGCAGGCATAATTCTGTCTATAACTCAAGAACTAAAAAATAATAGCTGTGACAATGATAAGCTCTGTACAATCTCCCTGTCGACAATAAACGCATTATGACCATTGCTGAGGTGCCTCCAACTCAATAACATTGAAACTGAAGCATTATATTGAAACCCTGAGAATAACCCATACCACTTAGCTATCATACTCCTAAAATACAACCATGGACAAAACCTGACCCTGAGGTTCATATACAAATATGTGGCTCTGGAATAATCCTGAAGAATTACACTCATTACTAATGATGCATCAGTTGTTGTTGACTTTAAACCAATTTATACTTCGCCTCCAATGAAAGCTACTTTTTGCCCAGAAGACAAATTGATAAAACTGATGGTGGTCAGAACTACTTCAATCTCTTGCCTTGACTATGCAAACTCACTCCACCTGGGTCTGCCTACTCATGCCAGCAAACATACAATAGAATGAACAAGTGTGGGACTTCCCCAACACACATAAAGAACACTGTTCATGCTCACGGGCAACATCACCTTCTACAAATATATTTGAATGAAAAACACTGAACTGCATCTCACTGTTCAGCCCATGGTCTCACTTTTGGGATCTATTGGCTTTGCCAATTACATTTGTTGATGCCGTGCAGCTCCACTGTTTTCTGGATTACCAGCCCTCAACAATAGGCTTGGCACAAAATTTCTGGATGATGTGTTGCTGATGCTCGACGTTTACACATGGCTTGTTTTGGAAGGCAGGTATCATGGGTAGTCTCATAGTTCATACATTTTCATTACCAGTCTGCATAAATGCCATAATACAAATCTGATTCACCTCCACAGGAAGACCATTTCTTCCAATTGTAACAGATATCACAACAGCAGACAGAGAGGGGAAAACTGTTTAGGGGAAGAGGGAGAAAACACTGATGATGGTCTTGTCACACTTCAGAACTGCTATGGAGGTCTGCAATGAAACAACAAATTATTAGAAAAGAACCTTGTACCATTCATATCATGTACAATCCTTCTACCCGATTTCCTCAAGTATCACTTCCTCTAACTCAGCCCTTTCATCTCTAAAACTTAATGTAGTCTCTCCCTGGAAATAAGAAAATAATGGTTATATGTTCTCTTAAAAATCCTTGTGGTTTAATGTTTGTGTATGGTGCTTATAAACGTATTAGAAAGTTAATTGCTCATACATTCAAAGCCAGTTCCAGTCTTGTAAATCCAGGGAAAATAACTGTATGTACAATGCTGACAGTGAAAACAGGAGAGACACAAATTGAAAATTAAGATGGTACTAAAATTGAAAAAGTTATAGAAAGTAGCGGGCACACAAAGTAGGTACAAATGTACAACACCTTGAAAATGGTAATGATCGTGAAAAGGATCGGAGTAGCAAGATAGTGCATAAAGAAGGAAGTCAAATGTTCAGATCAGACACTGGCTCTAAGATGATCCTCCAGCGATTGCCAAACACGAACTGCTTTGGGAAGCGATGAGACTCTGACTTCTCTCTAAATTTTAATAAGATCTTAGTCCTAGATGGCTTTCATATTTGAAACCCAGCTGCCCTCGAGATTCAGGTTGATTTAGTTTTGGTTAAGAGCTCACCACAATGCACGATAGCTTTTGTCTGAATCTGAATACACTTATATTTAGCTCTCCACTTGCAGTAAGCATTTAAAAACATCATAACGAGCTTGTTATCACCTGTAATTTGACAATTATTAATACAGCTACATTGTGTAATCATTACATCACCCCCTTCTTTAGGGCCTTCCTTAGGTTTTTCAGTGTTATTTTATGAAATTTCTTTATGGCCTGAGGGGCACAAACATTTTTTACGGGCTCCTGAGAATTTTCATCTATACCGTAACCCTTCACTTGAATCAATTATTACAATTTCCTTTTCACAATTTGTGAGTGCAGGATAGTCTGAACCTCCTCTTTCACTTCAGAGTCTTGCATTATCCAATACATTGTTTTCTTCAATTCAAGTACCTTTCTTATCTGGTTTTTATAAGGTAAAATAAAGCACTAGAAGGATTGTCATTGACTATGGTGATGCCAACTTCATAGCCACTGGACTAATCACCTTACTCATAAAAGAATGGTTTGATAACTGTGGGCTGAATTTTTCTGTTGCCATGCAATTTTAAAATACAGGATGGAAAGTCATGCTAAATCTCCTATCTGATACTGAGGTACTTTTCCCTGTTTTGATTTGCCTACATCTTTATCTCCTGCTTGGTTTTCATTAAAGGGTTTAATGCACACTTGTTAGACCCGGCCTCGTAGCATGGCTCTTCCTGTCCTCGCACTACCTAACCTGGTACCTGGGACCCCAAGCACACGGCCCAGCCGATCCTTCCCACCAGAACACACACACGCGACCCGGGCATCCCCATCCATGGCCTCTCTCCTTTCGGCCACCCCGGGCACGCGTGCCCACTTCATGCACCAAGATGGCCGCCCGGCCCCAGCACAACCCGGGCCTAGAGGCGCCACTCCGGCTGGAGGACATCACGCTTCCAGGGGATGCGAGAGGGAGGAGCCGTTTCTATCGCACCTCTGAACTCCCCTGGGACGATGGGTTTCGATCGGCCCTCCGGCCTCCCTGAGGGCTGGCTCCACGCCTGCTGGGTGTCTGGGACTCCTCCCGACCCGGCCCTGAAAGGATCAAAAGACAATGGCAGGAAACCCCGACAAGCGACCCCCATGTGACAAGACCCCTGCCTGCACAGACTCCGGACATCAAAGAGGGGTCGACCTATAACAAGGGGTGCTCTGGGACTGTCCGGCAGATTCGCCTTGGAACATCTGAGCCCTGCTGAGTGACTCGCGGCTCCCTGAAGATCGTAAGACCTCCGAACTTGTGCTTGAGCCCTGCTGAGTGACTCGCGGCTCCCTGAAGATCGTAAGACCTCCGAACTTGTGCTTGAGCCCTGCTGAGTGACTCGCGGCTCCCTGAAGATCGTAAGACCTCCGAACTTGTGCCTGAGCCTGCTGAGTGACTCGCGGCTCCCTGAAGATCGTAAGACCTCCGAACTTGTGCTTGAGCCCTGCTGAGTGACTCGCGGCTCCCTGAAGATCGTAAGACCTCCGAACTTGTGCTTGAGCCTGCTGAGTGACTCGCGGCTCCCCCAGACTCTCTTTGGTCCCGCCGGACCCCACGACGACAAGCGTATCCCCCAGCTCGAGGATTGCGAGCTGTGCGCCGGGTACGCTCCTGCATTTGATCCATATCCCCCAAAGACTGTCCCGCTACCTCCTACCCCCGCCAAGACTCTGTGAGCCCACGCTCTGCTTGTAAATATCTGCATTGCTGATCATAAAGATCCTACCACTTCGATTTGATAAAGCTTGAATCCTAAGAACCCTCGGTGTGGTGTCTCTTTGTCGTGTGGTGCCGAGTGTACGATCCTAGATACGAGATTCCTCCCCTGCGGAGTCTCCCGCCAGTGCCCGGCTACGATACTTTGAGGGTGGGTCTCAGGACAGTCAGGGCCCCCTCCGGGCCCCTCTGAGGTCGCCTTCTAACAACACTCATATATGTTATCTATTTGCTGAATTCTTTCCCCAACATATGGACAATAAGAACTTGTGAGTATCAGCCAAGAGATGTGGATGGAAACCCTGCATGAGAAAAATGGACTATGACCAGTAGAGAAATTAATAGTGTTATTGTGATAAAATTCAGTCAACCTCAAAAGCTCCAACCATGATTTCTGATCTTGTAGAAAACATCTTAAATATGTTTCCAACTCTTGGTTAATTCTTTCATTTTTACCATCTCTCTGGAAGTGATTTGTAGATAACAGCCTGATCTCCAATTTCTATTTTGTTTATAGATTTCATTTCAAAATTTTGAGATTAACCTAAGTTTTGTAATAGGAAAAGAACACTACGGTGGGTAACTCATGAAGTCTTACTAAATGGTTATAACAATTATTATCGTTACGATCATTCTTTTTTCTTGAGCAAAAGTCACAAGCGGAAACAAACTCTTTTATATCTGTACTCATGTATTCCAACAAAAATTGCCTCTTCATTAATTCATTTATTTTAGCTATACCTGTATGGTCTAGCAATGGAGAATCATGTACTTCTTTTAATGCCCGATTTCTATTTTCCACCATAGGTATATCTAGATATTGGTTAAACCATGGTCATTGATTTACCATTCTCAGTCTCTCACCCACTTCAGCCCAATCTATAATTTTCTCATTGGACATATTTCTCTTAATAATCTCTGAAATGGATAACATAACAAATTGTTATTTTGGAATCATTGGATAGGTTTATGTTCCTTCTCATCACTGTCATGCTTTCTACAAGACAATGAGTCAGCTTCCTGATTTTGCTGCCCTGGTCTAAAGGATGTAACAAAATGATAGTCTGAGGAAAATAATGACCACCTCACATGTATTGGCTGATCATAAGAACAACAAATAACAATGTTCTGTATAAACTTGTGTTTCAAATAAATAGTGCCTCCATTCTATCACTGCTGCTTTATTAACCAATAAGTCTTACTCAGAAATAGTATAATTCTTTTCAACAGCAGTCAGTGTTCTGGATCCATAAGGTAGTGGAAGTAATTTACCTGTATCTTGATCTCTCTAAGATAATACTGTTCCTACAACAGTGGAAGCTAAGTTTAGATTTTGTATAACTTGACATTGTGATATTTCAGTCATGATGGAAATTGTGGACCAATGAATAGTCATTTCTCGAGCTCATGTGACAGTCGTGATAGAAAGTTTGCATTTTGCCTGCCAGTAAGCTATCAGTAACGCGACACATTGCAAGGCTTGCACAAAAGAGTAAATTTCCAAGTTACTGCATTCTGCCTGCTTGCCTTAGCAACAGGCCTCGTAGGCCTCAATTTTATACCCAGACACACATAAAGATAATGTAACTGTTAAACTGTCTGGCTTTAGATACAGGAGATTTGTAACCTACACGCTAGGTGGTTTCTGTGAGAATTTGCCCTGTTATATGCTTTCCACTAATTATAGTTGGCACCCTGTACCAGTCCGAACAACCCCTTATTGATGATAGGTTAAAGACGGGGGCGCTAGGTGGCGCCGTACCGAGATGGCCGCACAGACGTGAGGCTCCGGACGCCTGACCCATATCCTCGCCAGTTATCCGCATAAAGACCCCTCGCCTGAGGGAGCGATGCAAACTAAAGTGTTCCCCTGGGGCTCGTGAGCACTCGCTGCAAGTTTGGCGGCGCTGGATTGCCTGGCCACAGAGATAACGGACTTTGATCTGTCCGGGGGGGAGGTGCTCCTCTCTGGAGGAGGACTAAAGCGGCTGCGGACGCTACTCTGGTACCGGTGCGGCCACGAGGTTGTAGGCCTGCTGGAGTAGATTGCCGGCTACACTGAGTGCTGAGGAAGCGCCTGCCTACTTGGGATGACATCGTGCGAGTGAAGCTGAAGGTTGGTGCCGACCCCCCCCGTGACGGCTGTCCCTCATGCGGTTGCGTCCTCCGCTGCCTGGACCCTCTGCGATACACTGCACGTAACGCCCAGCGAGCGGCTGAGCGGGGATCCCCTGCGGACCGCGGCGCGGACGGGAGGGACCCGAGCGGCGCCTTGGCGACTCGGAAGGTGGTGCTTGCTGCGCCCCGGCCCCGGCTGCATGGTGAGTCTGAGCTACTGCCTAAACGGGAGATGCTGCAGGGCGGCCATTGAGACAGACGAAAGGATTCGAAAGGCGCTTTGCGCGGTGAGGCTGCTGATCCTCCCCCCTTGAACACGCGACTGAGGTGCGTGAGGCGCTGGCACACAGCACACTGCCGTGCGGAGCCTGGGGCCCGGGGCGATGTGGCACCATATTTGAACTGGAGGCTGCTGCTGGAGCCTGTGCAGCGGGGCTGGGCCTGGGCCTGGGGCACTATTCAGAGGCGCGGAGGACGACCTTTACCTGACGATCCCTGGATGCACGGGGGTCAGGAGAGATACACAGAATATCGGCCTGTAGAGAATCCCTCTGTGCTCCCCCCCTCCATGTGAAAGAATACACGCTGTGGCGTCCTATCCTGCCCTCCGCTAACCTGGCACGACCTTTGGGGTAGCATTACAGGTCGGCGGCGAGTAACACAAGACAGCAGGACAGGTTTGCGACCCATTGCCTGGAGCGCTGCCTGGGAGACGGTCGGCATGGGCAAGGCAGAGGCACGTCAGTCCAAACTCCTCTTCGACCAGAAGAAAGCGGCCACGCGGCCCGCCACCGAGGAGACGGAGGTGCCCGCTCCTGGCCCGTCTGCCTCCTCTGCTGCCGCCCCGGCTGACGAACTAAAAACCATGCTTGTCGCGATGCAGCAGAGCCTCAATACCCTCTCTGGGAAGATGGATACTATGAACACTCGCCTGGATTTTCTGGTGCTCAAGGTAGACAAACACGACGAGCAAATCAAAGAGGCGGAAAAGCGAATATCCGCCACAGAGGACACCTTAACTGAAATGGCCCGACAAATGGCCCAAATGGACAAGCTGCTGAAGGTGATTGCGGCTAAAAGCGAGGATTTAGAGGCACGTAGCCGGCGTAACAACATACGCCTGGTGGGTATACCGGAATCCACAGCCACGGGGAGGATGGAGGACTACGTGGAGAAGCTGCTGGTGACCTCGCTGGGCGCAGAATCTTTCTCGTCGCACCTGATAGTGGAGCGGGCACACAGGACGCTGGGCCCACGGCCTCCAGCTGGAGCACCGCCGAGACCTATAGTAGCAAGGCTGCTAAATTATAGAGACCGCGATGTTGCTCTTCGCAGGGCGAGAGATATTCCTAATCTACAATACGATGGCAACCCATTCTCCGTCTATCTTGACTTTACTCTGGCGGTCCAGGAGGCTCGGCGGAAGTTTCTAGCGGTAAAACAGAAGTTGCGCCAGGCGAACGTTGAATATGCACTGCTCTACCCGGCCAAGCTGCGGATCCGACACCGGGACCACACGATCATCTGCACTACCCCGCAACAGGAGGAGGATTTCATTAAGACCCTGCGATGACCGTCCCCGCCACACGGAAACACTGCGGGACGCTCTGGCTCGGCGTCGCCCATGGCCGAGGATTAGATATTATGCACTGTCCCTTGCCAAGACCTGGAATTGTCATGCTGGCTCAGCGTGGCGCTACACTGAGTTGCGGAGGGAGGGGGCACCTCTTGGGCGCCTTGGGTCAGGCCTAGTGCCACGAAGAATGGATTATGCTGCTGGGTCCCGCTAGCCTTTTGGAATCCTGCCCGGAGGATTGCTGGGCCTGAGCTGCGGACGACAGATGAGTATATTGCGCAGTTCCCTTTACCAGACTATCTGTGATGCTGAATTATGTGATGCCCCACAGTAGCGCAGGCTGCGGCTTGAGCATACATGTCATAGTAACCCAACTGCTCGCCTGCCTTTGGGCTTGAAGGGGACTGCTTCATGGGGGGCCCACCCTCGACTCTGACCCTCCTTCGCACCGGCTTACCTGGGGAGAGAGGCAGAGAGCCCCGCCGCAAGGGGGGGATACGAGGGCTTCGGACGTACTCTGGCGCCCCACAGTGGGAGGTCCCCTGTACTACAAAGTTTCGAATTAGATAAGGTTTAGGGGTGGGATCACTCCTCTTTTGTTGGCGTTCAACTGTTTGATTTTGTTTCTTTCGTGCTTTGGGGAATGGATAAGATGGGAGGGTTTGGGGATTCCGGCGCGTTTGGGGCACCGTTGTGGGAGGGGAAGATGGGGTGTGGGGAGGCGGGGGGGGCTCATGGGGAAGAGAAAATGGAATGTGACTGCAGTAGACTTAGCCCACCTTCACGCGCTATGCTACACTGTATTACAGAGACTGTCATGCTATCATTGTGCGAGACCCTAGGGAGTGATGCGCCATTCGGGGGGTGCGGGGGGCTGCGCCACCTGTGCACTGATTCAGGAACATGGAGGGCGACCGTAGACGAAGCCTGAAGCTTTTATCATGGAATATAAGGGGGCTGCAAGATCCCAGGAAGAAGCGACAGATACTTACTTACCTTGACCGGCACGACATCAGCATAGTCTCATTACAGGAGACACACTGACCCTAGAACTCCTCCCACCTTTGGTAGTCGATGGGCCTCAGATAGGATTTTTACCGCTTACTCCACGTATGCGCGAGGTACGGCCATTCTGGTTCGGAAAGGTACCCCCTTCAGATGCTCAGGTACGAGGAGTGACAGAGAGGGCAGGTTTTGCATGTTGTGGGGAGCTTTGG
Organism: Triturus cristatus; assembly: GCF_964204655.1. Classification (NCBI taxonomy): domain Eukaryota; kingdom Metazoa; phylum Chordata; class Amphibia; order Caudata; family Salamandridae; genus Triturus; species Triturus cristatus. The sequence goes on from NC_140590.1 coordinate 1,083,175,197, forward strand.
GCGCGCAGTTAGTGGTCATTGTCAGCTATTACGGCCCCAACATTGACAACCCGGATGTTTTGCACACGTTATGGGGGCAGATACTTGAGGTTGGGGCCACACATATACTCTGGGCGGGCGACTTTAACACAGTCGCTGACCCGGTAATGGACCGCTCTTCACACATGCCTCATCATTACACAAGAAGCCAGGAAGCCTTTAGGGGACTGATAACGGATGGGGGATTGGTGGACTTATGGAGGCACAGAAATACAGGCAAACAGGAAGGGACATTCCATTCGACCCTACATGAATCTTGGTCGCGGCTGGACTACTGGCTTGGGTCCAGGGGTGTGTGTCCTTGGGTGCGGAACGTCACTCACCTGGCTCGAACTTTCTCTGACCATGCCCCGGTATGCTTGATGGTTGACGTCCCAACTTTGACTACTGGACTTAGCAGCTGGAGACTTGCCCCGGAGGCATTGCTGGGCGAGGTCTTCAGGACTGAACTGGGGGAGGCAATAACGGAGTTCTTTGAACGGAATAGGGGGTCGGTGACACATGTGGGCAAACTATGGAAGGCCTTTAAGGTCACCATACGAGGGGTATGCATTGCCAAGAGCTTTGGAGTACTGCGAGATATCCGCAGACGGTTACACCTGTTGGAGAGGGAGATCAAGAGTCTTGAGGCAGACATTTGGCGGCGGGGCAATGGAGAGGGCAGGGCCAAAATGAGGGAGCTATTGTCTGAATACGCGGCTGAGGCTGACCGCGAGGTACGGTTTCGAGGGAATTACGCCCGAGCGCGACGGTACGGAGAGGGGGGGAGGCCAGGGAAAGCCTTGGCACAGGACATCAGGCAGCCCCGATATGCTAATTATATACTAGAGGTGGAGGACGGAAATGGCACTTGTCAGAAAGATAGTGCTCAGATATTACAGGCCTTCACCGACTTCTACGAGGAGCTGTATCACTCAAAGGGGGCCAACGTGGCGGATTTCCCGCAGTTTTTCGGGGAGATCACGCTGGGATATTTGGAGGATAATCAGAGGGAGTTCCTATGTGTCCCCTTTACGACTGAGGAACTTAGAGAGGCAGTCCTCCAACTGCGGTCTGGCAAGGCGCCTGGACCGGACGGGCTGCCGGGTGATTTTTACAAACTGTTCATAGACCAGCTGGCCCCCGTTCTTCGGGAAGTTTATGCTGAGGCGCAGGAGACACAGGCCTTACCGCTCACACTGAGAGAGGCCCTCATCCTGTCCATTTTGAAACCGGGAAAGCCGGCTCACAAATGCGACTCCTATCGACCGCTGTCCCTCATCAACATGGACAGTAAAATTCTCACTAAAATGATAGCTAATCGCCTCAATCTTTTGATGGATAAACTAGTCCTGCCAGATCAGGCGGGATTTATCCCAGGGCGCTCTACGTCCCACAACCTGCGTACTCTCTTCTCGATTGTCCAGCAGGTGGCCCCGCAACTTCCGCTGGCGGCCGTCTTCTTAGATGCCACTAAGGCATTTGGACTCGCTTGAGTGGGACTACCTGCATGCGGTGCTCCGATGCATGGGATTCCCGGTCGGCTTCTCTGCCTTGATTAGGATGTTATACGCTGACCCTGTGGCCCGCGTGCAGATTAACGGCCACGTGTCTCGGATGATATCTTTGTCAAGGGGCACTAGACAGGGGTGCCCGCTGTCGCCCCTACTGTTCGCCCTGGCTATGGAGCCATTGGCGGCCAGGATACGACAGCACCACCAGGAGAAAGCTCTGAGATGCCTCTTGCGCCCCATTTTGATTTCACTATATGCGGACGATGTTACCCTGTATGTAAAGGACCCGCTAAACAACCTCAACCCCCTCCTATGGGAATTTGTACGCTTTGGAGGCCTATCCGGCATACACATTAACTGGGCGAAATCTCAGATCCTGCCCCTCACTCCGGCTGCCGTCCCCTTCGCGGTTGACTTTCCTTTGGAGTGGTGTGGCTTCACCGTCCGGTACCTGGGGGTGAATGTTGCTTTAGATCGTGAAGAGCTGATCCGAGATAACTATGACCGTGCCATTGACACGCTACGGGACTCCATAACACGGTGGATAGCTATGCCACTGTCCATTGTCGACAGAATCTCATTGATTAAGATGACTGTGCTGCCCAAATTTCTCTACTATTTCCTGAATATCCCCTATCATCCGGGTCGAACTTTCTTCTCCACATTGAAGACGGAACTCCTGCGCCTCGTCTGGGGTGGCAAGCAACCTCGGATTAGCTGGGAGACGCTGGCCAGTCCCTATGCGCTGGGAGGGCTTGAGCTCCCTAACTTCGAACTCTATTACTTCTGCGCGCAGGCGCACTATGCGCACTACTGGTTTCATGGCCCGAAATATACGGCCCATGTGGCCACGGAACACTGGCTGGCGGAGCCTGTCCCGCTGGAAGGGGCGATACTGCTCCCTGCGGCGCGGCGTGAGCGGGATCCCACCACGGTGGATTGCACGGTGAGAGCGTGGAATTGGATTGTGCGCAAGACGCAGGCCCCGATGGTGTACTCCCCCCGCCTGCCATTGGCATATTATCCCCAGCTGACCCTCCTACAGGAGGGAATCTTCAGGCGATTCCAGCGACAGCGAGGGACGTGTACGTGGGGGGATCTGTACAGGGACGGGAGGTTTGCCACTCTCCAGCGGCTCTGTGCTGAGCCCCCCTCGACTAGGATGGAGACATTCCTTTATGCTCGTTTGCGCGAGGGGATACGGGCCTGTACGCCGGATTATCCACACGAACCGCAGGTGCTCCCTCAGCTGCATGCCCTGCTGGGTGCGAAAACCGCTTCCCACTTGGTGTCCACCCTGTACAGATCTCTTTATGCCGAGCTGGGCGCCACGCGTGAACCTGCTCGGGCTAAGTGGGCTACCGAATTAGAACAGGACATCACTGACCAGGAATGGCGCTACTGCTGTACGCAGACTGAGAGGGTGTCTGCTAGTGGCAGGCTGCGCATCACGCACTTCAAGTTCCTGCACAGATACTATTACACCCCTGCTAGATTGCACAGGTTTGGGCTGCGGGAGGATGCTCGATGCGATAGATGCCGGACAGACTGTGCTGACATGCTGCACTTGGCTTGGAGCTGCCCGGCCCTTCAGGCATATTGGGAGCAGGTCTTTGGGGCGGTTGGGACAATGCTGGGGGTCTCGATCCCGCCGACTCCGCTGATGGGCATCTTGGGTTATACGGAGAAGCTCCCGGTGCCCCATAGACGGTTAGCCTCGCTGTGCTTTCTTCTCGCAAAGTGGAGAGTCGCCTGCAGATGGGGAAGGGGACGGGCACCTAAATTTAAAGATTGGCTAGAAACTATGATCCTTTGGCAGGACCAGCTTGCCCTTTACTCTGACCTCCTTCCGACTGGCTCCCGACCCCGGGACATGTGGGGCCCTTTCAAGACGTATCTATTGCTGAATCCTCTGCTGCCTGATGAGGCGCCTCCCCCCCCCCACCCTGACTGGATTGGAGACTGAGTAGCACGCGTGGATGGGACGGACGTTCTTTGCTGCCCTTGGGGATTGTTGTAGGCTGGAGAGGCTGGAGGCCCCTTTGGACTCCCTTGGCTGACGCGCCCGCCTGCTGCCCTTGTGGCCTCGTGGAGCCCAGTGGCTAGAGCTGGCTGGCTGGGCGGCGGACCGGATGAGGAGCGTGGGCGACCGGCTATGGTCTTGGGGTGTCCGGGAGACCGCTTACAGAGCTGATAGTACAGGCGTGGACATATGCATGGTAGCACTTTTGCATCTGGGACTAAGTTCTATTGACCAAGAAGCTCCTTGGATCTTTTGTGAGATTTCCATTCTTGGAACACTGCTCTTATTGTGCGATTAGTGTGGGCTGGGGCTGTTCGTTGCTGTTTTGTTTTATTGTTAACTAATACTATCTTTGTTCTGATAAAGACGCAAAACCAATCTATACTGGTGCGCGGCCGGCCCTTTCGGGTTGTTGGCACTTCGCTGTGTACCCCTTTCTCCCCCATGCTTTTACGCTGCCGGCCCGCAGAGGTTGTAGGCAACATGCTGTATGCTGACTTTTTCTGTGGAATAAAGGTGCAAAAAAAAAATTTAAAAAAAATGATAGGTTAAAGACAACCTTTATTGAAAGCTATCCTAGTGGTAGCTATAGAGAGAAGGCTTCAGGCTAAGTCTTGAAGGAATGTAAAGCAGCTTGTTTTACCGGTCTATAATCTCTTGAATGACCAAATGAAAGGCAACCACACCAGGTATATATATAAAATATATGATTTTATTTCTAAACACACCCTACTAGTCTATTTATGAGACTAGAGGTCTAAACACATAAGTTACACTTAAAATAGAACAGTAAAATAGCACAAATACACATCAGGCCCTAGGGGCGAGCCAAACCATATACTAAAATAGTGGTATTAGAACCACGACTTAACTAGACACAAGGCCTAGAGCCTGTAGAATCGTTGGGACCCCAAGGAATCACCCAAGGTAGTGACACAGGGGACCCACGGGGGCTGTGTGCAGTAAGAGAACACAGCCGCGAGCTCCCGTTAGCTTCTATGGGAAAAGTCGCAGTTAGATTTTTAAAGATTAGGGACACTTAGAATTGAGTCAGGACCAAACCCTTTTGGGCAGTGACCAGGAAGGCGATAGGCAGATGCCCACCGATGTCGGGTGATTTCAGGAGAAGGAGGTGCAGCTTGAATTTTCAGCCACGAGGACCAGGAGGCGTTGAGGACAACCTGGAGCTGAATTCGAGCTGATCCACAAAGGATTTCGAGTTTTGCAGTGGCGGTGCCTGGATTGAACACAACAAGCCTTGGCAACAGCAACCAATGCAGAAACGAGAAAGATGCTTTGGTGCAGACCAGCAAGGTCTGTGGGACTCACCACTTGTAAGGGAGTCGGGGCACGTCTGAAGCAACCAGGAAAGCCCAAGGAAAATCAAAGTTACCCCTCAGGGACCCACCAGTCGACGGACCAGGGATCGCAAAGGGACCTCGAGACGAAACACAAAATGGTGGCCCATGGGTAACTTGGAGTGATTAGGCTGACAATCTTCAGTGGATTCTGTGCTCAAGGTGGGGGCTACAAGTAAGCTCAGGCACAACTTCAAGAAATGTTGAGAAGTTAATGCACTTAAAAAAGTGCACGGTGAACAGAAGTTCCGGTTCCACGCTACTCACAAGGACTGCGGGTCTCAGCTTTGCTGGGGACTGGGGTCGGCCTGTGCGATATCTGCAAATCCTCTTCCTGGGCTGCAAATATTTCGGAGTCCGGTGGGAGCTTTGGAAATGCAGACCAGAAAATTGCTTCATTGGTGCCTGCCAAGCAGGAGAGTCAATTCTTGACCCCAAGGGAGATTTCTTCAGTCCTCTAGTCTTGAGTAGAGCGTCAAAGTTCCAGGATTCAGCTTCAGAGTTTCGTCCAGGGATATCTAAAGTTCTGGTTACAGAGGTTCTTTACTTATACCTAAGGAAGGGATTGGACTAGCTCTGGGGACCCACCTATGGGAGGGTTTGGAAAGAGGGGTGGCTACACCCATTTCCTTTGTCCAGTTTTGCGCCAGAGCAGGGGCTGATAGCCCCTGAACCGGTTTGAGCTGGACTCTGCACAGGAACACCAAATGTGCTCCCAGTGCAGGACTTCAAAGCACTCAGAGAGTGCTCCCACCAAGCCCCAATACACATAAGCCTGACTGGGAGGTGGTTACACCTCCCTGTGATAGGAAACCTATTGTCCAGGCCTCTCCTACCGGAGTTTCGGTCAGCAGCAGGAGGCCAGACCCGTGTCTGTGGCTGCAGCATCCAGTTTGTGATGCCAGGGCTCTGTTAAGTTTCTACTGGGTAACCCAGTACTGCCATGTCTCTCCTCTAGAAGGGTGGGATCATACTCCCACACCAGTTACTGGTGTGGGGGTATGATTCCAAGGTGTTTGACACCAAACACAACATGTTTCCGTGCAGCCAGTCCAAAGTTAGCATTAACTGTTTAAGATATAATGCACTTAAGGGTATATGGTCAGGCTGCACCACTGACAACTCCGGAGAAGAGATTCCGAAGGCTGCAGAGGGGCTCAGCTCATGCCTGGGCACCCTCTCACATATAACCAAGCACTCTGCCTTCAGGATTGATAAGGCCTGCCATAGGAGTGACTGATAGGTTTGTATGTGCAGTGCTAGGTGAGGTATAGTGAACCTATACCTCAGTAAGGGGTGCATGCACCACCTTACCCAGGCTGCAGTAGCAGACCTGTGGTGTCATTTTGGGTGGCTTTCCAGGGGTGGCATAATACATGCTTCAGCCCCTGGTAGGCCTCTGGGGTACCTATGCCCTGGGTACATAGTATGCCATATACTAGGGACTCACAAGGGTACCCCAGAATCCAATCTGGAGTGTACATCAAGTACTTGGAATCATTTTACAAGAGAAAGCATAGAGGCTGGGGACCTGAATAGCAGGTTCCCAGTCAAACTAAGTCAAAAACCATCAAAACATTCTTCACCACCCGCCAGAGTGTGAGACCCGGCCATTAACTGTTACCCATATTTATTTATTTATTTAGCAGTTTTGTATAGCGCGAACAAGACCCTTGCAGGTATCAGAGCGCTTTACAGTACAGAGCTATCAACATAAAAACATATAGATATCGTGAAGTAGGTGAATACAGGAAAGATGAGCAAACACGAATAGCATGTATTTACAAGGGAATATCAAAGAGTCAAATAAATTTGGCTAGAAGAATAGATTTCACTTCTTTTTTTTAAAAAGCTGCGGATGGGTTGAGTCTCGTTTCTTGGGGCAAGGCATTCCAAATCCTGGGAGCCATTCCTGAGAAGGAGCGGTAGTATGTTTTCATCTTGGAGAACCGTTGTGGCTTAAGTAGAAGATTGCCGGAGCTCCTAGTGGATCTGTTACCACCCGATAGTACCAGTTTCTCCGCTAGGTATCTCGGTGTCTTGTGGTGTAGGGCCTTATGTGTCATACAAGCGATTTTCAGATGAATTCTGGCCTCAAAAGGAAGCCAGTTGAGGGCACGAAGGTCAGGGGAGATGTGGGTGTTTCTTTTGGAGCCAGTGATAAGCGTAGCGGCTGTATTGATTGCAGCTCTTAAAGGAGCGGTCGTTGATCTGGGTAAGCCGCAGAGAGCCGTACTTCCATAATCCACTTTGGGAATTACTAGAGATTGAACTGCCTGTTTATTGTCGCTGGCCGGTATGAAGGGTTTCAGTTTTCTCAAGGTGTTAATCTGGAAATTAGCTCCCTTGGTTGCAGCGCTGATGTGCTTCTGCATATTTAACTTGTTGTCCAAGGTAATTCCCAGTGATTTAGCTGAGTCAATGATGATTGGTTGACCACCGAGTGCTGTAATGTGCTTCATCCATTCAAGGATGGTGGTTGTTTGGTTGGGAGGGGCGATTAGGAGAATTTCAGTTTTTAGACTGTTTAGTTTTAGATGATTTTCTGCCAGCCAGATCTGAGTTTTATGGAGTGTTGAATTAAGGGACTTGATGTCATCAAGTGAGTGGATCTTAATGTAGAGTTGTGTGTCGTCGGCATACATGTGATATTGGATGTTAGATGAGTTGAGTAGCTCAGTGAGAGGTTCCATAAAAATATTGAAAAGTGTAGGGGAGAGGGATGAGCCCTGGGGAAACCCAGAGTGACCGGGGAGGGGTTGGATAGCGATTGGTTAATCTTGAATCTTAGAGTTCTGTTTTGGAGGAAGGACGTGAACCAATTTACCACAGTACCAGATAGTCCCATCCTGTGTTTTAGGAGGTCTAGAAGATTGTCATGTTTGACTGTGTCGAAGGCTGAGGATAAGTCAAGCAGGATTAGCAAACAACCCTTATTTTGATCCAAGATTTGTAGCGCGTCGTCAATTATGTGGGTCATGGCTGATTCTGTGCTGTGCCCTGATCGAAAGCCTGATTGGTATTGATCGAGCAGGTTGAAGTGATCTATGTGATTACTAAGCTGCACGTGGACACATTTTTCTAGCAGTTTGGCAAGGGTTGAGATGTTGGAAATTTGGCGATAGTTATTCAGGTCAGATGGGTCCGCCAATGGTTTTTTTAGGATGGGGGATATCTGACCAACTTTGAGGATGTCTGGGATGATTCCTTGTGAAAGAGAAGTGTTTATGATCCTGGTCCATAGGGGTAATAGCAGTGGAATGAAGGTTTTTAAATGGTTTGCTGGGAGAGGGTCTGTGAAGTGATTGGAAGGGTTCAGTGCTGTGATCATTTTTAAAATAGTTTCTTCGTTGTAGAAGCTGAAGTCGGTCCAAGAAGCATTGTTCTTGAGTGCGAGCTTTGGAGGGGATGTTAACGAAATGCTAGGTATGGTCGGTGCACCACTCCTTTGTGGGTCAGTATGTGATAATAGGTCATTAAGTAGGACTGTCTTTAAGTTTTCAGTCTTAGTTGAGAAAAAGGATGCCAGATCCTCACAATTGGGCAGTGTTTCGAGGTCAGCTTGGGGGGAGTGGGAGACACCCTTGGATTGGGCTTTGATTATTTCGAATAGTCTTTTGGGACGATTCTTGGCTTGGTCTAATTGTTGACGAATGAAGTCAGCTTTCGATCGTCTAATCTTTCTATAGTAGGAGTTTCTTTTACTTCTTAGCAATTTGAGGTGGGCAGCAGATGGAGCGGCTCTCCATTGTCTTTCAGCTGTTCTTAGAGATATTCTATCTTCATTTAGCCTACCATCATACCAGGGGTTTGATCCTTTTGCGGTGACTCTTTTCAGTTGTGATGGGGCTAAGTTGTCTAGTACCTGGTTCATAGAGTGAAAGTAGTGGTTGGTTAGAACATGTACATCCTTTAGACCCTCCAGTGGGGGTGTGAGGGTGTGACTCGCGGTTGTGAGCGAGGCCGGGGTGATGTTTACAAGGTTCCTCTTCCAAATTTTCGTTCTCATTGGTTGGATAGAGAGTGGCTTGACTTCCTTGATGATGTGGAAAGTAATTATGTGATGGTCAGACCAATCGCAAGGGAGGATCGAAACCAGCTGAGTAGAGTCTATTTTGGCAATTACTAGGTCGAGGATGGAACCCTTATCGTGGGTGGGGCAATCGCATATTTGGGCCAGATTAAGATCGGACAGAAAAGCTTTGAGGCTATTGACCTCTGAGTCTTCAGGATCATTCCAGTGGAGGTTGAAGTCACCCAGGAAGATTTGCGTATTTTGTTGTCCGACATTTGCGGCTATGATATCCATTATTTGTTCGATGAAGATGGGATTGTTTCCAGGAGGGTGGTAAAAAGAATGTAGAGAGCATAGGGGCTTGTTATTGCTCGTGATGTCCAGTCAAAGGTACTCACGTGAAGAGAGCACCGGTGAGTTGATGCGGTTCACCGACAGGTGATTCTTATAGATGCAGGCAATGCCACCCCCAGGCCTATTTAGTCTATCAAGTCTAGTGATGAAGTAATTAGGGGGGACTAGTATGTCTAAGAGGGGCGTGGAGGAATTGTTTAGCCAGGTTTCAGTCAAGATTATGAGATCGGGTTCAGTGGTTAATATGAGGTCAGCTATATCCGTGACATGACGTGATGCAGATCTACAGTTTAGTAGGATACATTTGAGCTGGGATATAGAGGGAGTAGTGTTATGGTTGTGGAGGATGGGTATCCTCTTGAGGTTCTTTTCAACTATACCTCTAGGAGTATGTCGTTTCGAGACTCTAGAGGCATTGGGTTGGATGGGTTGGATAAAGGACAATTTTTGCAGGTCGTCTGTCTGCATGGGTTCCAAGGGAGGGGGTGGGGGTATGTAGGAGCGAAGAAGGGAGGTAAGATCTTTCTCAGATAGTGTGGATGTTTTTCTGTTGGGACGTAATAGGGCATTGGGGTACGGTACTGTTTTCCAACTGGGGGGGGACTGAGACAAGGGGCTAATGCATGGCTGATGAGGGTATTTAGTTTGTGGCTTGTGTGGTTGGAGGATTAGGTCATGAAGGGTTTGGGTGTCCTCTTTGATTTGGAGAAGGGATATAAGTATCCTATCCAGACTGTGGTCTGTAGAAGGGGTAGCCGTGGTTGAGAGGGGACGTGACTGGGTATTAATGTGTGCTTTCGACGTAGCTGGTTCAATGTTAGGCAGTATCTCAAAGTGGCCGACATTGGCTGGGGTGGGAGTACATAGGGGATGGGAGGGGGTGTTAATGTGAGCAGAAGGCAACGGGACCGTGCGCTTCGTGGTGCAGGGAAAAGGGGAAGATGGGACTGCAAGCTGATCAGGAGTGGTGCAGGGGGAGGGGGAAGCGACTAGGGCCCGGTCAGCTGTTAGGTTGTTGGGTGTGGGGGTGGAGGTGGAGAGGGGAGTACCATAAGTGGGATGGGGAGTGATAGCGGTAGGCGAGGGGCCGTGTGTGAAGGCTGGGGGCGAGATAGAGCCAATATAAGGCGAGGTAGGTATAGGAGAAATTGAGATGGTGCTGGGGGCCGAGTATGAATTGTGTAGGCAGCTTAATGGGTTGTCGGCTACGCCAGGGCTGTGAGTTTTATTGTTGTGGGATAACGCTAGGGGAAGTCAAGGTGCGGAGTCCGCGGGGGTGTCAGTCCGATAGTTGGGGGAATGGTTAGATGGTGAGGTGAGGTAGGGACTTGCGACCTTTGCTTTGATGATCGGGAAGATGTTATCCAGAATGTGAAGATTATGGTCTGAGGCCTGCATGAGGATGATACCATTATTATAGATGGTGATAGTGGCCTTCGCTATGAAGAGCGGGGAAGGAGTGATGTGTAATGTGAGACCGTGTGCAGTTTTTTTTTTGGTGGATGCAGTCTCGAGTAGTGTGAGAAAGGCTTTCCTCCATTGTGCTCTTCTTTTGGTGTAGAAAATGATGTCGTTAGTTGTGCGTCCTGTGTTGTTAGAGAAGTAGGTGTCAGCAATAGGTGTTTCGGGGTGATATTTTAACTGCCTATGTTTAAAGTCTTTGGCCACTTTTTTTGAGAGCCCAGGGGGGTATTTGATTGAGTAGGTGTGCAGGCCTATGGGCTCCATAGTGTGGTGTTGGTGGGATAGGGGGCTTAGTGGGAAGGGGTAGTCGGGTACAGGAGTGGGAGAGGTGGTATATAGAGGATGACCTAGAGGCTTCTGTATCTATGTAACTTACACCTGTTGGCCTATCCGATCAAATCCTAGCAGCTACTAATATGTGTCAGTGACGACATCCTCGTATGCATCTTCCTCAGTGAAGGTCTGGCATCCATCGAATTAGATACTAGTAGTTCCAAATATTTATAGGATGTAAACATCGCTGGAATAGTGGGTTAGGATGACTAGGTGTGGGAAGAGTGGGTATGATCAGGTGAAAGTGCCTAGAATAAAGGGGTAACCAGCTGGCTGTAGATGTGGAGAAACAAGTCTTGTTGGTCCTATCACTCTTTCCGTGCTACAAGCCTAATTTATGGATAGTCCTTTGTCCGTTTCTATGTTGGAGTTGCTGTGCCTGTTAGTCCTATGTCTTTGTCCATGTTGTGGTTGCTGTGACTGTTAGTCCTATGTCTTTGTCCATGTTGTGGTCGGAGGAGGGTGGTGTTTATCTTTTAGAAATACTCCCATCTCCAGCCATTTTGAATGGAGTGTAAATGAAGGGTAAATGCTGAGAATAAACCTTTTCAATCCCTAGATTACAGTTGTGCTGCCTCAGAGCGCTGTTTTAGTTTTATTTACATCAGCGTGTCGATTCTAATTCACCCTTGCATTCTTATCCCTCCCACTCATCGATATCATGGTTGTACTCCCCGCAATCTTGGGGCGCCGCCATTTTGGGATCAGGCAGCCTGCAGGCTCTGAAAGTTTGAAAAGTAATACTTTAAATAGAAAAAGGAGCGGAAAGCAATCTACCTGGATCGAGGATCGTCGGAGGATCAGGGCTCCTCGTTAACGCTGCCTCCGACCGCGTTGAGCGCTGATCGGAAGCTCCGGCACCGTTGGCGGGGAGAGAGGGCAGCTGTCGAGAAGCGCTATCACCAGGACGGGTTGTCGTGAGCCATGCGGAGCGCCGACGAACTGGGGATATCTACTGGGCCCTTGGGAGCTCACTCATCTGATGTGGGTCAAATCAGGTCATGTATGACCCTGCGTGCATCAAGGCTCCACTCCGGCCGGGGATGATGAAGCAAGCGGGAGCGGAGACAGGAGGCGGTCGATACCGGGCTCCGGGCACCTGGCGTCAGCACGGAGGAATCAAAGCTGTAGTGGTGCCAAAATCCTAACCTGGAGATCGCATTTGGCATGCCAGGACTCTGGACAGCTGGCGGGCATCTGGGCATCTGTAGGACGCACGACTGGGCATCAGGGGAGAGTCCTGTAATGGCGCCTGACTGGCAAGTCAGTCCCGGCACCGGGCGAAACGATCCGGGTCCTCTGCAGATGCAGCGATGGCGATCCGTGCGACGCAGCCCCACAGCGGTCGGCTGATCCCGGAGTAGAGGGTCCGGGCCGTAGCACCGGAGTCTGGGCAGAGCACTGGGCAGAGCAAGCAGGACCAGGGCCACCACGGAGATTGATCCAGCGGGTAAGAAAGATGTTTTAAATGTCTGTAGTCGCTGCAATGATGTGCTTCGGTGGGGGCCCAGTCAGCTCCAGGGGCAAATGGAGGGTCGATGAGAACAGTTTATCGGGGATAAATACCAAAAGGTGATCCCCAAACCGGGAGCTCCTTGTGAAGCTCCTACACGTCCGCCATCTTGGTTAGACATTTTGTGGTTTGCGACTATATACGCTTGTGTTCAACTTCTGCTTATTCAAGCATTCATACCCAAAACTGATGCTCCCGTGCACGTTAATAAATTTGTTTTATTTCACTCAGGTGATTTTGACGGAGTTTGATTTTGGGTTATATAGATCTTTTCAGTTTCTACATTTGGTAGGAGAATGCGGTCCCTTGAGCCCTGGCCATCTGCTGCCGACCTTCGCTTCCAAGCCCCCCTCTGAGAGAGGGCAAATTACTGGCTCCAGATCCTGTTTTTAGCCTGTAGTCACACTCTGAGGGTGGATCAGAGTTTGCGACCTCCTGCTCCTTCTGCAGAGGCACTCTGAAGATGACTCAGAGTTGGCAAAATACTGCTCCTCCTGCCTGTGGTGACTCTCACTCCACTCAGCACTGGCTGGTCAACTCTTTGGTAAGGTTTTTCCACAATTTTTAAATGTTTTCTCCATTCACTTCGCCTGCTGTCTATGTCTCCACAATGGCTCTGTTTATTTTTTATTTACCACGTGCGTGGATATTTTTGCTATATTTTGATTTTTTTCTGGTCCAAAGGGAACAGTAAATGGATGGTCAAAGGGATTGTTCCAGAAGGTGCACACCGTATTGGCTAGTCGGAGTTCAGAGGGAACTCTCACAAGAGTGGGACGATGAACCCCCTTAAGGACCTTGGATGGAGGCACTGGCAGAGGAATGGTGGTTAGCATCCCATCCAGATTTAGAGTGTGCAGTGTTTGCCGGTGGTGCTTCATCAGGATCCAGATTAGGGTAAGATTTTGTGTTTCTAGGCAGCCAGTGGCACTCCAAAGAGACTGATAAGTCCAGGGACCCTGCTCGGTAGGAGCAGGGTCGGGAGGATTCAGTGGGACCACAGGTGCCGTCGCAGTTTGAGCACACACAGCATCACGAGGAGTTGTAACTGCAGATACTGCCCTGGTATTCTCCTGCACTTCAGGGTTCACCTCGTCCTTTGCTGATGTGCTTGTGTATTTGGATTATACTTACTGTACTGTCGCCTTCACCACTGGAGCATTTGGAGGGCATAGCTTCACATTTTCCCTTGCCAGCTGAAACTCCCTGAAACTAAGAAGCACCTGACTGACGATGTTTCAAAGAGGGTGAAAGTCTGCAGTCCCCTGTCTTGCCTGCGGACACTCCCAAGCTCCAGGGGTGGAACACCTTGGACACTGAGAAACACAGGTGGTGGAGAGGCTATGGAAAATCCCACCTGTGGGTAGCCTCAGGTGACCATTTCCCCACCCCGTGTTGGTGAATCCGCTGGCTGTTGACCGTGGACCTGTGGGCTGTTGCTGCCGCTTCTGTTTTGCTGTTTTGCTCTGGGGAAAGCATACTGCAGTTGTGATTGCTCCGCGTACGCTCAATTTGCTTATTTCTTCCTGGCTCGTTCAACGCATACCGGGCACATACCGGGCTTCCTCTGTGGTCGGAGGCGGAGGGGGGGCTGCATTCAGGAGTCCGCTGCTGGGAGTAAAGCGAAGGGCAGCACTTCTTGGATCCAAAGGCAGGTTGTGGGAGCGCAAGGCTTCATCAGTTATAGCCAGTAAGCGTGCAGAGAGCGAGGCGAAAGTGAAGGCTGAAAATTAGATACCAAAGGGGATGATGGACGGAGTGTTTGAGGAAATCAAACACTCATCCCCAGTCAACTGATCTGGGTTTAATCCATCATCATTCTTTAGCTCACTTCACCACCCCAGTTCAGACATAGCCATATGCAAATCAGTCTGACCCTGTGCCTCATGGGAACAGTCCAGCCCGAACTGCCAAGCCATGTCTTCCCTGGAGCGGAAACAAGCATCCCGGGACCGGTTTCAGGTTCATAACCCACATCAGCCAGGCTATCTTGAATCCAGTGGCAAAGTAAGCAAGGGACCCATGTCTGGGCATACCCTGCCAACTTAGGGAGAACAAAGCGATACCAAAGGGGATGATGGACGGAGCGTTTCAGCAAATTAAACACTCACCCCCAGTCAACTGATCTGGGTTTAATCCATCATCATTCTTTAGCTCACTTCACCACCCCAGTTCAGACATAGCCATATGCAAATCAGTCTGACCCTGTGCCTCATGGGAACAGTCCAGCCCGAACTGCCAAGCCATGTCTTCCCTGGACTGGAAACAAGCATCCCGAGACCGGTTTCGGGTTCATAACCCTCATCAGCCAGGCTATCTTGAATCCAGTGGCAAAGTGAGCAGGGGACCCATGTCTGGGCATACCCTGCCAACTTAGGGAGAACAAAGCGATACCAAAGGGGATGATGGACGGAGCGTTTCAGCAAATTAAACACTCACCCCCAGTCAACTGATCTGGGTTTAATCCATCATCATTCATTAGCTCACTCCACCACCCCAGTTCAGAAACAGCCATATGCAAATCAGTCTGACCCTGTGCTTCATGGGAACAGTCCAGACCGAACTGCCAAGCCATGTCTTCCCTGGACCGGAAACAAGCATCCTGGGACACCCATGAAACCGGTCCTAGGATGCTTGTTTCCAGTCCAGGGAGGACCCGGCCTGGCAGTTCGGGCTGGACTGTTCCCATTGGGCACAGGGTCAAGACTGATTTGCGTATGGCTGGGTCCAAATTGGAATGGCATGGTGAGCTGACTGAATCTGCTGGGAGGAGAGGCTATTTGTTCATAGCATAAGAAGGAGGGGGAAAAAATAGCTGAAAGCTGAGGAGGAGGGAAGAAAGGAGGAAAAGAAAGGGGGAAAACTGCTGGAAAAGGGAAAAGAAAGAACCCTTTTTTTTGTTTTGGGAATTAGGCTGTACTGTGCTGGGCTTAGTTGTAGAAACATTTTTTTTACCAGGATGGGGAAACATCTAAAAATCACTAATGCACTGGTTCAACCAGATCCAAATATGGAACCTAAGTCTAAAATTTGAACAACACAGATCAAGATTGCCTCTGCGACGGCAAGAGCTGAGCACACGCAGAAAGCTCGTCGGGGGTCAGTACCAATTGCTAGCCCCATCAGTTCTGAAGAGGATGTCTTGGAGCACACTGCAGGGAGTCAAGGGGCCACTAATCAGGAGAGGGCTGAAAGTTTCAGCCAGAGAGGAACAAATTTAAGTCCAGGGGCTGATGAACGAGATAGTGCATCATCTGGCTCACCCACGTGGGGAGAAAGTCTGATTAATAGCTCACCGGCATTGAATCAAGAAGCAACAATGAACCAGGAGAGCACTCAGGAAAACCCCTCCAGGGCACCTTAGAGTAAAGTTAAGGAATATTTGTTATTTCTGAAATCAAAGGTGCCTTCACTCCCTCCTCAGCCTCCACTCCCTCTATTACATTAAGTTGCAGAACATGATGAGCAGGCTCAACCATGTCTTGCGTCGGCTGCTCAGGAACTCCCTTTGCTTTTTAGAGCTTTGGCGAGTCCTTCATCATCGTCGACTGTTGTGGCGGATAGAAACTTAGCAACAAGTCAACAACCACGACTAGGATCAGAGGATCCGTTTGGTGCTCAGCTTTTGGAGACCGGGAGAAGCTTTCAGTGTGATATAAAAACTATGTTGAATCTTATCCTTGACGAGATAAGGGAGATGAAAGCTACGCAAGCAACTGACATAACAGCACTTCATGCACGCCTATCAAAATTTGAAGAAGTTGTCAGATCCAATCCGGCAAGACTTCAAGAGGCTGAATCAAGGATCTCTCTCCTGGAAGATCGGATGACCTTGATGCAGCAGCAGGCCTCAATAGATAAAAAACAGAAAAACATACTGAAAACAAAGCTAGAAGAGAACCATTCTCGTCGGTCAAATCTGCGGTTAGTTGGGGTCCCTGAAGGCTGTGAAGGGTCACAAACACTCCAGTGGGTCCAATCCTTCATCAAAGAGAATGTGTTCCCCGAGTTTTCAGGTGACCTCATGATTACACGTACACATAGAGTCCCAGCACAGCCATTCCCCAACTCATAACTGCCCAGAACGATTTTAGTCAACTTTGCGGACTATCGACAGAAGGAGCAGATTTTGACCAGAGCAATTCAGAAGAAGCAATTCTCCACTCGGGAAGTTCCTAGTTGCCCCATCTTCTCGGATATGAGTGCAGCAGCGGCGCATCATCGGAAAGAGTTTGTTAAACTTCTCTTCTTGTTTAAGAGAACAGGGAGCTCAAGCAGCCATTCTACAACATTCAAAATTGCAATTTTGGTTCAAGGCTAGTTTCACATGTTTACAAGTCTTGATGAAGCCCAGGAACTATTGCAGAAAATCACTATGGAAAAGTAAAGAGCATGAACTGTCAGGCACGAAGGAATATTTTTTTGCTGTTTTTGTCTTTTATTCATGGAGCGGGGTCACACTAGGGTGCAACAACATGGCACCTGACTTAGGGGTTTCCCAAAGAGGGTAGGCAGGGGGTAAGGTGGGCTATTCTGCATCTGCCAGGGGTAAGAAGGGTCACAGGAAGGTGGTGAAGGTTGGGGGGAGGTAGGGCACAGGGTAGGGGGTGTTGGGAGGTAATTATAAAAAAAGAGATCAGAATTAGAGAAGGAACCTTAGTTATTAGTGTAACTACGGGAGTAGAGCAATGTGTAGGGGAGAAGCAAAGGGCTACAAATGGTAAGGCTTTCGTTTTTTCAATGCAATATGGATTCAAATTTACGGATAGTATCAATAAATGTTAATGGAATATCTAATAAGAAAAATATGGAGAGCTGATTAGATGGCTTACTTCTTTTACTTCTCAAATTTTGTATCTTCAGGAGACCCATCTGAAAACAAATGCACCTAAACTCTTTATACCTAAATACTATTCTAGAGCCTTCTTTGCCTCAGCAGGGCTAGCATTTAGGGGGGTAGCTATTTATTTTAGTCAAGGAACTAACTGCAAGATACATCAAGTAACAAGAGACCCTCAAGGGAGGTGGATCTGGGTCACTGCTAGGGTAAATGGGGCACTGTTTAATTTTGTAAAGGAGGGTCCGTTAGTGATAGGAGGATATTTTAATTTCATTTAAGATCTGAAAAAGGATACCTCCAATAAAGGGAAAAAACAGTTTAAACCAAGGACAAAAAGGATAATATGCTCCATGAAAAAGGATAATCTTTTTATAGATCCATGGCGGGAGCTGCATTCAGGTGATATACAGTTCACTTGTTTTCCTCAGCAGTTTAAGACAGCTTCTTGTATCGATTGTTTTGTATTCCCTCGCTATATTAAATGTGTTAAAGCTGAAATTAGAGGCAAATCTTTTTAAGGCCACTCTTTGGTTATTTTTGAAAAGAGAATAGAAGCGCAATGGTGGGAGAGATCCAGGTGGCAGATTAATCTGCTCTTCCTTTTCAAACCCTACATGGCTAGAAGATATGAAAGAATGGATTAAGACATTCTTTCGGGAAAATAAGGGTACTGTGACTCTTTTTTCGATATGGGGGGCCTTCAACGCTAAAGTTAGGGGCCAGATGATGGCCTTTTCGGCATTTCAATCTAAGATGCGGAGGCAGAAAATTATTTAATTACAACAAGCTGTGGATCTAGCTTTGCTGCAGAGGGATAGTAGCAGGGGGGAGCATTTTGAATTGGAGCAACAACTAATCAAAACTAAACAGGAGTTAACAGAATTTTTTACTCTCGAAGAAATAACCAGCTCCCGGACGTACCAGCAGCGTGTGTACGAGGTGAGTCAGTTAGTGGGAAAACTCCTGGCCTGGTCAAGCAAAGCCAAGAAGGAGTCTATGATAATTTCAGAAATTATAGAACCAGAGTCAGGGGTATTGGTTTTGGATAAGGAAAAAATTGCACAAATATTTTTGAACCATTATCGCAAACTGTGCGATAATCCAATATTTGAGAGACATAAATCTTCCGCTTATGACAATTGATCAGGGAGATGAAATATGTGCCAAAATCACTCCAAGCAAAATCAAGGGGGCCTTGCTTCATTGCCTGGTGGCAAGGCCTTAGGAAATGATGGCCTACCCACAGAGTTTTATTAGGCATTTTCAGAAGAATTAACACCCTTTTGTTGGAGCTATTCAATTTTGTAAGAGTGGGATGGGATGATCCCTCTGTTTTTAAGGAGTCAACAATAGTAAGTTTTGTTAAAAAAAAATGTGCCCTAAAAATGTCAACTCGTACAGACCAATCAGTTTGTTGAATGTTGATTACAAATGTTGATGAAAATCTGGGCCAATCATTTCTCCCCAATAACTCAGAAGGTTATCCATGTAGAACAGACGGGTTTGTCTCAGGCAGATATATGTCATCAAATACTGGGTTCCTTGTCTAAGCAGTTGATTTTTTAAATTCAAACAAGCTAGTCATCCTTATAATGACGGTCGGGTGCGGAAAAAGCATTTGACCTAGTTAATTGGGACGCTCTTTTTGCAGTCCTTACATAGGTTACATTCCCAATGCAAATAACACAAATGTTGGCAATTCTATATCAAGGGGCTCAGGCCCAAGTTATTATAAATTTCCAGTTAGAAGGAAGTTATAAAGTGAGGAACCCGTCAGGGATGTCCCCTATCCCCTGCTTTAATCACATATTTTATAGAACCTCTTGCTGCACAAATTAGGGCTAATATGCAGATACAAGCACCCTTGGAAGGAATGCCCAAATTAAAACTGTTCGCAGATGACATTATTCTCTACCTTAAACCAGAGGAACAGAATATCAGGACACCTTTGACTGAATTTATGCAGTTCGAAGCTATTGGAGGGTATAAAATCAACCAGTTTGAAGTTATGTTTCGACAATTTATTTGGAGAAAAAAAGCATCACAAGTGAGACTTTCAGTGCCTCAACTCGATATCAGACAAGAGGGGTTGGCAATTCCAGAGATACAAACCTACTATGAAGCAACTTTTGTAGATTTAATGGCTAGAATGCTAGATAGTAAGGAAACTTTGGATAGTTTTTTTGTGGATAAGATGGTGCAGGAAGCAGAATCGCAGACTCCAGTTTTTAATAAAAGGGCCAAACTTCCGAGAAAGACTTGTTACAAGACACTACAGGGGTTTGGGGAAAGAATACGTTCATTTTATCATACAATGGCGAATACTGGGAGATATGAGTTTTTGAAACTCACAGAGTGTAAAACACAGGGCCTTTACATTAGAAACAATCAGATAAGTTATGGAAAAGTAAAGGCTTTAAGGAATTAGGCCATTTTGTGGTTGGGGGAGATGTATAAAATGGCAGGAGATTCAGGTTAGATGTGGAACCAGCTGAAACTCATATTTCTACAGATTACTCGATTTGTGAAAAAATTCTGCTTTCCGTTGAATAGTGCTTCGGCCTCCCTATTACCAGCCCTTTTTAGAGCTAAATTAAGGGGTGTCGGAAATTGGTATAGATTACGGGATCAAAGGGAAAGCCCTGTAGTAACAAGGTTTCTAGATAAAATCTCCCAAGAAAGTCAATGTACTTTTTCAGAATTTGAGTGGCAGGAGATTTCATTGCATGGTAGTAAACATTAAGAGCTGCTAATTTTAAAAGAATGGCATTTTTATCCTTTTGGATGTCTTATTATACACCGAGGGCCTTACATAAGATGTATCCAGAAGTAGAGGACAATTGCTTTTGTTGTCAACAAATGGGGCTATGGGGCTGGATATATATTTTCTTTACATGTCTGTTTTTAACTCAGTTTTGGGGGGAAGTGTTCTATGCTTTTAATGAAGGTCTACAGAGAAAACTAAAACCAGAACCAGAAATCGCATTGTTTGGGTTCATAAGGCAAAGTTCGAATACTCCAATCTCCAAAGGAGAGAAAGCATTCATAGCAATTTCTGCTTTGGTGGCTCGCTCCTCGACCATTCAGAACTGGAGAACAGCGAAAATCCCAACCCACCAAGATTGGTATAGAAAAATGCAACATACTAACATTTTCGAGGAAGCATATGCAAAAAGGGTAGGGGCTACTAGTAAATTTTGGGCAGGTTGGAAATTTATGGACAAGATAGAAAGTAAAAGGCTCAGGTGCCAATTACGATCCGTTAAAAAAATGGCCCGTCCGACTCGTATCCGGTCGTTTTACCGTACGAATCGTACAAGTGCCGTACAAACTGCCAATTACGATTCGCATGGGAAAAAGACCATACGAATCGCATTGGGAATAATTCCCCACACGTCCTCGGGTCGGAAAATGTGTCCGACACGTCCCCGGACGATTTACCATACTAATGTGAAAAGTGAAGTCCGACCACGGAATCACGATCCATCCCGTGCGTCCGATGTTACAACCGTATGGAAAAAACACCGTCCGCACCGAACTCCCATAGCAACCATGGCGACATGTGCCCGCATACGCGCCGAACACCCCCCCAGCCCCCGTACGTTCGAGTCGTACCCCCCCGTGTATGTACACCTGTGTACGTGTCGTACCCCCGTGTATGTACACCCGTGTACGTTCGAGTCGTACCCCCACCCGTGTACGTGTCGTACTCCCCGTGTATGTATACCCGTGTATGTTCGAGTCGTACCCCCACCCGTGTATGTACACCCGTGTACGTGTCGTACCCCCCGTGTATGTACACCCATGTACGTTTGAGTCATACCCCCACCCGTGTATGTACACCCGTGTACGTTCGAGTCGTACCCCCACCCGTGTATGTACACCCGTGTACGTGTCGTACCCCCCCGTGTATGTACACCTGTGTACGTGTCGTACCCCCCTGTGTATGTACACCCGTGTATGTTAGAGTCGTACCCCCACCCGTGTATGTACACCTGTGTACGTGTTGTACCCCCCGTGTATGTACACCCGTGTATGTTCGAGTCGTACCCCCACCCGTGTATGTACACCCATGTACGTGTCATACCCCCGTGTATGTACACCCGTGTACGTTCGAGTCGTACCCCCACCCGTGTATGTACACCCGTGTACGTGTTGTACCCCCGTGTATGTACACCTGTGTACGTGTCGTACCCCCCGTGTATGTAAACCCATGTACGTGTCGTACCCCCGTGTATGTACACCCGTGTACGTTAGAGTCGTACCCCCACCCGTGTATGTACACCTGTGTACGTGTCGTACCCCCGTGTATGTACACCCGTGTACGTGTCGTACCCCCGTGTATGTACACCCGTGTACGTTCGAGTCGTACCCCCACCCGTGTATGTACACCCGTGTACGTGTCGTACCCCCCCGTGCATGTACACCCGTGTACGTTCGAGTCGTACCCCCACCCGTGTATGTACACCCGTGTACGTGTCGTACCCCCCGTGTATGTACACCCGTGTACGTGTCGTACCCCCGTGTATGTACACCCGTGTATGTTAGAGTCGTACCCCCACCCATGTATGTACACCCATGTACGTGTCGTACCCCTGTGTATGTACACCCGTGTATGTTAGAGTCGTACCACCACCCGTGTATGTACACCCGTGTACGTGTGGTACCCCCCGTGTATGTACACCCGTGTACGCGTCGTACCCCCGTGTATGTACACCCGTGTACGTTAGAGTCGTACCCCCACCCGTGTATGTACACCCGTGTACGTGTCGTACCCCCCGTGTATGTACACCCGTGTACGTGTCGTACCCCCCGTGTATGTACACCCGTGTACGTGTCGTACCCCCGTGTATGTACACCCGTGTATGTTAGAGTCGTACCCCCACCCATGTATGTACACCCATGTACGTGTCGTACCCCTGTGTATGTACACCCGTGTATGTTAGAGTCGTACCACCACCCGTGTATGTACACCCGTGTACGTGTGGTACCCCCCGTGTATGTACACCCGTGTACGCGTCGTACCCCCGTGTATGTACACCCGTGTACGTTAGAGTCGTACCCCCACCCGTGTATGTACACCCGTGTACGTGTCGTACCCCCGTGTATGTACACCCGTGTACGTGTCGTACCCCCGTGTATGTACACCCGTGTACGTTAGAGTCGTACCCCCACCCGTGTATGTACACCTGTGTACGTGTCGTACCCCCGTGTATGTACACCCATGTACGTTCGAGTCGTACCCCCACCCGTGTATGTACACCCGTGTACGTGTCGTACCCCCCGTGTATGTACACCCGTGTACGTTCGAGTCGTACCCCCACCCGTGTATGTACACCCGTGTACGTGTCGTACCCCCCGTGTATGTACACCCGTGTACGTGTCGTACCACCCGTGTATGTACACCCGTGTATGTTAGAGTCGTACCCCCACCCATGTATGTACACCCGTGTACGTGTCGTACCCCCGTGTATGTACACCCGTGTACGTTAGAGTCGTACCCCCACCCGTGTATGTACACCCGTGTACGTGTCGTACCCCCCGTGTATGTACACCCGTGTACGTTCGAGTCATACCCCCACCCGTGTATGTACACCCATGTACGTGTCGCACCCCCGTGTATGTACACCCGTGTACGTTAGAGTCGTACCCCCACACGTATATGTACACCCGTGTACGTGTCGTACCCCCGTGTATGTACGAACCGTACCCTTACCCGCGGACGTATGGAGCGTACCCCAGGCCCCAACACCAGCACCTTCACACAACATCGCGCATGTACGAGTCGTACCAAGCCAGACACAAGGATAGCACTGTACAACAAAACGCCCGAAGTACACACCGTACACACGTTAAAAACGCACGTACACAACTAGGACAAAGTAAAAAAACACAAGAATACACCATTCGAATGGCACAAAGCCACTAAACATGTCCAACAAGCTCAAAAACAACACAATCACTGACCTGCAACTGCCAAAATCCAAAACAGAGGCCCAAAACACAACCACTCCTTATAACACACCCACCCAAAGTTCAAACACAGCCACACCCACCAATGGACCAATAAAAAGGGCCCACACACACAAACCATGAGCCTTTGCAACAGACTCACTGCTGCCAGACCCCACAGACAACCTACAGCACCATACTTGAACCTTTACTACACCTTACACTTGCACACCTTCACACACACACCTTCACAAACACCCCCTCATCACATTCACACACACACCTGCACAACCACACCCACACACCCACAACCATCCACACCCACACCCCCCACAACCATCCACACCCACACCCCTCACCATGCCCACTAACAAGAATCCAAAGTTCACTAGCCAAGAGTTGGAGGTCCTTGTCGACGAAACCCTCAGAGTCGAGCCACACCTCTTTGGAACATTGGTCAGACAGACCAGCATTTCCGATAAAACAGCCATGTGGCAGAGGATTGTCGATGCTGTGAATGCTGTTGCGGCCACCAGAAGGACCAGGCATGAATGCCAAGCCAGGTGGTACGATCTGCGGAGGAGGGTCCGAGCCAAGATGACCGACGACCACAACCAGGCCAACGTCACTGGAGGAGGGCCGCCCCGCAGACCCGTACACTACCATCCCTGGGAGGAGAGGGTGATGCCCATACTGCCGGTGGTGGCAGTGGACGGAGTAGAAGGACTCCGAGAGCCGGGTGAGTACACAAACAACTCACCTCACATGGGGGGAATGTCATCCACAACCAAACTCACAAACAGGCACGCAACCACCCCAAGCTATCGCATGACTCAACCAAACTCCATGAACACGCACATGCCACTGGCGCCACCATGCCCCATGCACCCAGCTGGACAATGCCAAGTCACAGGCCACAGAAAACACCAACACAAGACACGGTAAGCCGGATGGCGGGAGTGTGGGCCCCAAAAATCACATAGTGCAACTCAGAAGCAGACAACAATGCCCTCTGCCCATATGGCCTAGGTCACAGCCAGACAAACAGTGTGTCCACACACAGGAAAGACTTGCCAGCAAATGGTGGACGCCTTGCATTAAGACATGGGGGGAAGGCACTTTTTGCACATGACAGCAGCTAATGTACAGCCAACACTGTGAAAGAGTGGCAGCACACGCCACCACAGCAGCAGCGCAGACACAGACACTATACCCAATGGGTGCCTGGAGATCAGAAACAAACTCACATCAACAATCCAAGGGCCATTCAAAGATCTGCTAACAGTGTGTGCCCAGGAAGCTGGGCTGAGGTGACAGAGGGTGACACACAGAGGGAGGGAGAGGGGGACAGAGAGGGAGGGAGACACAGGGAGACGGACAGAGGGAGGAGGCTGACACACAGAGGGAGGGAGAGGGGGACAGAGAGGGAGGGAGACACAGGGAGACGGACAGAGGGAGGAGGCTGACACACAGAGGGAGGGAGAGGGGGACAGAGAGGGAGCGAGAAAGGGACACACAGGGAGAGCAAATCAGCCTTGTGGTGTGTGGGAATGTCTGCTCGTCAGCAGGTGGACTGCGAGCATGTAGACAAGGGTGGCCAGTGCCAGAACCCCCCCCTCTTCTCCATGGCTAAACACAGGGCCATGTCACAACCTGTGCACGAGCACAACGACAGCTACCTGCATTATCTAAGTGTGTGGAACCACTCCATGTGCCCACGTACAGTGCAACACGGAAGGCGCCAATGCATGGCTCACCACACCTGCCCACTCCACTGCTGACTGCAGTCACAATTGACGCAGCAAGTAAGACTGTGCCACACATAGGTAAAGTCGCAAACGCTGTGGCCAAGGGACATACCCATGTACAAGTGCACTGTGAGTGGAATGCAAGACATATCCAAATTCCCAGAGGAAATGTGCCAACTTAGAAACCAATGAAACATGGATGTTGCATGGAACAAAATTAACATTGTCTCTCTCACACACAGGTCAACGTCGTGGATCACCCCCCAACACTGGGGGGGAAGACTCACAGGACCCGGCTCGGCGGGATGACGGAGCCACCGGCAGCGACGACTCTCACCACTCTGTGGACGAACCCGACCCCGACCAACCTGGCCCCTCTGGTGTCCAACGACCTGCAGCACCAGCATCAGCTACAACTGGGCCAACCATCCCAGGTGACACCCAGGATCCCTGCCCCAACACCACAATGCAGCCAGGCTGGCCTGGAGGGACACGGTGTCCCGGGCACCCAGGAGGAGGCAGGCGACAACGCCAATGCCACCCCTCAGGGGTCCCGGAGACCCGATGTGCCCACAAGGGCAGGCCAGGTGCAAGTGGGCAGGGGTGGTGGTAGTGGAGGACGGCGGAGGCACGAGCCTGACCTGCTGGCTGGGGAACCGGTATATTCCCATGTCCGTAACATCCTGGACACATACTGGCAGGACACCACGGGCATGGCCCAGGTTGTGTCCATCCTCGAGGAGATCAAGACCCAGCAGGCCCAGCAACATGCGGAGCAACATGCCTGTCTACTGCGACACCAACGGCGGATGGAGGACAGACAGACTGAGCTCGTGACGGTGTTCACGGGAATTCACAGTACACTCCGTCGGATGGCCGACAACATGGGCAACCCTCCCTGTGCCATCAGGCGTAGAACATCACCACCCACAGGGAGGGATCAGGAGGAGGAGGAGGAGACATCTGACGGAGCATCCCAAACATCGTCACGGCCTGCTTCTGAGGGTCCCTGCAGGAGGGCGGGTCGTCCACGGAAAAGACCGTGAGGGTCGGCGCAACAGCACCATCTCCCAGGACACCTGGCCTGGTACCTGGCCCACTGGAGCAACAGCAGCACAGCAGCAAAAGACATTCTCTGCCACATGGACTTGCTGGTCACTGTCTGACCAATGTTGACAAAGACTGTGGCATGGACTCTGAGGATTTCAAATGGCAAGGACACCAACTCCCCTAGTGAACTTTGGATTCCACACACCCGGTAAGCCCCTCATGTCATACCCCCCCCTCCCCCCAGTACCCCAACCAAAATAAAAAGTCACACCATGAAGAGAAGATGCCTACTTATTGCATTATTACCTTACATGTGTCTTGTAAAGTCTAACCATGCCTGAGTTCCCGTTTGACTTCAACCATCAACACCCTGGGGCCTGAGTCTGGCACAGGACACACATGGGTCACATTGTATTAGGCAAGACATAGAGCACCATACACACCCGTGATGGGCCCAACCAGCTGAGGGGGTGGCCGCACAACCGTGCCGACAGACATATTGAATACAGCGACAGCCATGCGCATAGGTCAGGGATCGGTGTTTAGCCAAAATATCGAGTTTTAAATTTCGACTTACAATAATATTGTGTTTTTAATATCGTAGGTACAGAATATCGAAGTCAAGAATATCGAGGGACAGAATATCGATCCCAAGGTAAGTAATATCGAAGTTAATAATATCGAGGTAATTAATTTCGATGTAAGTAATATCGTAAGTAAAAATTTCGATGTCAATATTATCGATATTTATTTAGTGTAATGTCATTTAATACGTATTTTATTTGTATGTTAAAGATAATTGTAATGTATTTTAATAAATGTTTAGAGATTAACAATTATTTTAAATTTAATTTAGCGTTTTAGTATCAGAGCGGGTTGTGGGTTTATAGGGGAATAGGGTGGGAAGTAATTTAATTATAATTAATGAATTAATATGTGTTGTTTAATTGGTATTTATGATTAATTAATTGGTATTAATTAATAATTGGTAATTAATTGATTAATTAATTGTTAATTAATTATTAATTGTAAAAATATTTTATTAATTGGTTAATTATATACATTATGATTAGTTTATTATTAATATTTATTTATTGTTATTGTTAATTAATTAATTGTTAATTAGTAATTAATTGGTGATTTAATTTTATTAAGTGATTAATTGATAATTAAATTAATTATGTGAATTTTTATGTGTAGTGGGTTGTGGGTTTATAGGGGAATAGGGTGGGAAGTAATTTAATTATAATTAATGAATTAATATGTATTGTTTAATTGGTGTTTATGATTAATTAATTGGTAATTCATTAATAATTGGTAATTAATGTGATTAATAGATTAATTAATTGTTAATTAATTATTAATTGTAACATTATTTTATTATTTGGTTAATTATATACATTATAATTAGTTGATTAATAATATTTATTTATTGTTATAGTTAATTAATTAATTGTTAATTAGTAATTAATTGGTGATTTAATTTTATTAAGTTATTAATTCATAATTAAATTAATTATGTGAATTTTTATGTGTAGTGGGTTGTGGGTTTATAGGGGAATAGGGTGGGATGTAATTAAAATAAAATAAATAATGATATATTGTATTTATTTGTAATTAATGTTAATTAATTGTTATTAGTTAGTTAAATATAGTAAATATAAATAATTTATTATTGTATTTTATTTGTTGTTATTGCTAATGAATGTATTGTTAATTAACAATTAATAGGGGAATATTTGTAATTTCGTAGTTAATATGTATTAATTAGTCAATTAATAACTATATTAATTATAAAGAATGTATTATTAATTGCAAATAAGAGAGAAATTGATATATAAATCTATTGTGTATTTTGTATGTGTAGTGTGTTGTGTGTCAAAGGGGGAATAGTGTGGAATGTAATTTAAATTTATTTATTTAAATATTTATTTTACATAATTGGTATTTAATAATATTTTTTGTTTTAAAACATTGTTAACATGCAAATTTTTTATAAGAAATTATTGAATTGGTTATAATGTTCATAGAATCACTATGCTATCTAGTGCTTTCACAACTGTTTTACTATCTGGAGTGGGAATAGTAATTTTTACCCCTACGCTATCCAGCGCTTTCCCTACTGTTGCACTCTCTGGAGTTGGAATAGTAATTTTTACCCCTACGCTATCCAACCTTTTCTCTACTGTTGCACTCTTTGGAGTTGGAATAGTAATTTTTACCCTTACGCTATCCAACACTTTCCCTACTATTGCACTCTCTGGAGTGGGAATAGTAAATTTTACCCTTACGCTATCCAACATTTTCCCTACTATTGCACTCTCTGGAGTTGGAATAGTAATTTTTACCCCTACGCTATCCAACGTTTTCCCTACTATTGCACTGTTTGGAGTTGGAATAGTTATTTGTACCCCTACGCTATCCAACGTTTTCTCTACTGTTGCACTGTCTGGAGTGGGAATAGTAATTGTTACCCTTACGCTATCCAACACTTTCCCTACTATTGCACTCTCTGGAGTGGGAATAGTAATTTTTACCATTACGCTATCCAACACTTTCCCTACTATTGCACTCTCTGGAGTTGGAATACTAATTTTTACCCCTACGCTATCCAACGCTTTCCCTACTGTTGCACTCTTTGGAGTTGGAATAGTAATTTTTACCCCTACGCTATCCAATGTTTTCCCTACTGTTGCACTCTCGGGAGTTGGAATAGTTATTTTTACCCCTACGCTATCCAACATTTTGCTTACTGTTGTTTTTGTTGAAGTTGGACTAGTAGTTTTATTGTGTCTGATATTAAATATGTTTTGTAATATTTTAGCTATTGTAATATATAATGAATAATAACAATTATTCAAATTAAAATTATTGATTATTATTTGTTATATGTAATTATTTAATATGTATTAATGTTATTGTTTTATGTGTATAGATGTATTGGTAACTTAAATAAATATTTAATAATTTATATGTTACAGAAATTATTATTAAAAGTAATTATTAAGTAAGTGTATATATTATATATTATATATATATGTTTAATTAAAGTTTCATTTAATTATATATATTTATTATAAATGTTACATATTATAAAATATATTTAATTATGTTTCTTTGATTTATAAGTATTATTTGGTTTATTTTACATATATTTTTAAACTAAAAAAAAAACCGATATTTTTGAATTACGATATTTTTGACATCGATATTAAATTATCGATATTTTTGTACTTACCATGTTGTAGATAGGATGTCGATATTCTTAACCACGATATTTTTGTTGCGATATTTTTGTAGGTCGAATTTTTGTCTTTCGAAATTATGTCATACAATCTCAGGGATCATGTGGAGTGGAGTGGAATGCTGCAGACACTGACGAATAAAAGTCTGTATTTGAATTAGAAGTCGGAGTTGGGCTCTATTTTCGTTCCTGGCTGAAATCCAAATCGACAGGATTCTCCGTTCCTGTTTAACGAGTCCGCCCTGCAGGGTTGGGCCCCCGGTAAAATGGAGACTGTTTGGAATACATTATGGAAGGGGGATGACCCGCTCTTTTGCTCGCACCAGCTGAAGGATTTCCGTGGCTACTTGGTAAGCGGCAAGGAGAAAGGGAAATGACAGAGGTGTTTTCTTCTGTCTGGCAACTCCGCAATTTTGAATAACTATAATGTGCTGCAGCACAAGGAGGCACTTTGCAAAATGAAATTGTAGCAGTATGCACCTCATGAAATGACATTTATTTGTGACATTTGTACCAAAAAACGCTATTAAGCAGAATGGAATAGTACAATGCTTCACGTTATGACAGATGGTGATTATGGTGCATCCTGGGACCTTTAGTATAAACTATAGGCCATGTGACCACTGTGGGGATAAAATGCCACTCACCTGTGAACAAGGCTGTAATATGCAGAAACGCGTAGGGAAGAAAAGAGTGGCTGTTTGGAATGCTGCAGACACTGACGAATAAAAGTCTGTATTTGAATTAGAAGTCGGAGTTGGGCTCTATTTTCGTTCCTGGCTGAAATCCAAATCGACAGGATTCTCCGTTCCTGTTTAACGAGTCCGCCCTGCAGGGTTGGGCCCCCGGTAAAATGGAGACTGTTTGGAATAAAATATTATATATTATATATATATGTTTAATTAAAGTTTCATTTAATTATATATATTTATTATAAATGTTACATATTATAAAATATATTTAATTATGTTTCTTTGATTTATAAGTATTATTTGGTTTATTTTACATATATTTTTAAACTAAAAAAAAAACCGATATTTTTGAATTACGATATTTTTGACATCGATATTAAATTATCGATATTTTTGTACTTACCATGTTGTAGATAGGATGTCGATATTCTTAACCACGATATTTTTGTTGCGATATTTTTGTAGGTCGAATTTTTGTCTTTCGAAATTATGTCATACAATCTCAGGGATCATGTGGAGTGTCCTGGGGGGCACCCAGGTATGTGTGGACAGGTGGCAGAACCATGTCCTGCAAGCTTGAGTCAGGTGGATGCAGAGAATGGTGTCCTGGCCAACGTTGGATGCATGGGGATGGCACATGTCACAATACCCACACAGTCATGGACATCATGCACAATACACAGTCTAATCCCACACAAACTGCTTGCATCTTGCTACTCTACACATAGACACATAGCCACTATCACGGAAAACCATGCCAGACATGCCGTATGCCCCGTGGCAACACACCAGCATTGACTGAGAAGAGGCACCTTGGAGGCATAGGGACACCTTTATTAGTCATGTTTTCGGGATTGCAGAGGCAACTCGGAGTACACATGAACGGGTCATGTGGAGTAACATGTGGGTCCAACACTGGCACCCCCCTTCTGCAGCACAAATGCGTGATAGCCATGGAACTGGCACACAAGTGTCGGCTAACAGCTAAACACCCCCTGCTGCTCACGGAGAGACTGCCATACACCATTGATCCGCTGATGTGGAAGTCCAACACCATGTCAAGCCAATGCAAACCGTATGTGTCCGAGTGCAGTGTAACACACATTGATGCCATCGTCACATTCCACAATCCCATCACTGATGACTGTCAACAAGGCCGACCATCTATTCAGGTGTACCCAGCTGCATGTAATGTGTACCATGGTGATGCGACATGTCTGCAGAGGAACCAAACATCGACAGGGGCAGAGTGCACACATCAGAAACAACAGCCACACCCAATACACCCCTGATGCATCCCTTACCCTAAGGAGACTTCCAAACTTGTCCGTGCATGTAACGCTGAGTCAGCACACGATGACGTGTCCATGAGGAATAGCAGTGCCACAACAATGCAACCAGCAGATGGCATGCGCAAGTACCTGGGGATGAGAGACACACAAGAAGTCAGCAAAAAAAGCACAGCCACTTGCATGTGCATGTACTCGACACATGCAAGGATGACAACGTGCCAGGTCACAATTATGACTGGGGAAATACACTCATCACTGGCACCATCACTCCAGTGACACATCCACATACACCTCTGACTCACGTGGCATACATGCAGATAGACACACACATCGCAACACATGCCACACGTGGACCAATGCGTGCACACACAGACACTGGTACTCACCACTAAGCAAAGAAGTCACGTATGAGCCGAGTCCGGATGTCCTCTTGCGGAACCACATCCTCCACATCACTAGCCCCATTGCCAAGCCCTTCGTCCTCCACGGGTGGATGGTCCTGATCATCTTGATCCAGGATGAGTGGCACAGCTTTCTCAACTGCCATGTTGTGCAGCATGCAGCACACCATGAAGATTTTGCAGACCTTCGCCGGGGCATATGGGAGGGCGCCGCCGGTCTTGTGGAGGCACCGGAATCGGCTCTTCAGGAGGCCAAATGTCCCCTCGATCACTCGCCTTGTCCGGCCATGGGCGGTGTTGTAGCGGAGCTGGGCCGGCGTGATGGGGTTGCGGAGAGGTGTGATCAGCCTTGGCATGTTGGGATAGCCAGCGTCCCCTACATGGAAAGCACATGGACATAAGTAGGACAGGAGAAGCGGTCGTACTGGAAGTCTACGCAATATACAGGACAGACAGAGTGTACCCACCAACAACACATGCTCGTTCGTTGCGCAGCTGCGTCATCATTTCAGGCACCCTGCTACGCCTCATGATGTAGGCATCGTGTGCTGATCCTGGAAAACGAGCACAGACAGGGGAAATCACCATGTTGGACAGACACACCACAAGGGCATTGATGGAGTGGTAGTGTTTGCGATTCCTGTACGCTACCTCCTGTGCCTGTGGTGGTACCAAAGCCACATGTGTCCCATCTATGGACCCAATGACTTGGGGCATCCCTCCCAGGGCATAGAATCCACGCTTGACCCCAGTCAACATTTCAGGGGTTGGGAAATGGATGAACTCATCCAGGTGAAGCAACATGGCCTCTAAGAAATCATGCAGCACACGGCAGAACATGCTCTGGGACATGCCACCAACATGAGCTATGGTATTTTGAAAGGTACCCGTGGCAAGAAAATGTAGGGCTGCCATTACCTTCAGCTTGGGTGTCAGTGCCGTAGGATACCTGTGCAGCGATTGCAGGTGTGGTGCCAGTCTTGCCGTCAACTCCAGAATCAACCGTTGGGGGAAGCGGTATCACCGGATAGAGTCATTCTCCCACATGTCAGCCAAGTCCGGAATTGTTCGGGGAAGAGGCGGCGCCCTGCAGGAATTTGGAAGTGACAAGGAAAAGTGAGTGCACTACAACAACAATTTATATGTACTGAGCACATGTTCATCTGTCAATACACATATGCGACATACGGAGTCAGGTATGTGCCACATGCCCTGAACACGTATGGCTGGCAGGTGACACTCCTACCAAGACCCAGCTACACACGGAGATTGTGAACCTCCACATGCCATGGCATGGGATTAGCTGTGTCCCAGTGTAAGTGAACAGCCAGATGCAACACAGGAGTGACATGCATCCACACATCAGCAGAAGTAGGATGTCGATTGCAGAGACTGGTAGCGGAACACTAGAGCCACAGGTCACATGACAGTACACTAGGACAGCCCACACACCTTGCCATGAAGGTGTACATGTCATGACTCACCACACATTCATAGAGAGGATGCAGACAGGTCCTTGTTCCGCTACTCCGTGTCCCATGCATACATACGCACCTCACAATCGATACCACATGTGGCCTGGTGTGCGGAACAGTGTGCCATGTCCATCGACACACAGACACATGTTGGTTGCTGCAACAGCTGATGCTTTTGAGGGAGCTCCAACATCAACCTAATGGGAACCCCCCACACATACATGACATATTCACATCGTGCACCGTGGGTATTGACATGTCTGGTGTGGTAACCCCTGTAGCGGGCCTCAGGGGACACTTGCGTGTGTTGTTGACCGTGCCATGCCAGTGACGGTCATCCCAAGTGTGCATTACGACATGCACACATGTCAAAGGAGTCAAGGGCATGCCTGACACACATTGCACCGTCACACATTACATGTGTACACATCTCATCATACATCTGGTGCCTTCTCGACTCAGGAGTAATGTGCCACATCACAGCCTTTCACACCTGTGCCCCACACATGTAGTACTGCCCAGACAATGCCTTGATGTCCATCCATGGACAAGTATGTCAGCCCTATTCCTTCCTGTGTGCTGGCTGACACCACTGTGATGTGTGAAAGGCACCGTACTTTCGCTAAGAGGGCCTGTGTACGTTCCCGTATCACTATGGGAGTGCTGCCGTATGTGTACCCATAGTGATAGTGAGCGTACAGGCGTGTGTACGGTCCGTCTCACTATGGGTGTTGTCGCGTATGCGTACTCATAGTGGTACGGACCGTACACACGCCTGTACGCTCACTATCACTATGAGTACGCATACGCGAGAACACCCATAGTGGTACGGACTGTACACACGCCTGTACGCTCACTATCACTATGGGTGTTGTCACGTATGCGTACTCATAGTGGTACGGACCGTACACACGCCTGTACGCTCACCACCACTATGAGTACGCATACGCGAGAACACCCATAGTGGTACAGACCGTACACACGCCTGTACGCTCACTATCACTATGGGTGTTCTGCGTATGCGTACTCATGGTGGTACGGACCGTACACACGCCTGTACGGCCCGTCTCACTATGGGTGTTCTCGCGTATGCGTACTCATAGTGATGGTGAGCGTACAGGCGTGTGTACGGTCCGTACCACCATGAGTACGCATACGCGAGAACACCCATAGTGAGACGGGCCGTACACGCGTGCGTACGCTCACTATCACTATGGGTGTTCTCGCGTATGCGTACTCATGGTGGTACGGACCGTACACACGCCTGTACGCTCACTATCACTATGAGTACGCATACGCGAGAACACCCATAGTGAGACGGGCCGTACACGCTTACGCTCACTATCACTATGGGTGTTCTCGCGTATGCGTACTCATAGTGGTACAGACCGTACACACACCTGTACGCTCACTACCACTATGAGTACGCATACGCGAGAACACCCATAGTGGTACAGACCGTACACACGCCTGTACGCTCACTATCACTATGGGTGTTCTCGCGTATGCGTACTCATGGTGGTACGGACCGTACACACGCCTGTATGGCCCGTCTCACTATAGGTGTTCTCGCGTACGCGTACTCATAGTGATAGTGAGCGTACAGGCGTGTGTACGGTCCGTACCACCATGAGTACGCATACGCGAGAACACCCATAGTGAGACGGGCCGTACACGCATGCGTACGCTCACTATCACTATGGGTGTTCTCGCGTATGCGTACTCATGGTGGTACGGACCGTACACACGCCTGTACGCTCACTATCACTATGAGTACGCACACGCGAGAACACCCATAGTGAGACGGGCCGTACACGCTTACGCTCACTATCACTATGGGTGTTCTCGCGCATGCGTACTCATAGTGATAGTGAGCGTACAGGCGTGTGTACGGTCCGTACCAACATGAGTACGCATACGCGAGAACACCCATAGTGGTACGGACCGTACACACGCCTGTACGGGCCGTTGCTATGCATTTGGGGTGCCCTAGGGCCCCGGAACGCACCGTACCTGTGTGTGAAGCTCCAAATTACATAGGGGACACATGAGGGACAAGTATAAAGGCCTACATGCATGCTGGTTGTCATGGAGACCAAGTTTAAAGTTTGAATTTTTTCCGGAAGGTGCACAGCAGAAGTCAGTTGGAATGAATCTACATTGTTGCAATGTGGTTCTGGAGTTGACATCATGCTCAAGAAAAAAACACAATAAGAACCCACTGACTGTGTTAAATTTGAAGGGACTGGAGGAAACATAGGATGCAAATGTGAGTGACCAATCACTCTGTACTCCTGTGCATGAAACAGTCCAGCAAGGCAGATATAAGGCAGCCAGTTCCCATGAGGGAGCACTTGCCTGCACATCTTTGTATTCCATGACCCAGCTGCTGCTACTGATTCCCTGGAACCATGTCAAGCTCTGTGGAGAGGTCACAGCCTTTCACCCTGGAGGAGAACCTGGCTTTGCTGGATGTGATCCTCCCACAGTACCCCATGCTGTATGGGCGACCAGGGTATCAGGTGAGTGCAGAGTCCACTGGCACAGACTGTGTCCCTTTTTTGTGACTGTGACTTCTGGCATTGTGTCCAGGTGTGGCACACATGCTATGTACTGTAGGGGGGGTCCCGGGGGGGAATGCCTGATGTCTTCCAGCCAGTGCATGCTGTGGTGCATGTCTGCCGTCCTCACTTGCATTGTGTTTACTGTGACAATCACTGCATGGTGCATGCCACATTCTGCCTGTCTTGTCCTCCTGGGAATGTAGCCTCTACAGTCCTCATGTGATTATGTGGTCAGCCCAGTGTGACAGGTGACTGTACCCACAGATGTGTGTTAGTTCTGTGTACCTGTGCTGAGAGTGTCCACATGATTTGTCCGTACCCTGGACATCGGTGTGTGTGTAAGTCCCCTGTCATGTGGGTGGGTGCATATGTGGGGTGTGGCACCAGGGCTGCATGAGGGATGGATATACCCTGCCCATCTGATGTGAGCAGGGAGCAGTGCTGTGTGTCTGACGTGCAGAGCCAGCCCCACACCTGTGAGCCCCCCCCCCGGCTAGTGGCACATGTGCAGAGTGAATTTTGTCGCTGCATTTGGCAATGGCAGGTGAATGTCCTGTGCCTGTGTGTGTCTGTGTACTCTGCTGCGGTAGCGTCAGTGGCCTGTGGCATGTGACTGCTTAGAGGTGCTGCACATTATCCTGGTGTACCTTGTGATGCACAGTGTGAGCCTGGATCATTGATTGTGTCGTTGCCCTCATTCCACCTGTGTACTTTCAATGGCACGTACTGCTTTTGCCCTTCCCCAGAGGATCATGTCCCTATGACAAAGGTGCAATGCGTTGGATGCATACTATGCCTTATTGTAAACAGCACATTTGTTCTAATATGTCTCTCTGTGACATGTGCCTGGTGTATTGATGTAGTGTCACTTGTTCATCCTCACAGGTAGGCGCCTCTGCCAAGGAGCAGATATGGCTGACCGCGTCAGCGCCGTGAGGAGTGCGGATGGTCGCAAGCGGCGCCTGTCCCAGGTGAGGAAACGCTGGCAGGATATCCGGTGCTGGACGCGGAGGATCGCACGGGTCCTGCTGGGGGACTCACCTGAGACCCATAAGAACTGGGGGCACCGCCGTCTGACCCACATCCACAAGCGTGTGCTGGCGGTGGTATTTCCAGACTTGGAGAGGCGCTTACAGGAAAAGCAGCAGCAGGAAGGGGGTAGGTACATGTGTGTTTGTTGTGTGTCACCAGCATTTGTAAGTGCACAGTTGCATGGATTCACTGCCAGGGTTTAAAGGTGCTGTGCAGATCCAGTTACCCACAGTATAGCGGTGCTCTCCTGCCTCCCTTCCCCTCCTTGCAATGTGTTCCCTGGTCTGTGTGTAGTCACTCCTTCACAAGGTAATGTAGGCTGGCGCTTTCTCCACGTGAACTATGCCTGTAGCATCATGTGTGGGGGTGGTGTGTAACAGGTTTTGGGACCTTGCCTGTGCCCTGTCCAGTTCAGTACATGTGGGTTCCATGTCAGTTGGCACTGATGCTGAGTCCAGACATGGGAGTTAGTCTCTCAAGTGTCATGCCTTACAGCGCGCATGTCCTATGTTGTGGCCTGTGACATGATGTGCATGAGTGTGCGATATGCATAGTGCAGGGATGGTGGCGTGTGTTGCAGTCATTCCCATTCAGGACCATGGAGTTGTGTGGCCACTACTGTCCCCTGGGGCATATTTTCATAGGTGTCATGTGTGTCATCACAAAACGTGGACACTCTCAGTGTCTACAGCATAGGTTGTGCTCTGTGCCATTGTCCCCTGGCACCATGTATATTGACGTAAAATGTGGTTCAAGTGTCCACTGTACAGCCTGACCTGATTTTCCTTGTTCATACTCATGGTGGCCAGTGCCTGTGTGTCTTGTTACAATCATCTGATGATGACCATTTGTACATGATTACTTGGACAGGCGCACCTTGGGTGCTTTGCGTCCAATCTTGCATTTATGCAGCCCCTGTGTATTTCACCCAGACTAAGAGATGTAAGTGCTTCCTGTGTCTCAACAAATTGTCTCATGTAGGGGGTGGTTGGTGCGGGCAAAGCCTACATGTCAAACCCTGAAATCTCCTTGCTAGGTCTGGCCAGTGTGTGATGTTTGTCTGGACATACACTCAAGGTGCAGTGAGCCAGTCATGGTGGGCATGTTTTCAGTATTACCTATGCAGCATGTGCCTCAAGTTCATGGATATGGTCCCTGCTCATCCCTATTTTCTGCAACGCTGTGTGGTGCAGATGCAGTGCTGGATTGTCCCCAGGGCCTGGCTCCTATGTCAAACTCCATTTCATGTCATTTGCAATTGTGTCATGCTCTCCATGGATTTTCAGTGGCATGGTGGGTCAACCAACTGTGTGTTGCATGCCCTACATCTGTACCTTGTTTTGTAGATGTTACTGATCTTTCTTTTCAGGGTATGCACTGTAACCTATGTAGATTGGACTCATGTGACATATGTATACAGGTGTGTGATTAATTGCTGTCTCTTCACCTTGCCCACAGCATTGTCGGGGGACACGGAGGGAGACATGAGCACAGACGGAGCAGAGGGACCGAGCACCAGTGCCAGCGTTGACATCGTGGCTGGCACATTGAGTGGTACTGAGGCGGAGGAGAGTGAGGCCGAGGACCTGTCCACTGGCACGACTGAATATGAAGCTGACGGGTCCGAGGATGATCTCTCCGAGTGGGCGGAGGCTGCACCACCAGCTGACAGTGGCACAACATCGCACCCCGCCCCCTCCATTGCCATCAGCCGCCTCCCACTTGCTCGTGTCCCTTCCCAGCGTGCCCGGTCACCACATGTCTCCTTCCTGCCAGGCAGCGCACCCCCTGCCCCTGTCTCCACTGCTGCCGCCAATGCCGAGTCTGTGGACATCGAGCGGCAGTTGCAGATTGGTCAGGCTGCGATCCTTAATGTCCTCCATGGCCACAGCCAAGTGCTGCAAAACATGGAGGCATACTTGGAGGGCATTCATTCATCGCAGGCTGACCAACGCCAGTTGCTGAGGTCCATAGTCTCGACACTGACTGCAGCAGTGGGTCTCCTGCAGCGCTACGTCCCACCCACTACCCCTGCCCCATCCACACTTCCCACTCCCATGCCTGTCCCACGTACACCCAGACATCAGCATGCACCCACCACAACAGACACAGGCACCACACCAGCAGGGAAGGTCATACGCACACCTCCTGGCACGCACACACAGGGTGAAGTAGGCACACCCACTGGGTCGGGGGGCAAACGTAAGTCATGCAGCCAGAGTGGGAGTCCGCATTCCACCCAATCCACTCCCTCCAAATCCCCTCCCCTCGGCTCTCCTGGCCACATGTCCAGCAAGGACTCCTTCATGGCCGCTCTGTCCCTGAGCCCCACTGTGACACCACCCCGCAAGCGGTCAAGGGAGTCCCCGGTCAGGGTGGTTGAGTCCCCCCCTGTCCGCACCCTCCCCCAGTGGCGCTGCGACCCATCCCTCCGCCCCCCCCTCCTTGGGGCCTGTGGTTCCTTCGGGTGCAGGGGAGACGCTGGAGGACCTTGCTAAGGTGTGCAGCGACATCCTGGCCTCCACCGTTGGCCCTGCCCCACCCCCTGTGGTGGAGTCCTCCATCCCTGCACCCACGACGCCTACCCTTCGCCCTCCTGTCCCTGCGGTGCCTGGTCCTTCCCCCCCACATGATGCCCTCCCCGCTGTGGAAGACGAAGGAGTCTGACTGTGCAGGCAAGCTAGGGGACACGCGTCCCACTGTGTCCACCATCCAGCTGTGACTCATGGACTGCCCTATGGGCTTTGTAAATATTGAACTTTATCCACACACACATTATTTGGAAATGCTGAATAAAGCCTTTTTTTTCCTTACAACACTACTGCTTTTGGGGTGTTGCTGTTGGTGGGGCTGCTACATGATTTTGGGTGGTGATCATGTGTTGGGTGTGTGGGAAATGTAGTAGTGTGCTGGTCATAGGGGGGACCCTGGTATCTTTGTGCCATCACACGGTGTTAGCTAGGTTTCTCTGTTCATGTAAGCAGTTACTGCATGGTGAAATAGTCCCAACGTGTATTCCTTCCTCTGTGTACCCTGCCATCTTCCCTGCAGGGTGTTCCCAATATTTAGCGCTGAGCTGTGTGTACATTAGCTGGGTGTGTGACGGACTCCTTCAACTTTGCACAAGCATGCTGAGCGATGTCTCCACCTGCATCATTCGTGGCATCCTTGGTAGTCACTGTACTTGTGTATGTAGACTATTGACATGACTTCATGTGGACATGTTTTCTTTTCGGCGCTATGCATGTGTATACTCCCAGCCTCGCACACATGTGGTACATGTACTGCAGGGTCTTCGTGCACCTGACTGACATTTGTGGGCATTGTATCTGTGGCTACTCCACCCTTTGCGTTCCATGGGCACTGCTGGGAGGACTCTGCACCCACCCCTCCTGTGTCTGGGCACTGCTGGGAGTGATAGGCACCCACCCCTCCTGTGTCTGGGCACTGCTGGGGGGACTCTACTCCCACCCCTCCTGCGTCTGGGCACTGCTGGGAGGACTCTGCACATACCCCTCCTGCGTCTGGGCACTGCTGGGAGTGATAGGCACCCACCCCT
Source organism: Triturus cristatus (assembly GCF_964204655.1). NCBI lineage: Eukaryota > Metazoa > Chordata > Amphibia > Caudata > Salamandridae > Triturus > Triturus cristatus. The sequence goes on from NC_140590.1 coordinate 1,083,215,638, forward strand.
CCTGTGTCTGGGCACTGTTGGGAGGACTCTGCACCCACCCCACCTGTGTCTGGGCACTGCTGGGAGGACTCTGCACACACCCCTCCTGCATCTGGGCACTGCTGGGAGGACTCTACACCCACCCCACCTGTGTCTGGGCACTGCTGGGAGGACTCTGCACACACCCCTCCTGTGTCTGGGCACTGCTGGGAGGACTCTGCACCCACCCCTCCTGCGTGTGGGCACTGCTGGGAGGACTCTGCACATACCACTCCTGCGTCTGGGCACTGCTGGGAGTGATAGGCACCCACCCCTCCTGTGTCTGGGCACTGCTGGAAGGACTCTGCACCCACCCCACCTGTGTCTGGGCACTGCTGGGAGGACTCTGCACACACCCCTCCTGTGTCTGGGCACTGCTGGGAGGACTCTGCACACACCCCTCCTGTGTCTGGGCACTGCTGGGGGGACTCTACACCCACCCCTCCTGCGTCTGGGCACTGCTGGGAGGACTCTGCACACACCCCTCCTGCGTCTGGGCACTGCTGGGAGGACTCTGCACACACCCCTCCTGTGTCAGGGCACTGCTGGGGGGACTCTACACCCACCCCTCCTGCGTCTGGGCACTGCTGGGAGTGATAGGCACCCACCCCTCCTGTGTCTGGGCACTGCTGGGAGTGTTAGGCACACACCCCTCCTGTGTCTGGGCACTGCTGGGAGTGATAGGCACCCACCCCTCCTGTGTCTGGGCACTGCTGGGAGTGTTAGGCTCACACCCCTCCTGTGTGTGGGCACTGCTGGGAGTGTTAGGCACCCACCCCTCCTGTGTCTGGGCACTGCTGGGAGTGTTAGGCACCCACCCCTCCTGTGTCTGGGCACTGCTGGGAGGACTCTGCACACACCCCTCCTGTGTCTGGGCACTGCTGGGAGGACTCTGCACACACCCCTCCTGTGTCTTGGTACTGCTGGGGGGACTCTACACCCACCCCTCCAGCGTCTGGGCACTGCTGGGAGGACTCTGCACACACCCCTCCTGCGTCTGGGCACTGCTGGGAGGACTCTGCACACACCCCTCCTGTGTCCGGGCACTGCTGGGGGGACTCTACACCCACCCCTCCTGCGTCTGGGCACTGCTGGGAGGACTCTGCACACACCCCTCCTACGTCTGGGCACTGCTGGGAGTGATAGGCACCCACCCCTCCTGTGTCTGGGCACTGCTGGGAGTGTTAGGCACACACCCCTCCTGTGTCTGGGCACTGCTGGGAGTGATAGGCACCCACCCCTCCTGTGTCTGGGCACTGCTGGGAGTGTTAGGCACACACCCCTCCTGTGTGTGGGCACTGCTGGGAGTGTTAGGCACCCACCCCTTCTGTGTCTGGGCACTGCTGGGAGTGTTAGGCACCCACCCCTCCTGTGTCTGGGCACTGCTGGGAGGACTCTGCACACACCCCTCCTGCGTCTGGGCACTGCTGGGAGGACTCTGCACACACCCCTCCTGTGTCTGGGCACTGCTGGGGGGACTCTACACCCACCCCTCCTGCGTCTGGGCACTGCTGGGAGGACTCTGCACACACCCCTCCTGCGTCTGGGCACTGCTGGGAGGACTCTGCACACACCCCTCCTGTATCTGGGCACTGCTGGGGGGACTCTACACCCACCCCTCCTGCATCTGGGCTCTGCTGGGAGGACTCTGCACACACCCCTCCTGCGTCTGGGGACTGCTGGGAGTGATAGGCACCCACCCCTCCTGTGTCTGGGCACTGCTGGGAGTGTTAGGCACACACCCCTCCTGTGTCTGGGCACTGCTGGGAGTGATAGGCACCCACCCCTCCTGTGTCTGGGCACTGCTGGGAGTGTTAGGCACACACCCCTCCTGTGTCTGGGCACTGCTGGGAGTGATAGGCACCCATCCCTCCTGTGTCTGGGCACTGCTGGGAGTGTTAGGCACACACCCCTCCTGTGTCTGGGCACTGCTGGGAGTGATAGGCACCCACCCCTCCTGTGTCTGGGTACTGCTGGGAGTGTTAGGCACACACCCCTCCTGTGTCTGGGCACAGCTGGGAGTGTTAGGCACCCACCCCTCCTGTGTCTGGGCACTGCTGGGAGGACTCTGCACACACCCCTCCTGCGTCTGGGCACTGCTGGGAGGACTCTGCACACACCCCTCCTATTTCAGGATCTGTACGCTTAGAACATACACGTGTGTGGGTTCGCTCCATGCATACGAGGTGGGGGTACGTGTCGTACATACACGGTTGGGGTGGGGGTATGCTCCATGCATACGGGGTGGGGTTACGGTCCATACGTACACTATTGGCATGGGGGGTACGCTCCATACGTACGCAGGTGAGGGTACGGGTCGTACTTACACTGTTGGGGTGGGGGGTACGCTCCATACGTACGCGGGTGGGGTACGGGTTGTACGTACACTATTGGCATGGGGGGGTACGCTCCATGCATACGCGGGTGAGGGTACCGGTCGTACTTACACTGTTGGGGTGGGGTGTACGCTCCATGCGTACGCGGGTGGGGTACGGGTCGTACTTACACTGTTGGGGTGGGGGGTATGCTCCATGCATATGCGGGTGAGGGTAGGGGTCGTACTTACACTGTTGGGGTGGGGGGTACGCTCCATACGTACGCGGGTGAGGGTACGGGTCGTACTTACACTGTTGGGTTGGGGGTACGCTCCATACGTACGCGGGTGAGGATACGGGTCGTACTTACACGGTTGGGGTGGGGGTACGCTCCATGCATACGGGGTGGGGTTACGGTCCGTACGTACACTATTGGCATGGGGGGTACGCTCCATACGTACACGGGTGAGGGTACGGGTCGTACTTACACTGTTTGGGTGGGGGGTACGCTCCATACGTACGCGGGTGGGGTACGGGTCATACGTACACTATTGGCATGGGGGGTACGCTCCATGCAAACGCGGGTGAGGGTACGGGTCGTACTTACACTGTTGGGGTGGGGGGTACGCTCCATACGTACGCGGGTGGGGTACAGGTCGTACTTACACTGTTGGGGTGGGGGTATGCTCCATGCATACGCGGGTGAGGGTAGGGGTTGTACTTACACTGTTGGGGGGGTACGCTCCATACGTACGTGGGTGAGGGTACGGGTCGTACTTACACTGTTAGGTTGGGGGTACGCTCCATACGTACGCGGGTGAGGGTACGGGTCGTACTTACACTGTTGGGGTGGGGGGTATGCTCCATGCATATGCGGGTGAGGGTACGGGTCGTACTTACACTGTTGGGGTGGGGGGTACGCTCCATACGTATGCGGGTGGGGTACGGGTCGTACTTACACTGTTGGGGTGGGGGGTACGCTCCATGCATACGCGGGTGAGGGTAGGGATCGTACTTACACTGTTGGGGTGGGGGGTATGCTCCATACGTACGCGGGTGAGGGTACGGGTCGTACTTACACTGTTGGGTTGGGGGTACACTCCATACGTACGCGGGTGAGGGTACGGGTCGTACTTACACTGTTGGGGTGGGGGGTACGCTCCATGCATACGCGGGTGAGGGTACGGGTCGTACTTACACTGTTGGGGTGGGGGGTACGCTCCATACATACGCGGGTTGGGTACGGGTCGTACTTACACTGTTGGGGTGGGGGGTACGCTCCGTGCATACGCGGGTGAGGGTAGGGGTCGTACTTATACTGTTGGGGTGGGGGGTACGCTCCATACGTACGCGGGTGAGGGTACGGGTCGTACTTACACTGTTGGGTTGGGGGTACGCTCCATACATACGCGGGTGAGGGTATGGGTCGTACTTACACTGTTGGGGTGGGGGGTACGCTCCATGCATATGCGGGTGAGGGTAGGGGTAATACTTACACTGTTGGGGTGGGGGGTACGCTCCATACGTACGCGGGTGGGGTACGAGTCGTACTTACACTGTTGGGGTGGGGGGTACGCTCCATGCATACGGGGGTGGGGGTACGGGTCGTACTTACACTGTTGGGTTGGGGGTACGCTCCATACGTACGCGGGTGAGGATACGGGTCGTACTTACACGGTTGGGGTGGGGGTATGCTCCATGCATACGGGGTGGGGTTACGGTCCGTACGTACACTATTGGCATGGGGGGTACGCTCCATACGTACACGGGTGAGGGTACGGGTCGTACTTACACTGTTTGGGTGGGGGATACGCTCCATACGTACGCGGGTGGGGTACGGGTCATACGTACACTATTGGCATGGGGGGTACGCTCCATGCAAACGCGGGTGAGGGTACGGGTCGTACTTACACTGTTGGGGTGGGGGGTACGCTCCATACGTACGCGGGTGGGGTACGGGTCGTACTTACACTGTTGGGGTGGGGGTATGCTCCATGCATACGCGGGTGAGGGTAGGGGTTGTACTTACACTGTTGGGGGGGTACGCTCCATACGTACGTGGGTGAGGGTACGGGTTGTACTTACACTGTTAGGTTGGGGGTACGCTCCATACGTACGCGGGTGAGGGTACGGGTCGTACTTACACTGTTGGGGTGGGGGGTATGCTCCATGCATATGCGGGTGAGGGTACGGGTCGTACTTACACTGTTGGGGTGGGGGGTACGCTCCATACGTATGCGGGTGGGGTACGGGTCGTACTTACACTGTTGGGGTGGGGGGTACGCTCCATGCATACGCGGGTGAGGGTAGGGATCGTACTTACACTGTTGGGGTGGGGGGTATGCTCCATACGTACGCGGGTGAGGGTACGGGTCGTACTTACACTGTTGGGTTGGGGGTACACTCCATACGTACGCAGGTGAGGGTACGGGTCGTACTTACACTGTTGGGGTGGGGGGTACGCTCCATGCATACGCGGGTGAGGGTACGGGTCGTACTTACACTGTTGGGGTGGGGGGTACGCTCCATACATACGCGGGTTGGGTACGGGTCGTACTTACACTGTTGGGGTGGGGGGTACGCTCCGTGCATACGCGGGTGAGGGTAGGGGTCGTACTTATACTGTTGGGGTGGGGGGTACGCTCCATACGTACGCGGGTGAGGGTACGGGTCGTACTTACACTGTTGGGTTGGGGGTACGCTCCATACATACGCGGGTGAGGGTATGGGTCGTACTTACACTGTTGGGGTGGGGGGTACGCTCCATGCATATGCGGGTGAGGGTAGGGGTAATACTTACACTGTTGGGGTGGGGGGTACGCTCCATACGTACGCGGGTGGGGTACGAGTCGTACTTACACTGTTGGGGTGGGGGGTACGCTCCATGCATACGGGGGTGGGGGTACGGTCCGTACATATGCGTCCCCACGCTATGTGATGCTTGTGCGGGCCGTACCCAGGCCTTTGCCACGTGGGTACAGCCGTCCCGCCATTGTTGGGACGATGTAGGTGTGGGCGTGGTACGACTCGTACCCACGCTCTTAAGGCGTGGGTACGGGACGTGCCTGTATTGTTGTGTTGCCGGTTCGCGTCGTCAAGCACTTCCGTTGTGGCGGTCGCTGGCTTTGCTGGACACGCCCCCACCCCCTCGTAGTGACCAGGGCCTGAGGGTCAGGTATGTCCAGGGCATGTGTGCTGTGTGACTTTGGTGGGGGTTTTGTGGCCTGCCCCTGGTCCTGCCCCCCCCCTTTCCCCCTCCCTTTGTTGTTCTGACCTTCTGCGGCGTCTGCGTCCGAACCTGTAGAGGAGGTCGACTGCTATGAGGGCCGGGATGACACGTAGGTTCGGGTCCATGTCTGTCCGTCGCGTACAGGTACTCCTTGTTCGCGTCGTCCTGATTTCCCGGCAGTTTTTGGCAGCCGGAAAATATTCACCGTGCGGGATGACGTCGGTGCGAATCGTGATTCCTGGTTCGTGAATGGCAGGCTGCGTGCATCCCGACGTCACGTCAGTGCTTTCCCGGATCGCATTTGTACGTTTATTTTCGTCGGTCGGGGTTTTGTACGATTCGTACGGAAAAGGAGTTTCCGTGCGAATCGTAATTCCATGTTTGTATATTTTGATGACCGGGTACGCGTCGGACGGAGAATATGCTCCGTCCCACGGTTCGTACCCGGTTTTTACCGGATCGTGATCGGCACCTCAGTGTTCTAGATCGAAGTGGGATGAGTAATGTTTGTTAGCGGTTTAACAATGTTTTATTATGTAACAGCTGCGATGCACTGCAGTTTATCCTATGTGTCTAGAACCGATGAGGGACTAGTACCCCCCCTTAGAAAGTCTGAGTATAACAACTTGATCATGGTAAAATGGTTTTGCACAGCACTTTTATTATTCATTATTTGCACATGACACCTTTTTGATAGATGCATGATATATATCTGCAGGCAATGATGAAGGAGGGAAATGGATTCTAGCTATAACTTAAGATGATATATTGAATATTAATGGTATAAAGGAATAATAACTGCTTATATTGTAAAATGTTAATTCTGTTCAGAAAAAAAAAAGAAAAAGAGAAACACAGGGGGTGGTGAACACCTCATTTTAGACAGGGGAGGAATCCATAATTTTATTGATTTCCTTGGTTTAAATTAATAGATTTCTTTGGTTTTGTAATTCTTCTTGTTATTCCTGTTGTTCATCAGTTACCCATATGATTGAGAGTCTGGCTTTTGACTGATTGACTTTGACATGACCACACCAGCATATATTGCCATTTTCATACAATAATGTTGCCACACTGCCTAAAGACATTTTCACACTGTTTTGCACTCCACATTACCCGATGTCTTTGCACTGCTACTTATGAAATTAGAAATTCCAACTCTCCTTATGATTACACTTATACTCCTTTGGGATTAACAATATACTGGGAAAAGGTGCTCCGGTAGTTCTGCACTACCTAGAGTCAGACCCTGGCTATTTGTGTTATATGTGTAAGCCTGTGTAAGTGCAGAGTTCACAAGTTTTTTTTTCTCATCTTATGTGTGAGTCTACAATTTCGTCCAGCCGTACCTATGTGGGTCCAGGTGGCCCCAAGGAAAGCAAGGGGACTAAATAACTATTCTCCCTCTGACTCTTTCCTTTCTATCTCTGAGTATTTGGGGTGAACTTGTAGCAAATGCAATGTCACATCACTTTGCCAGAATGAATGTTTTTTTCTTTGCTTCATTTAACAAAATGCAGCTGACTGTTTGACCATTGTATGAATGATTGCACACATTTGTTACCCTTACCCATGCCCTTCGGGGATGAGCAGTCAGAAATAGTATGCTGGCTATATTCTGTGTCACTGTACTGTGTGCACGTTTGTTCACTGCAATAGGGAAAGCTGACACCTTTCCACATGCACTTACAAAGAGCAATAATTGGGATACAAGTGGCTTACAAGTCACACAACAACATTGCTGTTTTCTCTCTTTTGAAGATAGGGAATAAAAAGAGGACAAAGGACTGAATATTATTTTTTATGGACTACGATATCTTTATTGTGACTGTGATTATATTCCTAGAAGGCGGGGAATAGAAGATTATGATGTGGAACTAGTTTTTGGGAAATTGTAAATTTTGAACATTGTGGACACTATAAAAAATTGCGAAAGTCATTGAATAAGATTGAATAAATACATGTAGGACTGAGGGCAATGTTTAAAGAAAGGTTACACAGTGAAAAAGAGGAGGTAACACTGTATTGTAGAATACACCATGGAAGGTAGAATGGACAGAGCCCTAATACATGCCTCCTCGCCCGAGGATGGTCAGTGCTTCACATTTGCCACCAAACTCACAAAGCTAACAGCTTCAGAAAAGGTAAAGAATGCACTGTCCCTGCAACAGATAAATGAGGGACTGATATGCCAAGAACAGAACACGGCTGTGGGTTGTAATAACGGACAGAAAATATGTGAGGGAGGATCAGTAGATACCCAATGGTCCATCCACCCACCAGTCCTTAGTCCAGTGGGCCCACACAGCCAAGGAGGCAAGGATGAAAGTGTAGATGCTACCTCACAAATGCATCCCATAAATGCTAGATCACAAAGTTTGGGAGAGAAAAATACATCTGATGCTAGCTACAGTATAATTCCATCTCTTATACAGGACACCACTATTGGCCTGCAGGCAGGAATACCTGCAAGAAAATAATAGACAAGTTCAAGACCGTTACAGCCAAACTGTGGGAGGAGAATGGTCTGGGATAAATAGCGTTGGATACAACAATAGACAGGGTAAATACAGAAACAGGGACTGGCCTACAGTGGAAAGAATGAGGCTGGGACCAAGAATGGTGCAACTTGTTTCAATTGCCACCAACAAGGCCATCAAATTGACACCTGTGTGGAAATATGGATTTTTCTGATCAGTTACGTCCCCTATCTTGCACCCCAACGGTTTCATGTATGAATCACAAGTACATGTATGTTCCCTCCAGTTCCAGTTATGAAGACGCAAACACATGTGCGTCCACCGTCAACATGTCCTCTTTCAGATCCGCCATGAATAGGCTGGATATTCCATTCCTAAGTATGAAAGGCCACCGGCTTTATATGGTTCACTTATGCCATTTTACAGTCCAGGCAAGTAGGCCCTGATTCTGTCATCAAGCTTTTCTTGCCTTCTGCCTCTGAAAGCTCCAGTCTGAGCCTGCATCTGTGACCATGAACTTTGTCTCATTCCCTGCGCGGCTCACGATGCCTGACATCAGCCTGTTGCCTGCCAAAAACTGTATTTCACCTTCGAAATTATCTGCTCCGCTCCCTGCCCAATGCATTCCTGTCTAGTAGTTTAAGTAAACATTCTTCCAGTTACCGAGCAAAGGCCCGGCTTCTCTGTCTTTATGCAAGTAATTCATAGCCTTATTATTATGGAAGACTTCTGCCCTCGCATCTAGTGTAGACACTTAGACGCTTGTACACGCACTAACAGTCAGTATAGTCAGTATAGAATAAGATTCTACTCTAAGAGACCTCTCTTTTGGATAACATAGTTCTTTAAACATAGGATGTTAGATATGATTTGGGATTAGGTTGACTTGACCCTCCAGACATCTGTCGCCACATGTAGAGCTAAATGTCAAGTCCCCTTCACCCCCTAGTTGCACGTCAATCACACGTCATGCTGCTGTGCGCGCATTTCTGCCAAGTATTTCTGCTGACATTGCGAAATTCTTTCATGGAACCACCCTATTATGACATCACACCTGATGACGTTCTTTAGTTACACCCAGTTACGCCTACTTTTGCTACGCATGTATGTTTTATCTTCACTGTCAATTGTTACGCCTCCTGCATTTGCTTCACTGTAATGCCTATTGTATAAAAGTGATTACTTATCAATAAAGTAAGTACTCCACTTCCTGAACCTCCGTGGTGATGGAACTTGGAGTCAACGATTCGAATCGTCCATTGGAATAAAGCCCATTCCGAACCTCTAATACCACGGATTCTGCCTCTTATTTTACTGAGCTATTTTTATTATGTTTCTGTATCAAATTAAGTCCCGGTAATTAAATTATTTACCACATGAATGGCGCCCGAACAGGGACACTTTCTCATCTCACGCGCCGGCGGTGCGTTGCAGGCCCGGTCTCCTGCCACAGCTGGACGGACAACAACGCGTACCAGCAGGATTTCCTGTATCTCCCTCCGGTCAAGCGGGGGCGACTAGGGCTGCGATCAACACCCAGACGAGGCGGTGAGAAGTGCGAAGTATCCCGACCAGAGCCTAGCTGAGAGAGCAAGATCCGAGGTATACAGAGGCCCACCAAGTTCCGAAGTTCCGAAGTTCCGAGGTTTCCGATGTTCCGAAGTTTTCGAGTCGAGTCCAGTCCAGTCCAGTCCAGTTCAGCTCCGTTCCGAGGCCTTCCGTTCCGAGCTACCCGGTGAGTACCATTACTGGGGAGGCGTTCTGACGTGCACATAGCCTGTGCCGGTCAAGACGGGTTTGGGTACACAAATCCGGTCTGCACTGTTTTAGCAGTGTATCTGTACTGTTTAGCAGTATATCTAGTATATCAAGTATATAAAGTCCGAATATTTCAGTTAATACCGAGTATTATGTTTAGTGATTAAGGTTTCCTTAGATCGTCATTATCATTGTTGCTCATTTAAATGTTAAATGTTAAATGTGTTAATACGTCCTGCATATTGTGGTATGAATGACTGTTCATTATTGTGTTTATTGTATTAAGTTTGTTCAAAATCAAGTATCAGATCAGTTCTCAATATGCCGCTCTTTTCGAAATTAAGACAGTTCACAACTAGAAAAGGGGTACTCGAAGAAGCTGTTCCTATTCCTCCTAGGGACACTCCAGGGTACTTCATGTATCATAAACACGGCTTAGACGCTATATTATTTCTTGATTTATGGGTAGACTACACCAAGGAATTACCAGAAAGTCAGAGGTGGCCCGCAGCGGGGACCTGGGATGCAGAGTGCATCATGAAAGTAGAGGAAGAGTTATGGAAAAGGAAAGCCAGACAGTCACAGAAAGACGCCGTTGAGTTATGGCGCAAAGAATCTCATAGACGTACAGAAAAAGCACTCCGACAGGAGGAGAAAAATAAGGAGAATTCAAATAAAGTCCGAGAAAATCTATTAATTGAAGAAGGTACACGAGTGAAATCAGAACAAGTAGACAGACAAAGAAATGCCCTTATGAATGGTATGCATCCCCTTCTGGCCGAAGGATTACCTAAGGCTACTCCGGAGATACCAAAAGACTTGCCACCCCCATTATTTCCAATAAAAGTACATCCTAAGGGGCATCCTAGAACAGCAGAAGATGTTTTTCTTTCCTCATATTTAGATGACGCAGCCCCCGAGTATGCTAACCCCGCCCCACATAGACCGTCTGCCGGGGAGGTTCAACGCCAAGATCCTGTATCTGTATCTCTACAACAACCTGTATCTCTACAACAACAAATCCTGACACAAGTTCCGGCAAGCACATCTGTTTCCACATCTGTTCCTACAGCTACTTCTACAGCTGTGTCCACACCTATAGTTGCTGTATCGCGTTCAACGAATCCTTTCACGCCCGATACCCCAGACTGGGCTACCGGAGGTGCTACCAACACTTTTTCTACGCCACCCAGAATAAATAAACTTACTTTTCAAGAGTCAGCACATCCACGTACCCCCAAACTCATAAATTCCCGTACGCTTAAGGAACTTCTTGTAGATTGTAGATATGACCCTGTGCCCGGCAAAGAGGACGAAATGATCCTGGCATCATTACGTATCAGACGAGCTGCGGTGTATTTAGGGAAGCTACCAGGAATGACTATGCATCTAGATAATATATATCATTTTGTCCAAACGGGGCGAGATTCTGAATGTATTAACAGAGCTATGGAATACCAGAAAGTGGAGATACAGGGGGAACTGTTACGTTTCCTCATAAATTGTGTGATCAGAAATCAAGACCGACCGGGGGTAGATCCGGAAACAATGGAAACTCTTACCAGATGGAGCCAGAATATATCAGAAGGGAGACATGATAGGCAAAAATGTATAATAGCCATGTGCCGAAAGATCCGTAAAGAAATAGAACGCCTACACGAAGAGAGATTAGCGGTAGACCAGTTTGAACAAAACGAGGAGGAGGAAGGATCAGGACTGCCCACAGGACAGTCAGAAACCATAGCCTATGTAGGTAGAGGAAGATCTTGTAATAGTACTAGATGTTTTACTGACCCGATACGTCCGATATGTCCCGATAATAACAGGAATTTCCAAACACCTATAATAAATATAAGGTCCCCCGAGCATTCGTTCCAAGCCGCTGACAAATTACTCCGAGAACGAAGGGGTTACCATTTACTCGATTCTATGGATGAACAAGAATTAGCCAGGTCAGCCGTTCATTGGGTTGACAGTCCCGGAAAATATGGTGATGATACAGTAGCACACACATTTCTGAACCTCACCCCAGATGAACAGCGTTTAGCTGGGATTTATATGATTCAACAACTTCTTATACTATATAAAAGCCAACATTCAGATCCTGGTCCCTTACCTGATATATTGACTGAACTACTCACGAATAGATGGAGAGGTTCAGGTACTAAGTTAATTAGAGAAATACTAGAATCAAGAAAGCAGTACATTCTTTTTGTATGCCCAGAACATGTCTCACTGCCCATTAAGGAAAGAACGATGTATTACATGGACAGACAGAATCCCTTACGAGAAGTACACCCAATAAAGGGCGAGGACAATCAGTTTAAACGTGTATTTGTATATACGCCCATATCGAAAATAGAATTGTTAGAAATGAAGAAAGTGGTACCCAGTCATGACAAAGACCCAGCGGGTTTTCACCGTGAAATTAAAGACATGTTACTCATGGGAGAGTATACCTATCCCGACATTATGACCATATTAAAGGTATTAATGCCTGCTGGCATTTATGAAACACTTAAGTAAAAAGAGTGGGAGGTGGGAGACCAAAAGATAGACTGGACAGCATTAGAAGCAGAAGAAAAGGCCCGAACTGCAGGAGCAGGGCTTGGGGATAAAACTAAAGCACTACCAGGTTTACTAGTACAGGTACTGCCACGTTTATTAACTACGAAAAAGGAAGACTGGGGTGCAATCTCAGCCTGTAAACAAAAGCAAGATGAAGACACTAGTGATTTCTATGCCCGATTTGAAAAATGTTTTGGTATAAATAGTGGCATAAAAGCAAGTAGCGAATCGTATCCACATCTGTTTGTGACAAAATTAGTTGAGAATTCCTTGCCCCAAGTGAAGAATAGAGTATTAAAATTCGAGAGTACCTGGCAAGGTAACACCCCATCACAAATGTTACAAATGTTACAGTATCATCACAATAGAATTAGAGAGGAACAAGAACATGAACAAAGACGCATGAAAGACACAAAAATGAAAATGCTAGTCTCCCAGACAGTTCCAGCTGAAGGTCATAAAAAGGGTACGACACAGTCCGGTGATTCAGCAGGACCTGTAAGAGGGACATGCAACTATTGTAAACAACCAGGTCATTACATACACGATTGCCCAGTCCTGAAGCGTAATATCGCCACAGGTAAAACACAGGAAAGACCACGGCCACCTAGACAGGATCAGAATGAACAAGGAGCCCCGCAGCATGCACAGTCCATGCCAGCTCCACAACAGTCTATACAGTTTGTGCCAGCTGCACCAGCGCTGCCGGTTGCTGCCACACAAACCACGACACGACAACTGTACCAGACCGCACAGTATGACTATCCTGATTATCAACGATACGCATGAACCAGCCTGGAGAGGGAAGTTGACTTACCCCTTATCGAGGTCCCTGTAGACCAAGAAGGACCTTATGTACATAGTGAATTATTAGGCCAAGATAGAAAATTTTTACTTGATACAGGGGCAAGTCGAACAACAATAAAACACAGTGAAGTTCCAGGGGCACCCCTCTCAGGCTCACAGAATATTTCCCTTGGTTTTTCAGGAAAACCTATTGTCAATGAAGTATCACAGCCTCTTCCACTTACGATAGGACCCTTGACCAGAACTACAGATTTATTGCTTACTAAATCATGTCCAGAAAACGTGTTAGGTATAAAAACACTGAAAGCTCTAGGAGCTATAATATGTTGTTCTCCGGAAGGAGTAAGATTGTTTTTACGTGATTTCAAAGGTCACTATGTGTCTCGAGACATGGATCCCCGACTGCAGACTTTACCTACACATTTATGGGCACAAGGCCCTACTGATGTTGGTTGCATGAATATTACACCATATCGAGTTACACTAAAGGCAGGAGTGGTACTACCACGAATGCGACAATACAAGTTACCACCAGATGCTGTAGTGGCTTTACTACAAATCATTGACGAGCTCATTGCCCAAGGAGTGGTTGTGGAAACAGACTCCAATGTATGTAATTCCCCGATAATTCCGATTCTTAAACGAACAGATCCAAAGGCCCCGCCAGTATATCGATTGGTTATTGATCTGCGCGAATTGAACAAATGCATTGTGCCACAATTCCCTGTGGTCCCAGATATCTCGTCATTACTGACAGCTATTGATTCCGAGGCAACATTCTTCACTGTAATTGATCTCAAGAATGCCTTTTTCAGCGTCCCTATAGATCCGGAAAGCCAATACTTGTTCGGATTTAGTTTAAATGGACGTAGCTTTAAATTCACACGCGCACCTCAAGGATTTACAGAAAGCCCCAGCATCTATAGCCAAGCACTGAAACGAGAACTCGACAGTATCCACATGCCAGTAAACACTGCCCTGCTTCAATATGTTGATGATCTGCTGATCACCGCTAGAAGCGAACCTGAATGTGAGAAAGCATCACTGACAGTTTTACAATTTCTAGCCGAAAAGGGGCACAAGGTGTCCCCTTCCAAGCTGCAATTCTGTGTCCAGCGAGTTGTTTATCTTGGACACTCGCTGTCCAAGGAGGGAAGGCAGCTTACACCCGACCGCATTCAGTTAATAGCTAACATGCCAATACCCAAGACACAAAAGGAGGTGCGGGCTTTCATAGGCCTCACTTCATATTGTAGGCAGTGGATCCCTCAGTATGCATTTCTAGCAAAACCACTCATTCAATTGACAACACAGGAGGCAGCCACATCGATTGTTCTCCCTTGGACTCAGGAACATGCACAAGCTTTTGAAAGCCTAAAGAAAGCCTTATGCCAAGCACCGGTTTTAGCAACACCATGTTACAATAAACAGTTTACACTCTTCGTTACAGAGCGCGAAGGTACTGCCTTGTCAGTACTCACCCAGGAACAAGCAGGATCATACAAACCATGTGCTTATTTTTCTAGTACATTAGATCCCGTAGCTCAGGCTTTGCCTGCATGCCTAAAATCAGTGGCAGCAACAGCTTTATCAATCAGACAAAGCGATGCCATAGTGTTAGGACATCCATTGACAGTTCAAGTACCACATACAGTAGAGGTTCTTGTGAATCGAACGCAAACACAACACTTGACTATTGCGCGACTCACTGGTTACGAATTAACATTGTTTCAGCCACATATAGAAATTAGACGTTGTAACACATTGAATCCTGCCACACTTTTACCTGTAATCGGAACAGACCCACTAGCTCATGATTGTATTGAAGTTATTACAATCACGACGAAACCCAGACAAGACTTGACAGATGTCCCATTGTCAGACCCAGACCTGACGTTGTATGTAGATGGTTCATGTATGAGAACAGGTACAGGAGAGTTAGTGGCCGCTTACGCAGTCACAACAGACACTGAAATCATTGAAACAAATTGCATAAATACCTTGTCAGCTCAAGCCGCAGAGCTCGTCGCTCTGACACAAGCCTGTATTCAAGCCACAAATAAAAAAGTCAACATATACACTGATTCACGTTATGCATTCGGAGTTGTACATGACTTCGGCGTGCTGTGGCGAGAGAGAGGTTATTTAACTTCTCACGGTGCCCACATTCAGCACGGACCCCTCATTCATGCCTTATTAGATGCAATACATCTACCCACTGCAATATCAATTATGAAATGTAAAGCTCATACGAAAGTTACTGATATCATTTCTCAAGGCAATGATCTAGCTGACAGAACAGCTAAACAGACTGCTCAAACTCAAACATCCGACATGACAAAGACAATAGTCCCGACGCCAACACATTGTATGACGGGTAAAGATCCCGCTCTTGACGTAATTGACATACAGACACATGCTACACCAGACGAAATAAGGAAATGGACTGAATTAGGGGGGATCCAAACGGATCAAGGATGGATGACGAAGGAAAAATCTGTGTGGTTCCTTCCTGATTCAATGGTCCAAGTCATTATTAACACTGTACATAGTCCAGCGCATCTAGGAGAAAAAGCTATGCTAGACAGCATTCAACACATTTGGTTCAACAAACATTTACGAGCAGCAGCTAAACAAAAGGTTCGTACCTGTATGATCTGTTGTCAGTTTAACCCAGGAAAAAGCATTCCCGTAGAACAGGGTGGATTTCAGCCTCCTGATCACCCTTTTGAAGTCCTCCAGATGGATTATATCCAGATGGAACGATGTCGAGGATTCAAATATGTTCTCGTAGTTGTCTGTGCTCTTTCCCGTTGGACAGAGGCATACCCGGTTTCAGATTACACTGCCCCGACTACTGCCAAACAGTTGGTTCGAGAATTCTTCCCACGATACGGTTTACCACGTGTTGTCTACTCAGATAACGGCCAGCCGTTTTCATCCGAACTAATGAAACACGTTTCACTTTTGTTAGGCTATCAGTGGAAATTCCACTGTGTCCGACACCCCGAGGCAGCAGGTCTCGTGGAAAGACATAATCAGACCCTGAAAATTAGATTGTCCAAAATATGCAGGGAGAAAGCTGTCGACTGGGTAGTAGCGTTACCAGTTGCACTCTTTTACATGAGAATGGTAGCACACTCTCGAACGGGGCTATCCCCGTATGAGGTGATCTTTGGCAGACCACCAAATATGTGGGGGACGCCTATACCACGCAAAATAACTGATATTGACTGTAATATGCTGACAGATTACTTGGCTTCCTTGATGTCTGCACTACAATCTTGTCGTTCACAGGTAGCTGCAGCTTTTCCCGACAACACTGAGGTGAAACCCCATGACGTAATTCCAGGAGATCTGGTCTTAGTGAGGAACTTTGATCGGAAGTCTCAGCTGGATCCTAGGTGGAGGTCGCCTCAGCTCATATTGCTCACCACAAGGACAGCCGTGAAGATCGAAGGCAGAAAAGGCTGGGTACATTCAAGTCATATCAAGAAATTTCATGGACTACCATCGGATGTAAATACCACACCTCGTGTGTTTACACCCATTGACTCAAAACTTCCTTTGGTTGAATCAAGTAATCACGAACAATACAAACTAAAACTCAGGTCTAACCAGTCAGGCAATTTGATTGTTTAAGTCCTCTCCAAGGTGAAGCGGTTGAATTTGTCTCTGACATGTATCCCTTAGACCTAAATAGAGAAAAAACCCGAAAAATGTTGAAACGACATGCGTACTGTAAATCACTGCGTAGTCATTGCACAGTGACGTTATTAATTTTGTTTTTCTTAAGTCTTTTAATAATTACTGCAAGTATATTGTTGCACATATATTATCCTATTTCTAGACATGTTTATAATGTTACTGCTGAACATTCTTTTAGTGAATTACCTCCGCATGAGTTGTCCTATAGATTTGCGCTGCGCAATAACACGTTTATTAGTATGTTACATCATTCCCATCAGGTTAGCAATGCTACAAATTGTTGGATATGTGGCCGACTCCCTCCCTATCAGAATTATAAAGGAATTCTACCTCTCTTTCCATACCCGTTCACACACAACGGCTCCTGTGGAGCATGGTTTAGTTTAATAAATTCCCTAGATTCGAATTCTGCAGTTTATCAAGACAACGGGGTATGGGGAAATTTGAACTTAGTTTTACTTAAAGTCTGCTACCCTAACAAGGAGGGACTTCCCAAAAGAACAGGAACTGATCTAGAAAATGAAGTGTATGGATTAGGTAATTTTACACTTAATCTTATGATTCTAAATGTCGAATCCGAAGCTACTCCAATTTTGCCCGCTATGTCAATATTCCCAGTAAAAGGTGAATTATGTGTAAGAAAGAATGGTTCCATACATATGGGCCATAGTAGATGCACCACTGTAATAGAATTTAGTGATCAAGGCAAGTCTACATTTAGAGCTTCCCGCCATTCCTATTTCATATGTGGTCAGACGGCATATGTACGTTTGCCTCTAGATTGGGATGGTACCTGCTACATCGGATTCCTTTTGCCACCTGTTTTCCTAGCTCCTCCTGTTTATCACAGAAATACTCATTTAGTACACAATAGAGAAAGGAGAGATCTCCCAATAGTCGATTACACTGAAACAGCATGGGAAAAATACACAGATTTCAATAAAGGTCTTTTTCCCTATATAGGTACCGTTACTAATAGTAAGCTGATACGTAGATTAACTAGAACCCTTGAAGCAGTAGTGAACGAAACTATTTCCGCCTTAGGCAATTTAACAGAAGAGCAGTCTGCTATGCGGATTGTTGTGCTTCAAAATCGTCTTGTCCTTGACGTCATCCTGGCCGATAGGGGCGGAGCTTGTAGGGTCATCGGATCAAGTTGTTGCATTTTCATACCAGAAAATTCGCCATCTGTGTATAAAGCCATAACTCGCCTTCATAAGATTGTAAGCCAGATACACCAGAATCCAGGCACCTGGACTTGGTCCGGTTGGTTTTGGAGTGTATTATCTACCTTTGGATGGAAGGTCCTATCCTTCCTAGGTATTGGCTTTCTCATACTATTCAGTTGCTGTCTATGTCTACAATGTGGACCAGCGATCTGTGGTCTGTGTGCCACATCGTGTATTCCACCACCAGGATTTCATTCATCCCAGAAGAAAAAAGAAGAACAAATGATGTTATATGAACAGATCAACGGATTGATGAAGATTGATATCTCTTAACGGGCAAGTAGGGGACAAGGAGGGAATGTGGAAATATGGATTTTTCTGATCAGTTACGTCCCCTATCTTGGACCCCAACGGTTTCATGTATGAATCACAAGTACATGTATGTTCCCTCCAGTTCCAGTTATGAAGACGCAAACACATGTGCGTCCACCGTCAACATGTCCTCTTTCAGATCCGCCATGAATAGGCTGGATATTCCATTCCTAAGTATGAAAGGCCACCGGCTTTATATGGTTCACTTATGCCATTTTACAGTCCAGGCAAGTAGGCCCTGATTCTGTCATCAAGCTTTTCTTGCCTTCTGCCTCTGAAAGCTCCAGTCTGAGCCTGCATCTGTGACCATGAACTTTGTCTCATTCCCTGCGCGGCTCACGATGCCTGACATCAGCCTGTTGCCTGCCAAAAACTGTATTTCACCTTCGAAATTATCTGCTACGCTCCCTGCCCAATGCATTCCTGTCTAGTAGTTTAAGTAAACATTCTTCCAGTTACCGAGCAAAGGCCCGGCTTCTCTGTCTTTATGCAAGTAATTCATAGCCTTATTATTATGGAAGACTTCTGCCCTCTCATCTAGTGTAGACACTTAGACGCTTGTACACGCACTAACAGTCAGTATAGTCAGTATAGAATAAGATTCTACTCTAAGAGACCTCTCTTTTGGATAACATAGTTCTTTAAACATAGGATGTTAGATATGATTTGGGATTAGGTTGACTTGACCCTCCAGACATCTGTCGCCACATGTAGAGCTAAATGTCAAGTCCCCTTCACCCCCTAGTTGCACGTCAATCACACGTCATGCTGCTGTGCGCGCATTTCTGCCAAGTATTTCTGCTGACATTGCGAAATTCTTTCATGGAACCACCCTATTATGACATCACACCTGATGACGTTCTTTAGTTACACCCAGTTACGCCTACTTTTGCTACGCATGTATGTTTTATCTTCACTGTCAATTGTTACGCCTCCTGCATTTGCTTCACTGTAATGCCTATTGTATAAAAGTGATTACTTATCAATAAAGTAAGTACTCCACTTCCTGAACCTCCGTGGTGATGGAACTTGGAGTCAACGATTCGAATCGTCCATTGGAATAAAGCCCATTCCGAACCTCTAATACCACGGATTCTGCCTCTTATTTTACTGAGCTATTTTTATTATGTTTCTGTATCAAATTAAGTCCCGGTAATTAAATTATTTACCACACCTGTCCCAATTCATGTTTGCAGACACACTATTTTAGTGGACTACCTAGAACTTATGTCCAGCAGGTGGAGCAAGGGGTACATAGTATAACACATGCACAAGGTGAATGCATGCATAGGAAGAGTGAGGACTTCATAGAACAATGGTTAAAGAGGTGATTCCCACATCTGTGTGAAGGGGATGGTACCAGACAGGAAAGATAAAATGACCAAGAGTTAAATAAAGACCAGGGGAACATGGAGGTAGCACTGGAGGTGGAGAAAGAAGTAGTGGAGGACCAGGCAGGTAAACAAAATACAGCCTTCTAACAGACCAGCATGCCCATCGACTATAACAGAACACAATGTAATAATATCCGAAAAATAAGCAATTTCTTAGACGGTAACGATGTATCATTGTTGAAAAAATTCAAGAGCATAACTCAGTTAGCATGTGAGATTATGAACGAAGAAAGGGGATTATTAGATATAATGCATCCAAATACAGAAAAAGAGCACTTTGGAAGCACGTTAGTACCTGCTAAAATTGGCATTTCACCTTGTCCTCCATTGCTCAGCGTACAACCGAAAAAGGATAAACAGGAAGAGGACCAGTTACCAAAACAGATGTTCACAGGGCAAACACAAGGAGTACTGAATGATGTTTCACTCTCCACCACCGGAGCACACCACACTGAGCTAAATGAGGACAGGGAAACAGAGAGCATTGCAGCGGCTCTGACAATTCAGAAAGAGGAAATTTAAGAAAAGGATCTCAGTGAAAGTATAGAGTATGCAGTTTCAATTATGCAGGACTTCCCGTCTACATTACAATCGTATGTGCCAGGTAGACAACTTTTGAAAAGTGATACAAAGAAATGCAAAAGGTTGTTGAATGAATTAGAGGAGGAATATGTACAGGTAGAGCAATTTAAAGCACAGTGGAACAGACACTACCAGGAATCTGTGCTGTTCCTGTGGCGGATGTGACCCTCTGCTGTTCCTGTGAAGGATGTGATCCTGAAAGAGTTCGTTCTGCACTTTGAAGTGCCTATGCTTTTGAGTTCTGACAATGGACCAGAGTTCATCTCAAAAGTGATTGAGGGTTTTTTCAAGGGGCCAGGAGCTACACAGAAACTACATTATGCCTATCATCTACCAGCAGCGGGCACTGCGGAGAGAAAGAACGGGGTGTTGAAAAATAAGATAAGGGAGATTTGTGCATCCACTGAACTGGCCTGGATTGATGCACTAGCACTTGCCTTGTTGTCAATGAGAAACACCCCAGAGAGAGTGACAAAGCTCAGCTCGCATGAAATCATGTTTGAACAGCCAATGAAAATTCCAGGCCACATGTCTATTGTTCCTTTGACAGTATCCGATGATCTGCTTCTTCAATACTGCAAAAGACTAACATCGTCAGGTGCTGCAGGCTCTTCCTGAAACAGAAACACCAGCTGCCCACAGCCTCCCTCCAGGTGATTAGGGTTCGGATCAAGGCCCAAACCTGATGGCACTGTCTCAAACATCGGTGGAAGGGCCATATCAGGGTCCTTTTGACAACAGCAACAGCGGTCAAATGTGAGGGCCTGACTTCCTGGATCTATGGCTCTCATACAAAGAAAGCAATAACACCGTCACCACCACAGGAGCCTCCAGTGACTTCCCTGCAGCACAACAAGGACAGCATAGTCACAGCCTGTGTTCCATTAAAAGTACCCAGTGAGAAGGGTAACACCAGTTCATCCTGAAGGATTGCGCGTGCTGCACACAGCAGAGAAAGGAAGAGTGGGTAAGCGGGCCCCAACGAAACATCAACAAAATACATCTGGAACATTGTTAGAACTTGGGTCACCATTTCCGACGTGGTAGCTTGGTGCGAGGTAGGAAGGCACCCAAAGGCAATGTGTAAAGCGGTTGTGCAGCACGCACTCACATGGATTCAATAACGTGCACACAATGAAGGACACCACACCAGGTTGATTCATAAAACCAGATCCTTTATCTAATGCAAGTCATGGTAAATTAATTCATTTCAGCAATTAAGATAATTTCAAGACAACAGTCAATTCATTTGAGTAGCTAAAACAGATAATCGCAGGGCAACAGCCAATTCATTCCAGTCAATCAAGCAGTAAATTTCAGGGCAACACTCAGTTAATTCAAGTCAAAAGGTCAGTGAATCTCGAGATAACAATTAATTCCTCCAGGAAAATAGAGCAGAAATTCTCAGGGCCACTTGGAATTTACTGCGACACAAAACAGACATAAATTCATTTAAGGGCATAGTACCCACAATCTCCTGGCAATAGGTAATGCATTTTGGTGAACAGGACAGTCTCCTGCCCTATCTGGCCCCAATAGTTTCACTGGTAGGCTCAAATGGGGCCTTCAGGGCCCGGTTGCAGTTCCCTGAGGGGAGGGGCGATCACGGGGCTGCAACACTGACTCGGAGAGGATCCTCGGCAGCTCCGCCGGTTGCGTCGGTCTCAGCCTTCCCCCAGGGGGTTACCTTAGTGCCTTCGGCCTCAGTAGGCCTACACTGCTTTCCTGGCCCGCGGGGGTTGAATGGGGGCCCCCGCTCTCTTTGGGGCCCCCGTGTCTGTGGATACAGGTGGCTCCGGACCTTCCATGATTCCCCTCGGCCCGGGAGCCAATGAGGTTGCGGCGTTTTGGGGGCCGGGCAGCGGGAGCCAATAGGATGGCGGTTCCCAGAGGGCGTGGCCACCTGAACCAATGGGGCCGCGCCTGCCACCTGGTACAGCTGACGTCACGCTCAGGGCCTAGCGCGGCCTTCCTCACTGCCGCGGCGGACCTCCCAGGCCTTGGGGGCTGCATCAGCGGTTCTCGGGCGATGCAACGCTGGGGCCAGTAAGCCCCGGGGCCGCGGTGGTGAATCTCGTCAGGTGAGCGCTCCCAGAGCACAGCGCCAATATGCAGGTACCGGGCTGCGGCGGTGATGGCAGACGCAGCGCTTCTCCTTCAGCGGAGCAGGGGACCGCGGCGGTGACTTGGGCAGTTAGCGCTTCCACTAGCACAGCGCTAGATCGTATGTACCTGCGCGGTGGCGGTGAACGGGGCTTGCAGCTCACAGCGTCCACAGCGCTGGAAGGTCTCCACACGCAAAGGGCACAGCAGCAATTCGGGGGTATTATGATGACATAGCGCTAAGAGGTCACACAGCGCTTGGGAGTCTAAACATGCAGGGGCACAGCAGTTCCAATGAAATAGCGCTAGGGGGACGTAGTTCTGGCAGTTTAGCGCTAGGTGGGCACAGCGCTTTACTGGCAGTTCCTGACCAGCAGTGTCCACAGCATGCAGTCCCCTTCGTCCTTACAGCGCCTGGATGGCACAGCGCTTATCTTGGGGGGAGTAGATGGCTGGTCTCAGTTGCAGGTTCTTGGGGGGAGAGTAGGGGTTGAGTTGTCAGGCATAGAAGGGCAGGACGGTTCACTGCAGCACACTGGAGTTGGTCCCCTGGGCTCCCCCTTACTGGGCAAGATCAGTAGGCAGGCAGAGTCCCTCATCTAACGTGGGTACAGCAGGGCCTAGACTCAGTAAGTCCCAGTAGTGTAGGTGTCTCCCCAAGGCCCAACCGCCTACGCTCCGGCAGAGGTTCCCCCAGGTCCAGAGGTGCCCAACTGACTAGTTCAGTTTCCCTCCTTTCCTCTTATAATCCTAGGTCAGGTGACTCTCCTGTAAAGGAGGCAAAGCATAATCCCTCGCAGGGCTGGAAGGTTCCAGGAGCTTCCACATATCTGTCTATGGGACAAAAAGGCGGGATGGCGAAGATACAGTATCAAGATGTCCCAGCCTCCTCCTAACCACTAGTGCGTGCATGCAATGGCCACTCCGCAGTAGCAGGGGCCTGTGGCAGCCATATTATTAGGAGAGAGCACCTCAGCACTGTTTGGCAGTGGTAAGGCGCCCAGAGACCTAGGGCCAACAAAAAGATGGTGGCAAAAATGAGGCGATAAGGGCAAAAAAACAGGGTAAGACCACCCTAGGGGTGACAGGTCTAACAAACATCAAAGCCCCAACCCCTCAGTCTACAAGCTGTGACATCGAGACATCTTTATTTTATTACTCATCACTTTGTTTTCTTCATAGTGCCTGAGTAATCAAAGTGATGGCTAACCTCTTGAATTACTAGAACACAGGCACCAACGATTACTTTTCTGTTTACAGGTATCATCACTTGGGATCTGAATGCTTCCTCAGCAGACTTTTGATAAGAGTGATAGTGCAAAAGAAGAGAAGATATTCTTCCAACTAGTCACACTAGCCACATGTACCAACGACCAGAACAATGCCTCAAAAATAAGAGAATAAGTGAAAGGAAACAGTCATGAGTGTATAACTATGTTCCTTATAGTGTAGTCTGATCACTTTTCTATACTCATAGTCATAGTCATTAAGCTTTATTTCGACAGTTCAAGTCATAAAAGCTACAAAAAATATACATGATAAAACACAATTAAGAATGTAAGAAAAAAAGAGTTCGTACTGCACATCTCGCAATGGGCGTGAGGATCTTCGTATCACAAGATTATGGTTTTGGCGGCAAATTGCCTGCAAGGTTATAACATATTGGACCAATGTATACAAATTCCATACAACTACCCACAACAGCTAAAATTGAAAACAAGCCCATACATGAGCCGATAGAGGGATACCATGCCCATTCAGCATCAACCTATTAGGAGTTATGGGTCATACCATATCATTCTTACATTTAAGAATCGAAATTCATTTAGTTAAAAACTAGTATAAATATTTAAAAATCTATCAAAAGATAATAAAATCATCTGTCAGAAGGTGTCCCAAGTTAAAAAAGAAGGCTTGGAAGGGGGAGCTAGCGCGATCTATGTTATACACCAAACCAGCGGTTTGGGTGAATAAAATAGAACTTCATACACACCAATCGGGCTGATAACCTTAGGGGCCACCCATAACAAAGCTAGTTGTATGATCATTCTACAATAAGGTGCATGTGCAATACATCTAGTGCAATTGAAGGTATCATAAGTTTAATAGCTGGGGCCCGGACAGCTCGGTCTGACGATCAGCCTGGTCATTGTTGGAGTGCTCTGATGCGGATGTATGACGTTACAACGCATACTTTTACAACGCATGCACTTACAACGCAATTTTTACAACGCAACATCCACTACAACGCATTCCATTACATCGCATGACACTACAACGCATTTTTAAAAACTACCTTTACAACGCATTCCATTACATCGCATACTACCTTTACAACGCATACCATTACAATGCATAATATTACATTGCATTTAAGGTAAGTATTGGATAGTATAGGGGTAAAAATTACTATTCTTACTCCAGGGGGTGCAACAGTAGGGTAAGTGTTGGATAGTATAGGGGTAAAAATTACTATTCTAACTCCAGGGGTTGCAACAGTAGGGTAAGTGTTGGATAGTATAGGGGTAAAAATTACTATTCTAACTCCAGGGGGTGCAACAGTAGGGTAAGTGTTGGATAGTATAGGGGTAAAAATTACTATTCTAACTCCAGGGGGTGCAACAGTAGGGTAAGTGTTGGATAGTATAGGGGTAAAAATTACTATTCTTACTCCAGGGGGTGCAACAGTAGGGTAAGTGTTGGATAGTATAGGGGTAAAAATTACTATTCTAACTCCAGGGGGTGCAACAGTAGGGTAAGTGTTGGATAGTATAGGGGTAAAAATTACTATTCTAACTCCAGAGGGTGCAACAGTAGGGTAAGTGTTGGATAGTGTAGTGTAATATTATGCGTTGTAATGGTATGCGTTCTAAAGGTAGTATGCGATGTAATGAAATGCGTTGTAAAGGTAGTTTTTAAAAATGCGTTGTAGTGTCATGCGATGTAATGGAAAGCGTTGTAGTGGATGTTGCGTTGTAAAAATTGCGTTGTAAGTGTAGTGCGTTGTAAAAGTTGCGTTGTAAAGGTTGTTCCCCCTCTGATGCGGGCCTTCCTCCTAATGTCTCACATATGCTTAAAAACGTAACTACTGCACAGGCAAAGAGGAGCCTGGTGTCCGACTTCAGTATGCGCAAGGCTTCCCATTCGATCCATGTGCCCAATTGTCGGCAGACCGATTTGAGCCATTTGTCCCTAGGCTGCGCATAAGCAGGGCATGCAAACAGGACATGGGCAACGGACTCCACTGGGGTATTGCAACCAGGGAAATTGCTCGGACGTTGACCATTAGAGTGCCACTTGCATGTTAACTTACACACCAGAAGGGTGCCAAACCTAAATTGAATGTATAATGTCCTGCCTGGGGGATCTGGATTATGTCTAAGTAGGGTTCCAACGAACTGGCCTATTTGTGAAGCAGGAATTCTACAGTGAGTTTCCCCTGGTTAGGCTTGCTAGACTGGTATTGCTCCATCCATTTCCAATAGTGTTTCTTCAATGTCTCTTTTCAGAGCAGGGTGGAGTCTGGCTTGTCTCATAGACCCTTGAGCCCGACATCTGACATCCATTTCCTGACAATTCTAATCCACCCTAACTTGTTGCACATGTTGAGACGGGTAACCTCTGCCAAGCCTTCCTCATAGGGCAGTAGCTCTGGGGTCCTCGTAATGCGCGCCCAACAAATCAACAGGCGGAGCTTTCCTCTATCACTAATAGGGGGTCTGCACATATTGAGCATTAAAGGTATGAGTGGGGTGCTTTGGGGTGGAGTCACGAGGTTCCTAAGAAATTTGTGTTCTGAGGTACTGAGCTCAGATGTCTTATCAAAGACCCATAGCTCTGCACCATACAGAGCTGCGCTAACCGTCTTCAGATAATAGACCTGCAGGGCGGCAGCAATAGGTGTACTATGCGAAGAGTGGTGTTCCTTCCCTAGTGCTCCCGTGACACGCTTGTGGCCCAGTAGCATCTTGGTTATATGGGGATTCCAAGACATTGTATCTGAGAGGCGGGTGCCTAGATAATCAAAAGTACCAACTCTTTCCAAGGGGGTCCCTCCTAACACTAAGCTGCCTTTATAGAGCTTGTGGGGATTGAAGGCCATAAATTTGAATATGAATATCTCCCTCTTTTGTAGCCAGAAATAGAGGTGACGATTCTGGAGACTGCAAATGTTGGAGGTGTTCAAACTGTGGGGTGCACCCCCTGGAGGTCCATGGTACTGTTCCTAGGGGGCCCCAAATGCCTCAGTAAGCACTTGTAAATAAAGATGGCCTTGAGGCGCGATTTTCTTTATTTTTTTGTGTTTGCAGTCTGTCGACATTTACTTGGAGCATTTGAAGTGCATCATTGTTTAGGTGATCCCTTTCACTCCCAAACAGAGCCATCTCACAGTACCTGTTAACAATTCAGGGATTGTTGCTTTAACCAAAAAAGTACGAAAAGTATGACAACTTTGATCTTGAGCATTGTACTGGCTGAGTCAAAGACGTGGCTCAAAGCAGAGAAAAGATGCTAAGAGTATAATGAGGTTTTTCACCTTCAGGCATCTAAAATAATGCACACAGATTAAATGAAAAATAAATGCCAATTAAACTAATTAGTGAGAAATGCACTCTTTATGAAAATTAAATTGGGTAATGCGATCACTGCCAATTTCCATTTGGGAAACCAGTGAGTCACAGAGTTGAATCCCGGTTGATGCAGTGTGGAAAAGTGACTTGCGTATTTATAGTGCTATAAGGTCCCAGTCAGTAACAAAACACACCATAAATATGTAAGTCATTATTTTAAATTTGTATTACACAGAGTATAAGAAAGACTGTCACAGAATTATTATGGGCCAGATTTCCTAACTGTCAATGCAAAGCAGGTCAGTAAGCCAAGTTACTGCACTGTGTGAAAGGGTGAAAGCAGAAATATACCATATCAACTAAGATATAGCATATTTCTGTAATCTCCTAGCACTGGTGCACTGTGTGCTGCCTATCAACAATATAGGCACCCTTTCACCATGGTGCAAGGGTGCCTGTGATACAGGCAGGATTGTTGTGCAAAAAAAAAATCTCGAACTACATTTTCCTCTCTCTATGTGAACTGCAACATGCAAAATAATGATGAGAAAGCAAAGTTTTTATAAATATGGGAATATGCCAAAATTCATGGGTGGAAGCATGGGAAAGCTCATGTTCCACCCATGGAAAGCCTTCCCACTCAAAGTAATGCAGGAAAACTCTGAAGTGAACCCCCTTCTGTGGTACCTTCCTTTAGGCTAACAAACGGCATGTTAGGAGGATGTCCCCCTTCGGCCTTAAGGACTCTGACAGGTCCATTACCTCCTCGTTAGTCATCCTCGCCACATGACTAACGAAGTGAGCTTCAGCTCCATCACAGAACCCTCCAAAGCAAAAGTTAGCCTCCCATGCCTCCCATCCCTTCCCAATATGGCCGACCCTTACCCCTATGACACTATAAGAGAAGGGACGGCCCAACCCCAAAGCCTGTTTTTTTTGTTCTGCACTCTCTCCAGAGCGCATCAGGTGAGTGGTGCCTGCTGTAGCAGGTGCGTGGGTCCAGGGTTGGAGGTCCTGCTCTAGCGGACCCTAGGGGCATGGACCTTTTTTTGATTCCCCTACTTGTTACCCCCGGTGTGTGTGGCGGTTGCTGTGCTTGTACCGGTGAGGCTCTGCCTTAGTGAGCCGTGGGTTTTCAGGAAAGGGGGGGGTTTGCGTGGGGGCCGGTCTTCCGGTTCCCTTGTATGTGGCATTCCCTTCGCCGCCCGCCTTTCGTTGTGTTCTGCGGGCGGCAGCTGTACGGATCTTTGACTTCCGAGAGTTGCGGGCGGGTGCTTTACATTTATCAGGCCCTGTTGACAACTCCTGCCCCGAGCCGCGTATTCGCCTGCCTGCCTGCCCCTCGTGGCGTTGGGGGAGGCGGCGGCTCTGCGGGGCTCGGTCCGACTGTGGGCCGCTGGGCGGCTCCGGCGCGACGATTTATGCGCCGGGGCGGCCTTGGAAGACGCATGCTTACCTGCGTCCAGGTACACTCTTCCGGCTTGGGAGCGCTCCGGGGTCGGCGGCGTTGCTGGCTGCGCGCTGTTGATCCTCGCGGCTGTGGGCCGGCTCGTTGTCCCGGGGGCGGGGCTTCATTGTGGGCGTGTCCCGCCGGGTGTTTCCCCCGCCTTCCTTGCCTTTTTTAGGCGCCGAGGGTTTTCTTTCGATTTGTCTCGCTATACCTGGTGTGTCTTTGCTTGCTGGTGTACTGTGATTCTCGCGCTTCCTGCATAATGGATGGTGGGAATGTCCATGATGGGGATGTCCTGCCCTCCCAGGCTCCTCCTGACGCGATTACCCTGCAGTCCATTCAGGACATGATTCAGACCGCTGTTTCGGCGGCTTTTGCGCAGCGCTCGTTGCCAGGTCCCTCCTCCCCAAAACGTCCTCGCTTGGATCCCTCCTTGGTCTCTGACTCTGAGGGGGAGGAGGAGGATCTCCGGGGGCGCTATGTGCAGGGTCAGGAGTTGCGGGAGGTACTGCTTCACATCAAGCAGAACATGGCTTTTCCAGCTCCGGCGGCTTCGGACCTTTCAGAAGATTTCTTCTTACAATATCAACGTAAGGAGCCGGAGTCGCTGCCTCTTCATTCCTCCGTCAAAAAGGTGTTGGATGGGGAGTGGTTGGAGATCGACAAACAGGCCTTCCCGAGATACCTGGCGAAGCGCTATGCCATCCAGGACTTTGCCAAGGATTACCCTTCTTCTGTCAAGGTTGACTCTCTGATGGCGGGGCTGGCCTCGCAGGGTTCCATCATTTCCGAGGACGCCTCTCCCTCAGACCCTGTTGACAGGCGGGTGGAGGCTGCGGCCAAACGAGCTTACTCGGCGGCCAACTTCTCCATTCGCGCCTCTGCCTACTTGTCCTACACGGTCCAGTCATTGTTGAAGGATTTCCAG
The DNA here is from genome assembly GCF_964204655.1 of Triturus cristatus. Taxonomy (NCBI): domain Eukaryota; kingdom Metazoa; phylum Chordata; class Amphibia; order Caudata; family Salamandridae; genus Triturus; species Triturus cristatus. The sequence continues at coordinate 1,083,245,090 of NC_140590.1, forward strand.
TCCTTGGCGGAGTTGCTGGATCAGGTGGCGGATGTGGTTCCTACCCTGGCGCTTATGGAGCAGCAGACCCGGCTCCTGTCTGACATCTCCTTTGACACCTTGGGGGCTTCTGCGGTGGCTGGGGGTGCTGCCATTCAGGCCAGGCGGCAGATTTGGTTGCGCAATTGGAAGGCGGAGGCTGCCCAGAAGGCCTTGTTGATGAGGATTCCCTTCTCCGGCCCGAAGCTCTTTGGTTCGTCCCTGGAGGAGATGGTCAAGAAGTCGGCTGAGGACAGGAAGCTGCTGGCTCCCCTTCGTTCATCCAGGGCCCGCTTTCCGGGTCCCAAGAGGGCATTTTCCACCTCATCCACGCCCAGGGGGAGTGCGCCCTTTAGAGGTCGGGGTCCCAGCCGGGGCGCCCCCATCTTCTCCAAGTCCCGGTCTCAGCCTGCTGCCTCCGCCTCCGCTCCCAAGTCCTGACTATCTTCTGGCGCCGCCGGGTGGGCCTCCGGTGGGCGGCCGTCTTCGGCACTTCATTCCGGCTTGGGAGTCCTCTGTCTCGGACCTTTGGGTTCTTCGGATCGTGAGGGAGGGTCTCACCATTTCCTTCAGTTCCCCTCCTCCGGACGCCTTCTGCGCTACCCCTCTGCCTTCCTCTCCGGTCAAGAGGGCGGCATTGCTCGTTGGCATTCAGAACCTGCTCGTGAAAGGGGCCGTCCGGCCTGTTCCGCCTTCTCAGCGGGGACTCGGCGTTTACTCCATTCTATTCCTGGTAAGGAAGGTGTCTGGAGATTTTCGGTTTGTTTTGGACTTGAAGCTGGTGAATTCCTTCATTACCCACACTAAATTCAAAATGATTTCCCTGCAGGAGATTCTTCCGCTGCTGGTCAAGGGGGAGGTGGTGGCTTCACTGGATCTTTTGGATGCATACCTCCATGTGCCGGTGCATCTGTCTTCGCAGCCCTACCTCAGATTCTGTGTGGGTTCTTGCCACTTTCAATTCCAGGTACTCCCTTTTGGTTTGTCTTCTGCCCCGAGGGTATTCACCAAGGTCCTGGCTCCATTGATAGGCATTCTTCACCGGGAGGGGATCAGGGTCTTTCTGGATGACTGGTTAATCTCTGCTTCTTCTTTTTCAAAGGGGAGACTTCACGTCCAGAGGGTCTGCGAGGTCCTGTCTGCCCACGGCTTCCTGATCAACCTACGGAAATCCCACCTCGATCCTACCCAGGACTTGATCTTCATTGGGGGCCGGTTGGACATGCTTCAGGGGAAGGTGTTCTTGCCCCTGGCACGCCACAGTGTCTTGTGGCGGGATCTGGGGGCTCTTCTGGGGCGGGATTGTGCTCCTGTGAGTCTGTGGTTGCGGGTTCAGGGGTTGATGTCTGCTACCATCAATGTCCTCCCCTGGGCTCGCCTTCACCTGTACCCCTTAGTCAATCACCTCCTTTCGCATTGGGACCCACGCTCCGAGGACTACGAGGCTCTGGTTCCAGTGTCTCCCCAGATCCGGTCCGACCTGGGCTGGTGGCTCGTGGCAACCCATCTCTCGGAGGGTCTTCCCTTCCTGGTCTCCCCGTCCCGGGTTGTCACGACCGATGCCAGCCACCTGGGCTGGGGGGCGACCTTGGGGTCCCGGTTGGTTCAGGGTCAGTGGGGTCCTCTACTGTCTCGCTGCTCCTCCAACTACCGCGAGTTGATGGCGGTCCTGCTGGCTTGCAGGGACTTTGCTCCCTCCCTCCTTGGTCATCATGTTTTGGTACGGACAGACAACCAGGTGGTACGGTGTTACATCAACCACCAGGGGGGTTGCCGGGTGCGCTCCCTTTGGTTGCTGTCCAGGGAACTGTTGTCCTGGGCGGAGGGTGCGGTCTTGTCGGTCAGGGCGGTCTATCTCCCGGGGTCGGAGAATGTGGTGGCGGACCATCTCAGTCGGGTGTTCACGCCTTTGAGTGCCCTCTCCCTGTCACCGTTGGTCTTTCGCATTCTGGTGGACCTGTTTGGCCTTCCCCGGGTGAACTTGTTCGCGGAGCCGTGGAATGCCCTCCTGCCCTGCTTCTGCACTCTCCATCCGTGTCCGGGGGTATGGAGGGTGGATGCGCTGTCCTTCCCGTGGCCTCGGGGTCTCCTTTATGCCTTCCCTCCGTTCCCTTTGATTCCTCGGGTCCTTTGCAAGATCTGTTTGGACCGGGCTCTGGTGCTTTTGGTGGTTCCCGGTTGGGTGCACCGCTCCTGGTATCCTCTCCTGGGCGAGCTGGCGATTCGACCTTGCTGGCCGATTCCGGATCTCCCGTTCCCCTTGCGGGGCCCTCCCCTGCCCAGGGTGGTGTTGCGCCGGCTCCATCTGCAGGCTTGGCTGTTGAGAGGGTGACCTTGTTGGCCCAGGGGTGTTCGCCGGGGGTGGTTGATTTCTTGCAGGGGTCCAGGCGGTCTTCGACCTTGTTGTCCTATTCCAGGCACTGGTCCTCTTTTTCCCGTTGGTGCGGGTTGCTGGGTTCTGACCCGGTGTCTGTGGATCCAATGAGGGTTCTGGATTTTTTGGCGGAGGGTTTTTACCTGGGGTTGGCTACCTCCACCCTTAGGGCTCAGTGGGCTGCATTGCGGGTCTTCCGCAGTCCGGACCTGGACCTCATAGATTCCTTGGTGGCCCGCTTGCTGCGCAGCTTTTCTCTGAGACGGCCTAGGTCTGTTTGCCTCTCTCCTCCCTGGGACCTTCCCTTGGTCCTACGGGCTCTGCAAGGTCCACCATTTGAGCCGCTGCTGTCGGTGGATCCGAAGTTCCTCACCTTCAAGGTGGTTTTCTTGGTCGCCATCGTCTCGGCCGGCCGCATGGGCGAACTGGGGTCGTTTCTTCGGTCTCCCCCCTTCTTGAGGTTCCTGCCGGACCGGCTGGTCCTGCGACATGATCCCCGGTTTCTGCCTAAGATTCCTTCCTTGGCTAACCGCTCTCGTGAGGTTTCCTTGCCTTCCTTTTCCCCCTCAGTGGGCGCTCCCCTGTCCTTGTTGGATGTACATCGGGCGGTGGAGATCTACTTGGATCGCACCGCTTCCGTTTGTCAGTGTGATAGCTTGTTTGTGACCTTTTGTCCGGTTCGGTCGGCGCACAAGCCTTCTGTTGCCACTCTCAGTCGCTGGCTGAAGCCGGCTATCATGCTGGCTTACGGGGCTCAGGGGTCTGACCTCCCGGGGACTATCCAGGGGCGTTCCACCCCGGGGTGTCTCGGTGTCTTGGGCCTCGTTCAAGGGTGTGTCCACTGAAGAGATTTGCCGGGCGGCTACGTGGTCCTCTCCCCACATGTTCATGGAGCATTACTGGGTGGTCCTGGGGGGCTCTGTTCCTGGGGATTTTGCGGGGGCGGTCCTGAGTGCGGGTTCTGCCGCCCCTTGATTTGTCCTTTGTTGGCCTGTTTTTATAATGTGGTTTTCATTACACGTTTTATTAAAGTTGTTTTGTTAACCTTTCATCGCCTTGGTGGTGTTTTGTGTATACCATGAAGCCGTTTGGCTTGGGTATGTGCTCACTTCGTTAGTCATGTGGCGAGGATGACTAACGAGGAGGTAATGCCCCGATTACTTACCGGTAATCTTCATTACTCCGAGTTAGTCTTCCTCGCCACATGAGTTCCCGTCCCTCCCTCCCTGTCTGGCTATCGTCTTCATGTTTTGCTTGGTAGTTTCAGGCTTTGGGGTTGGGCCGGCCCTTGTCTTATGGTGTCATAGGGGTAAGGGTCGGCCATATTGGGAAGGGATGGGAGGTATGGGAGGCTAACTTTTGCTTTGGAGGGTTCTGTGATGGAGCTGAAGCTCACTTCGTTAGTCATGTGGCGAGGAAGACTAACTCGGAGTAATGAAGATTACCGGTAAGTAATCGGGGCGTTATCATGCCTTTGATGGTCTTGGTAAACCTTTCAAAAAGCGAGTTTGTTTGGGAATGGTAGAGCGGAGTACTTATAGTTTGCTTCACACTCCTTCCGCATGGACTTCATGTACGCAGAAATGAAGTTGGTACCTTGGTCAGATGCGTCATCCTTGGGAAACCCCACATGGGTAAAGAGTTCATCAGTGCCCTGGCCACTGTGAGTGCAGTCACTGATCTCAGAAGTATAGCCTCCAGATACTTGCTGGCATGATCCACCAAACCAGGCTGAACCAGTTGCCAACGGTTGTCTTGGAGTCCAGAGGCCCAGCAATGTTGATGCCTACCCATTCAAAGGGAGTGCCATAGCTGTATAGTTAAAAAGTAGGACATGTACTTTTAAGTTTTACATGTCCTGGTAGGGAAAAACTCTTTAATACGTTTTTCTCTACTGCAAGGCCCACCGCTCTCATTGGATAACATTGTAGTAATCTTATTACATTTAATAAGCTGTCAGTTCCAAATGGGAACAGGCAACTCTTTCATGATTGGTGTCGTTGAAATTATAATGAAAAATCCTAGCTTATGGTGAAGTCAAATTTTAAAGTACAATATTGAAAAGGCCACTTTTAGAAAGCTAAAAAGAAGCACAAAGAAAACGGATAATGTATGTTTTTTTTAAAAGCTGGCATTTTCCCTGCCTTAGACATTTGGTGCATGGAGCCTGTCTCTGGGTCACATGAATGGGTGCAGTTGACGGTTAGGTTTTGTGCATTCCTCCTAGATAGCCACATACAATAGGTTTCTTAGTGGCTCCTAGATGGACCATTACTGGCAGGGTGGGAGGGAGGAGATGGGCAGAGCCCAACTTACACTTGAACAGGCTGTGTCTTGACTCCACATAAATGGCAGAATACCCTCTGTATTTAGCATGGAGGTAAGACAATGAAGACAGGGCACCTGTGCAATTCGAAGGCATGCCTCTAGAAATGTTTCTCTTTTCAAAGGCAGAACTGAGTGTTAATACTGGACCTCAGACACCATATCTTCAGTGCCTGTCTGGACCTCTGGATACTCTGCCAAGTAAAAGGACTGATATGCTGTTAAAAGGACTGCCACTCTTCTATACTGCTGCTTTGAAGGACTGCTGCCCTGCTGTGCTGACCTGCTGCCTGCTGCCCTCTTGCCTGTGTGAGAAGGACTGGACCTGTATATGTTGAACCCAGGACCCAGACTGACAACAAAGGCAAGTTGGCTGGCCTCTTGTCTTGATTTTCAGGGACAGAAGGGTCAAACAACCTCGAACTCAGCACCTGGACTTTGCCACCTGTGAGTCTACCCTGCCAAGTGGAGTCCCCCAGGTGCAACCCCAAGCAGAATCGATGCTGTGGTGTGGTTCTCCTCTTTCACAAAAACCCACATCTCATCACAGTCGGCGGCGATGCCTGATTCTGCATATATGGCCTCAGAGCTCCTTGGAACCAAAACATCTTCTGGTCTCCACTACACATCTTCGATGCCGGACTTCGCATCGCAAGCACTTGTCGAGGGTAATCTCTATGAAGGTACAGGACCTTGCATCGCAGCCTTGCCACATATCTGAACTGACACATCGATTCAGCTGCACAATGCATCTTCAACACAAACCCTCACAATACTCTGCAAACCAGGATTTAAGGTACTTTGATAAGAAGGCCTAAAAGGGCCCCTATAGCCACCCCATGCTCAATGACACTCGGTCTGAACTTCTGACTTTGACCAGATATCGACAGCTGCCACTTGATACTTTTTGTCACAATTTCCTTTGAAGTTGCATATATCTGGTTCTAGTGATTGAATGTTGCCCTTTTTGGTCTTTATTTGTTGCAAACTACTCTATTTTTCAATTCTAATGTTGGGTTCTTTCTTGTGTGGTGTTTTCACCGTGCACAAATACCTTACACATTGCCTCTCAGTTAAACCTGACTGCCCTGTGCCAAGCATACCGAGGTTTAAGCACAGGTTAATTTAGGATTGGCTTGTGCCTCACCCCGACAAGGATAATGGTTGCTTCTTGACCAGGGTACACTCCGTAGTCAACCAACAACCCAAGGAGTTACTGTCTAATAGGTTGGGCAATGGAATACATATCAATGGTGCTGAAAGTGCAGTGAATCTGGGGAACAGGGGTTTGAGGTCCCAACTAAACTGAAATTGTGGCTGTTTTACTCTTCTTCCTTACTTTCACTAAGGCCCAGCACTCCCTTGCTGTGCCAGTGTTACTTTGTGCATCAGACCAACGCCCCAAGAGAGGGGCACATTGAAGCAGAAGAAACACCTTAGCTTAGACCTCATGCCCATGACACAGCAGGGGATGTTTGATGCCCATGCTTTAACAAGGGGCAGAGGAGTCTGCCCGTTTTTGCAAGGAAGAAGCTCTCATTAGTAAAGCAGGTGCATTGGCAGTGGGGTCCAAGAGTGTGAGGGGCCCACTGCTTCCCAATTATGACTTTCTGAGGTATGGGGACTGATTATCATTTTTAGCATTAAGGCTAGGGGTACCCTTGCTGGAAAGAGGTGGGCAACATGCGGGAGCTCAATTCAAGTCTGTTTCAAGATTTACGTTATTTCCAGGCATGGTGGGGAGGGGTCAAAAAGTTAGAGGAGATAGCCTGCTACATAGGGCAACAGCTATCAATAGTTGAGAAGGTGCAGTTTTACTGGGGCAGAGAAGTGTGAGGGGCTCACATCACTCACAATATGGGGAGTAGGTGTTTTGGTTAATTTCATAATTGCACATTTATTGTAGATTATGAGCGACCAAGAAAGCACCCTTGAAATAATCTCATAAATCCTGCCCTTCCCACTCCCTAATGTCATGCCATTAAGTATTGGAGGAGGTCCCGACTTTAAAGCATTTTGCTTAAAGGAACATCAGAGCAAAATGTTTGGAAGACCTCTGCTCTATGCACTGTTTAAAATGTTTTATCTTCCTATCTATTAATGTGTATATTCTGCTACAAGACAATTTGGCCCCAGGTTCAAGATCAATTGTACAACTGTACTCTCTGTGAGGAGATAACTGTTCTGCTTGCTGTTTACTAAAAACATCTAAAAAATAATGATATTTCTCAGGGACCTCTTTTTAGTAAAACAACCTCTTCCTCAGCTTTAGAAACAGACATCATTGCTGCCATTTGCAAATGAGTACTAATGATTTCTGACATTAAATTTAAATCTTGATAACATATATTTTTTATAGTTTGATGACTGAAAGTGTATTCTACCTTACTTCCAGCAATCCTTGGGTTCTACTTAACTGACCATAGAATTTCAAAGAAGATCTAAAATTGAGGTGCATCAATTATGTAAAAGCTCAAGTATTCCTTGTGATTATCCTGACTTATAACTAGGGTTGGGTATAACGCATGCAATTTGCTGTAGCGTAATTACGTGAAATTGCCACAAATTACATGAGGTCATACAAGAAGCATAGGCCTCCATTTGGACCTATTTTCTCAGCTAAAAATGCATAGTCGTGTCTAAAAAGAACCAGAAGAAGTATTTGAGCTAAAATTAAAAAGGGCCGTAAATGCAACAGAACAGGAATGACAGCAGCCAGCATCCAACCGTGCTCTGTTACTGTGCTTTTGGGAATGCCGAAATGTCTTAAAATATGTGAGCAGGCATAATTGTGTAATTTTCAGTAACTTCAATTAACATGAATGTATTGAAGTTACTCTGATTACTCCAGCATAGTTTAAATTTCCCCCAGGGCTATTAATAACTAGCAATGAAGCAGTGGAATGGGTGATTCATTCTGATGATAGGACAAGCCTATGTTTTTATGTATGACATTCTCTGCCCCAACTGAGGAGTCTCCACAGACGTAATCCTACTATTGAATCAGAGCAAACTTACACAAAAGTATAAGTTTACCTTTGTGAATTAGCCTGCCTAAGACTATACCTAAAACCTCACTGTTCATCTGATTACATTAAAACACAGTGTCAGTTAAATCCAAACACACAGTTTTACCAAGTGTACGGTAGGCATGCAACGATGAGGATGAAGCTGAGGAATTGTGCAGCATGTCTGGTAACAGGGAGAGAGAGCATGCACAAAAGTTATTATAACTAATGTTTTTTTTCTAAATTGGGGTCATTCATCCAATTATTCATGACTTCATGAACAAGCTGTTAGATGTTTACAATGGAAATATTTCCATTACAGGATTGATTGTGATCCTTATGACTGCACTCATTAATAAAGTTTATGACTGTGTTTAAACAAAGAAAGAATTAATGAGGAGGAGATCCCTAAGCATGCGATAAGATAAACTGGTATAAAGTAAGACTTTGTTTTTCCCATAATAATTTGTCTTGTTAAATTAATCAAAGATTCAATGATGTATTGCTCAATTATTAAATTGTATTGATCCAAAATAATCTCATAGTGCTGTAGTATATACAATGTAGTTTGTTGGCCCTGTACACCAATGCATTCCTGAAAGAGCACTTTTTCAGGGTCAAATAGTGATACTCTTGAATGTATGGATGCTAACATTAACACGGTGACTAGGGGGGTCATTTTAATTGGGACATTTTGACAACACATTGCATTGGAAGTAGCTTTGGAACTCCCTCATTATTTTGGGAATTTTGATAACCTAAATCTCCAGAGTATAGAAATCTTTGACTCTAGGAGACTCATTCGATGCTTTTTCCCAGGGGCTCTAGGGGGCATGGACCTTTGCTTGTAGGTTATCTTGGTTGCTAGGCAACCATGATAATGCAGAAATAAACCTCCGAAATACTCACAGCTTTATTGTGATATTTGTGATGTAAGTGCAAATTAAAGTCTCACCTGAAATGGACCCATCATATGCACTTTTTGAATGTGCTTTGGTGTCCAAGCATGGAAAGATGCATATTGCTTTTGCAACAGCCGTACACCCAGCCTTCCATCAAGAATTAGCTTACTACTACATACAACATATGAATAGCTTCCACAATGAACATGATAGAAGTATGAACTGCACCATTACTGGCACATCCAATCTCCTAACCCAAATTGTTTTGCTTCTGACTTCTAATGTTTACTGGTGCTCCAGAACTTACACATCCACTCGTCTCCTATAAAGCAAATATCTCCTGTCTTGTAGTGTGCACTGATTTTCAAGTACTGCATATCCACTCAGCTTCAACAAAGAGAGTTCAAAGACATCTTTTCTAACTTGTACTGTGCACTTGCATCTCTTTACTGTAACAAATCCTCATCACTCCTTCTCCTATAAAGTGCATATTTTAGAGTGCACAGGTAAAACTGACAAATACACTCAGCCCTCAAAAAGAGCATGCCTTCTGGTTTATGGCCAGTTGTGTGCACCAGTATCTTAGTACTGAGCCATCCCCTTAGTTTCGACAAAGTGCATCTGTTCTGACCTGCAGCTTTCACTGTTTTCTCAGCACTTACACTTTCATTCAGATCTGACAATGTGCATTGCATCTGAATTGAAGTATGCACTGGTATCCCTGTATAGATGCATTCACCCAGATTCCACAAAGTGCATGTCTTCAAATTTGTAGTTCCACTGGTATCTCAGTGCTGGCAGATCCACTTGGCATCCACTAGGTGTATCTCTTGTAGTGTGCATAAGTTCCACAGTGGGGACAAACATAAATCACTATTTACTTGTAGCTTGCATTCGCATATCACTACTGCCACTTCCTGGGCTCACAGGGAACGACTCTTGTAGTGTGCACTGATGTCCCAATTCTAAAACTTACACTCCGTTCATTCAAGTCTCATCACTTACGAGTTGTAGTGTGCACTGGTATGCTAGTCTTGAGATATCTACTGAGCCTCCACGAAGAGCATCTCTTACTAATTGTTGTCTTAACTAGTATATCAGTACTGACGCATTCACTCAGATCACAAAAAGTGCGCCTTCTCAAACTTGCAACATGCATTATTTTGTGATTTTTGGTACTTTCAACATTCTGAACATTATTTATCCATTGATAGAGGCTTTCAGAGTGCAAAACAGTTACCTATGGAAGAAGTGTGCCTGTGCTGGAAAAAGCTATTCACAATGGAACTAAGGGTAGTCGAAAAGAATAGAGTCTGACACTATAAATCGTAGAATAGAAGAAATTTTGGTAGATTTGGGATTGACAGATTTATGGAGCGACCCCGCTATTGCTGCCTTTCCCGCTAGGAAGCTTTTGAAAAAGCTTTATTGGGAGAAGGTAGACCATAGGGTGTGGAGTGACTCTGCCTCCTCTTCGATGACTAGTCGTTTTTTGGAGGCAAAGGCCACTCCACTTTTTGAACCCTATTGGGATTTGATCACCTCACCTAGGGACAGGAAGCTTTATTTCCAACTTAGAGCAGGTTCCTTACCACTCAGGTCTCTAACTAGTGGGTGGTTTGGTACAGACAAAGATACTTGTCCCGGTTGTGGGGGCACAAAAGAATCTATTGCCCACTTTCTATTTGTTTGCCCTGTTTATGTGAATCCCAGACGACGTTGGCTCACTCCTTTGTGCAAACTATTGGGCACAAGGAGTTCTGCTGTCGCTGTTAGGATTCTAAGCACAAGCACTTTCCCAGTCCACTCAATCGCCTTAGCTAAATATCTGGGATGGGCATGGTCCCTAAGATGTAACGTTATACGGGGAACAGAGGCACCACCTTCATAGGGTTCTATCCCGGGACGCTGTATTGTCCAGCTGTTTTTATTTCCTTTCACTTCTTTTTAAATATCTCGCTTCATCTGTAGTCAATTGACATGTTTAATACTCAATTTAAAACTGTTTTTAATTATTTAATTATTTATTGTTAAAACTTTGTATAGCTTTAGCGAATTGGATTTTATATTGTTGTCTTATGTATATGTTTGTGTCTTGTATGAATTATTTTTAATTCGAATAAAGACTATGATGATGATGATGAGGAATGTTTTTAATTCACATTTTTCTGTTTATATAGCTTCAAAGGATGTTTGTTCCAAAATGTGGCAGTGCCCAGGGCAATGGATCCACCCCATTCTAGCTTTCCTGACGATCAGTACCTTACCCCAACAGGTATCTTGTGATCTGAAGGCCTGAGATGGATCATTTAAAGAAAAAAAGGGCTTCCATATAAGAATTTGCTATACATGAGCACACTTACATTACAAAATGTCACATTCATTTTTATTAGGCAAGAGGAGAGTAAATAATGTGTCCAGATCACAGGATGTTGAGCCAAAGCCGAAACTTAAACCTGGTTCCCCAGTTTAAAAGTCAAGGTTTCTGGTTATAGCTCCACATCCTCCCCCAGTAAGCATAATGACGAAAGAGGCATCTTTAATGGGCAGGGCACCTAGGTAATGGTTTTATCTCTTGGGAGATGGGGTGGATTTCCTCAGTCCTAAAACAAGCCTGGCTGTAGTATGTTGTAGGATATGGATCTTTTGAATGATATATTTGGGTAGACCCACCAACAAAGCATTATAGTAATCCATCCTTGAAAGGATCAAAGCTGGAATCAGGTCCTTTCTGACTGCAGTAGGAAATGATGGAAACATCTTGCTGATGCTTCTAAAGAGGGCAAAGCCCCTAGAGCATAATTTATTGATGAGAGCGGTAATGGATATATTTGAATTAAATATCACCTAAAGGTTTCATGCTTCTTGAACCACAGAGAGGGTGCTACAATGTTTGTTAGGCCACCAATCACTGAGACCGTCCCTGATGAAGCCAAAGAGAACCAGTTTAGTAGTTACAGTTTATTTTCGCCATGACCAAGGAATTGGAGTTCATCCATTTTGCAATGCTGCTATAGCAGCCTTATAAGGTTGCCGAGGTCTAAGATGGTCTTACATCTAATATACTAATCAACTGAGTGTCTCCTGCAACCATCCAACTCTTCCTGATGGCATGCTGATGCTAAGTCTAATGTGGTGGAGAACTTTGGTTCTCCGAAAGTTTAAATTATTTCCTCTATGTTGGCAAGGGGGAATTTGTCCGCCACCACCTCTCTGTTTAGTGCTTTGAGGTCCACACATAATCCGATGTCACCGTTGCTCTTTTTGGCCACAACAATGGGGGCCAACCACTCTGTTGCCTCTACCTCCTTTATTACACCGTAGCGCCTCACCTCCTAAGTTCGGCACTGACTTGATCTTGCAATTGAATTCTCCTTATGTTTGCAGTAACAGGATTTGCAACTTCCCTTAACCCAATGCATAGTTTATAGTTTTTTAGGCACCCTAAAGATTCCATGAAAGCCTCAGGAAACTTAGATACAAAATCAATATCACTCATATGAACCTCCTGCACCTAAGCCTGAAGCTCAGCATTAAGATTGAGCACCAACCTAACAACCTTTGGTGTAGCCAATCAAAAAATGTGTCCCCTTTATTTGACACATAAACCTTGCTTACTACATATTTTCCTCTTAACTCTAAGCAACCTTCAAAATATCCTAGTATTTTGATTGGCTGTCCACCACACCCTCCAGGGTTTGCATCCATGGCATGTAATGTATTTCTTACCTCAAAGAATCATTCATAACTCTGTGTAGAAATGATCGTCAAATGCCAACAGGAGTCAAATCGCATTAACACTTTCATCCCATCTATCACAACATTTTCACTAGGATGCTCATCCTTGTCAGTTGACTTGTTTATTTGAAACAGAATTTCCTGAGAAACTTCCTTAACATCTCTTCTGGTATTTTTCCTATTCCTGTTATGACAACATTTGCAATAGACACTCAAAGCTGGGCAACTACTCGCATTTGTGTTACGACCTCTATAGCCACACCTAAAACCTTATTTCATGAATTTATTTTGTGCGTACTTCTTCCTCGCTTGCTTCGACAACCTCTTTTTTCATTGCTTCACACACCAACTCTTCCACTTTTTCTGAACTTGTAACACTTTTATCCTCAGTGGAACTTAATTCCAAAGAACACTCTAACATATGCTCAACTCTCTTAGCCACCATAATCATTTCCTCTAAGGGTGGCTCATCTTTCAACCACAATTCTTCCCTGATCTTGTCGCTAAACCATCTTAACACAAACTATTCTTGAATTCTTTCTTCTAACATCGCATCAAACGTAGACATGGCTGCTAGTTTTCTTAGGCTTGTTACATACTCTTCAACTTTCTCATCCTTTCCTTATTTACGCATTCCAAGCAATGCATCAGTAAAGCAAGCCTCCTTTCCACACTTAACATTGTCCCACACACTCTCACATAACGGTTGAACATCTTCTTCCATGATCCGAGGAACAGTCGGGTCTCCTGCGCTACTCAAGAAAAACATGGTGGTGGCATAATGTTTTGCATTTTTTCAATTACTTTGAAACACACCCAAAACTACAATTGTAATTGTGCCTCACACTTCACTGCTCCTTGTTACAATGTGGCACACACAAAATAATTTTTGTTTGTTTTTGTTTGGGAAACACTTAGCGTAACTAGCAGTACCATACAATATATATCAATGAATACGTAAGTAGCAGATAAAATGTATTGTATGATATCACTGCTTTTAAAAATAATATTCTTAATTAAAAATTGTTTGCTGGAAGTTCCTATGAAAGTCTCTTCTAATAATACATAGTACAGTCACATAAAAAATTAGCTAAATTGTCCTCAAATAACTCACCAGCCACAGTCCGGACTTATCAAACCTTGGTGCAATAGATAAGAATATGCCTGTCCCCACAGCATATACCTAATGAATGACAGACCTTGGTGTGCTTGTCACCGAATCAGCTGCACAAACTTGTAATAAATAATGATCACTTATGGTGTGCCTGTCACTGAAATACAAACAGGCACATGTGCCTGTCACCGATATTCTAGCAGACAGGCTCAATCTGTCATCCTGTTTGTGGTGTGCCAGTCACTGCTATTTTGTTACTGAGAGGTAATTTCTCTCCTGAATTTGTCGAGATGGCACATCATCGCCTCTCCAAAATGAAGCGGCCAAGTACCATCAAAATGGCCGTTGCACGTTGCTGAAACATGAGTTTCAATAGTTGATAGAGCCTACTCTCACACTTGTAGTCACCTTGTGTAAGCGTCAGTTTCTCTAGGCGATCGGGCACAGCAGCAGATGCCAATTGAGTCTCGGACCACAACTACGTTCCAACAGAATATGCTTGGGCACTACCACTAATCTTTTAAGCCTCATGTGACGTCACCTCTTTGGCCAATACTCCTCTTTGTGGCCCGCCTCTCAGCCCCTCCGTCTCCTTCCGAGGTGTCCAATTGCTAAGGCCAACAACAAGGAGCACTACAGCTACTGATGCTGCCTTTATTTCACCACTCCTTCACTCCATAAGTCAGCTCAAAGCTCAATTTGATGTTATTCCTCCTTCACTGATATCCTTCATTATTCCTCTTTCTCCATGTTGAGGTGTACCTACACCAATCATTGCCAGAGTAATGTTTGAAAAGATAGTCTTCCAAACGCATGTAGGTAAAATCTCAGAGGCTTATTCCTGTAAACTTCATCTATCGTCAGCTGGACAACAGTCATTGTACCTTCAATATAACATTCTTCATTCCACTAATCTGCATGTGATTCTACGATGAGAACCACATGCAGGAGACACCACAACGGGTTTGAATGTGATCACAAAAAACTTAATGAAAGTGGCCAGGCCTGCCAGGTATAGATTGAAAAGTGAACTGCTCTGAAAGTGAGCCCCGTGGGACACCTAACATGATGGGTTTGGGCGAAAATGTAAAATTGACCATAGTGACAGGTTTGTGTCAGGCCTTGAAGAAATTAAGTAAACCAGGCAAGGGCTGTCCCACCAATTCCAGTAGTAACGACCCTATGTAATAGGATCATATGGAAGATGGTGTCCAAGGCTGCCGATAGATCTAACAATAACATAACAGCTCTACATTACCATACAGTATAGACCTGATATCCTCTTGGCATTTAAATAGCACAGTCTCAGTTTAGAGTATGATTGAGCGTAACTCATACAATTTGCTGTAGTGCAATTATATGAAATATCAGAATTACGTGAGGACTGTATCCCAGCACTTAGAGCTATTTTCTTAAGACAAAACACGTGCGATGTAAAATCATGTGTTGTAATGGATGTTGCGATGTAAACTGCGTTGTAAAGGCATGCGGTTTAAATGTTTGCGTTGTAACATTATACATTCCTATTCAACCAGGGCATTAACACACAGGAACAAGGCTATTCAGCCAGGGCAATAATGCAGCTATTTAACTGGGACATTAACAAATAGAGGACCCACTAGCACAGCTATTCAACAGGGTCACTGCTGCCACCATTTCAGTTCTCCAGGCCTCAGTTCTCCAGGTCCCGAGGCCTGCATCTATTGGTATCACCCAGTCACCAGGTTTCAGGCCAGTTACGTCACTACCAACCCTAGAACCTCCCCGACCCCTTCATTACCCCCAATAGCTGGCAGATCAGGGAGCAGAACATATGTACCTAGGATCATGTTGAGGTCATATGGGTTGATGGGTGTGGCCAGCATTTTCACACAAACCCCAGCATACCCCAGATCCAGAAGCTTCCATCGTTCCAATCACAGGCTGAGCCACGAGTCCCCATGCTTATCGTACACAAGTGCCTGGCACCAACTGCTCAGACAATGCCGCCTTAAGTCTCCAGGTACACGACCCCATAATCCTGAGGACACAACTGCGAGCCACCGCATCCTCACGGCGACGCGCCACTAATAAATCTCCGGAGGTAGAAGGGAGGGGGGAGTGAGAGCAGAGAGCTGGGGGTGGAGAAAACAATGAAACCATTAACAGCGCATCGCTCATGACGAGCACCATGCTGATTCTGTATAGTTAACAGCGCGGCACTCGTGACAAGCACCGTGCTGATGATGTATGCATGTGAGTATGTCATGCTCGACCTAAAAAGAAGTAGGCTCCAAAATAATATAAACACTCTCAGTGTAGGGAAACTGTAGTTGGGAGGGGCTGCTGCCCGATAACGGAAGTGATGTCTCCGGAGCATCTACCAAAGAGGAGCCAGCAAGCAAGAGGGGCACAGGAGTGAACCAAACCCAAGCAGCAGGCGGGATTACACTCCGTATAGTATTTACTTCAGATCTTCCAGACAGCGCATACACGCTGCCTAGGCTTGACCTAACAAAAAAGATACCATTGCTAGATTCAATTTGTCAGTGAATATGCCAGGGGAAAGGTAATAAATACATGTTAGGGTAAGGTCAAATTATGTAACTAATTTGTTTTTCAGTCGGTGAACCAGACGAACATCTCACGAAGATGAAGAGCGAATTTTATTGATTGTTAAAGCCCCAGCTTCTGAGATGGAAGAAACTATTGCCCAAGTGGTCTCACCAAGGGGTTCAAGGTTGATGTTCTATTCACCCGTATCTTGTCAAATAATTCTTACTAGAGAAACAATTTTTATTAACAAGCATTGGCATAGCAAATAGGTCTCGCGTTTGGGACCTTATAAGTGTCATATGACCTTGTGTTATAAATATTAATGCATGATAAAATCCACTTGTATATCCGATGTTTGATTAAAATGCATCACAACGCAAACAAGATGTGCTCGGGGCTAAAGATAATCCATTTATTGTCCTTAAATTATTCTTATTTTTTTTTTTAGCAAGACCTTTGCAGAAAATGAGGCCTGGTCCTTTTGCCTTCTATTGATCGGCGTGTCTGAGGCCAAACTCCTCAAAAGCAGGGTATTGGCAGGTTGGATTCTGCGGTGGGTTCTTTTCACGGAGTTTCATCCACTTTGATATGGTAACAGTCTTCAGGGCTTTTGCACGTCGTGATCGCTGGCCACTCAAATGCAGGATTTAGCTAATTTGTGGAGGCAGACCAGAACAAAAAAAATAGGCATAAGAAAGATTTTTTAAAAAATGTGCCTCACTCTCGGCGTAGCCCGCTGACGCTGGGTAAACAAGTGGGAGGGGTGGGGGAAGTGCAGCCGAGATCAGGGACAGGCTGCGTTTACCTTGCGGGAGCGAGCGCAACACATGGCACCGCCCGCTCCTGCAAGGAAATAGCCAAAAGTGCACGCGTTGCCATTGAAGGCAATGCAACGCGTGCACATTTTTAAGCGAAAAACCGAACCGATTTCAAGAGGTCTCCTCCCTAAGCTTCGCATGCGCGCTGCATAGGCGAGACCTAAAAAAAATTGATACATTGTGGTAAAGGATTTGCAATGCTTTAAGGATGTTATTATATGCTACATGGCAAGATATAATTAAACAGTTGAAAGCTGTCTCTAATGAGGTTTTCGGTTTCTAGGATATGTTTTTTGGCAAAAAAGGCTGCTTTCTATTTTTTACGACTTTATGATATTGATGTAAATGGCCTGAATATGTTTCTTTGTCTAGTGGAGTATGGCTTTTCTCCTGTCTCTGCTTTTTAAACTTTTTTTCAAACTATATGTTATTAGGTAATTAATAGCATAAAACGCCAACAGTGCAAACCAACAATAGAATCCGTGCAGCTTCTGACATCGAAAAAATTTATTATAGCGTTATATTTAATGCTTGACAAGAATGAAACGTTACATAATGTCGACAAAATCTCGTTTTTGCCACAGAGTCATTGCCGTCCGCAGTAGACATTGTACAATTACAAATAAGCAAAAAATAAGAAACAACTAGGAAGAGAAAGAAATGAAAAATGTTTCATGGGTACAGTAAAATGAACTACCGCTGCCAACAATAGACAGGGCAGAACACTATTAAACACCTTGAATTGTGCAAACGTTTAAGTATAATAATATGTTAGTGTTAGAAATTGGGTTTCTGGTTGCAGAGGTATGCACCCTGTTTAAGTAGGAACCACAGTCCTACTCAGGATAAAACAGATACACAACCTACATTGACCTGTGCTCACCCTCTGACAGTTTGGCACAGAGCAGTCAGGCGTAACTTAAGAGGCAATGTGTAAAGTATTTGTGCAAAGTTACAAAGTGAGAACCCCACAAAATACTCCTCACTAATTACACAAATAGATTGTATTTTTAAGCACAAAACAAGACCAAAATGACAATAATCCAGAAAGTTTCACTGGAGATATACATTCTTAAAGAATAAATGAAATTTTGGTACTTAAATGCTTTAAACACTGACCGGGGCTATCTGGTCGCACTAGACAGGGACAGGTCTGAAAGTTCAAGTCGACTGCAATGGAGCACGGGTCAGATACAGGGACCAGGCTTGGCCTGCTGAAAAGTACCTTAGATGCAACGTCGATGGGGCTGAAATGTCGGATGAAATCGTCGAATTGTAGGATTGTAGGCGATGCATTGTCATTGAGCTGCGCAAATCAAGAATGCCATATCGTCTAACTGCAGGATGTAGGCGATGTGTCGGGAACAGGAGAAGATACGGCAAGCAGTCGGCAATGCACTGCTTTCAGTGGTTACAGCAGCGGTGTTGCGTTGGTGTTGATGGAGATGCGCCAGTTTCGATCGGTGCAATGGCGTAGATGAGTGAGATGTGGCAATACTTTATACCCACTTCTAGGTGCCAAGAACTGTAATGGCACCACTTAGCAGGGCAAGACCTGCAGCAAGCAAAGTCCAGGTGCTGTTGCAGGTTGGTGAAACGTCTTTGATGTCCCTGAGACTTAGAACAGGGAACAAGGGGCAAGCCAGCATGCCCTTGGAGTCACTCTGGGTTCAAGCGAGATGGGTCCAGTCCTTCCTCAGCGGAAGGAGGGTTGCAGGCAGGGCAGCCCAGAAATAAAGCAGTTCTCCCAGAGCAGCAGTCCAGAAGAGTGGCAGTGCGTGCAGCAGCACAGCAGTCCTTCCTCCTAGCAGAGTTCTTCACAGGCCCAGTAGTGTGCTGAAGTGGTAGGGTAAGAGAACCAGTACTCATACCCAGTTGTGCCTTTGAGGTGGGTTTGACTTCAAAGATGGGCTTTAAAGTGCAAAGAGCTCCTCTCTCCCAGTTCTGGTGCCAGACTCACTCTAGGGTAGTATGCAGCCCTTTGTTTAGGAACAGGACACATCTATTCAGGTGTAAGTGTCAGTTCCTCCCTCTAATCTTGCCCATGATGACCCATCAGGATGTAGATAGCCACTCAGTCACACATACGTTCCCTTTGTGTGTGGCTGTCTAGAGTGAATGCACAGATTCCAGCTGTCACCTATTCCAGACATGTATTGGGGACAGGCTGCAGGCACACAGGGATAAGAGCAAAAACATTCCATCTTACTAATAGTGATATTGTTAAAAGCTTAATAATAAATTCAACTTTACCAGGAAAGAGGATTTATCATTACCATTCCAATGATATGAAGCATGACAAATCTATTGCTTCTGAATCAGGATTTACAGGCTGATAAAAGCTGTTGCGGGTTTTGCTGGAAGCCCTAGTTTGGCGAGGAGGCTCTATCGACCAGATGGGGGGAAGATGGGCAAAATCATTCAAACCGAAAACTGCAGCGACCGCAGCTTTACTACCAACCGGCGCTTCGAGGATGGCTGCGCCACCCATAGCATAGCCAGCGATCTCTCAAGAACCAAGCTCTGAAGGTAGAGGCAAAAAAAGGAGAAAAACTGACCGGCATGGTGAAGAAAGCAGTGCAACGACCTGCCCGGGGGAACAAGGCCACAGCGCCCGTTGGAGGGCAGCCTTCAGTATCTGAATTGTTCTCTCACATAGGAAACAAGAGTCAAAAAAGCCAGGATGTTGCAGCAGCCCCATCAGTTTCATCGTTTTCATCAGCTCTGGTACCCGCTGAAGCTGCATTTGCAGGACTGTGCCCTGTAAAGCTGAAAGAAGTAAGTGGTGACTCTGTTAAAACTGATATACCGACTGTGGTTCTAGAATTAACCTTCACTGTAACACCAGATGGTGAAACAATATTAGAACAAGTAGTGACTAACTCTGTAGGCATGGAACATCCCGAACTATGGGCTGTTGAAAAGCAAAGGATGGAAGGGGAAAGGTTGGATGAAATGTATTATATATGACTGAAAGTGAAGGATGCGTGGGTGAAAGGAAGCGCCAGATGCATAAATAAGTGGCTGATAGCTAGGATGCATGGGTGGGTGAAGGATGGATGAAAAGTTGGTAAATGGGTAGGAACAAAGCTTGCCTGGGTGGGTGAAAGTATATGTGTGAAAGGATGCCTGCCTGGGTGGGTTACTAGAATCCTATAGTGGTTTCTTTTGATTGAAATAAACTTAAGGACACATGGGTGATTAATAACAAAAGCATGTTGCTGAAAGGTTTGTACTTGAGATCATGAGACTAGAGTGAGACAGAGAGCCATGTTTGGAACTTTGGATGAATGACTATATGGATGGATCGGTAGTTTCAATGGTGAAGAGTGGATTGAGAGAATGTAATAAAACTTAAATGGTGGTGAGCGGCAAAGCCAAGGGTGAAGAATAAAAAATAAAATACTCAAAGAACAATGCAATGATGAATGTAAGAATCCTTGGGAAGGATAATAAGGAACTATGGTGCTGCTCTGTAGTAGTGTTCGTCTCACCTTTACTTGCCTTGAATGTTTTTTACAAGGTTTCTTTTATTCAAATGGTAGAGGAGGTGGTATTTTAGATTCCTCCAGGGACTCACAGTAGTTTTCAAGGGCAAAATTATTTATCCTTCCTACCCACCCATGATCAATCATCTCCCTCCATACCCATGGCATCATTTTCTATGTGTTTTGCTAAGAGTATTGCTTACAGTTTGACTTTTTTTCTTTCTTGATATGTAGCTTCTCCTGCTGCTATGCCGACCAGGCAGGAGACTGCAGCCTGGACCTGGTGGCAAAAAATGGAGGCCATCAGGGCCGAGAACCAGCGGCTGGTGGCTGGGGAGGATGAGGCAGAAGCTGCTGCAGATGCCCCCGGCCCCAGCCAGGCCCCAACAACCACCCCACCACCACATCACCATGCGGTCCAATGGGTACCCGCCGGCGCCACCACCATTCCACCAGCACTGCTGTTCTCCCTTCTTTCTGCCATTATGAGCGCTGCATCATGCGAAGTCTGGCAGATATTGAAGCCAGGCAGGAATGGTTGGAGAGGCACCTCCAGAAACTCCTAACCTGCTGTTAGTGCTCTCTTCAGCCCCTTTTTATATCTGTTTTGTGGGAGTTAGGGGATTGTTGGGTTTTTCTTTCTTTATGGACATTTCTTGGATACTACTTGGACATTGGTTGGGATTAGGGAGAGGGGTGGGCCAGTTGTGGGTTTGGTATTTTGTTCAGGGAATAATACACTTTTCATACTTTTACATTTTATGATTATGAATGATTTAAAAAAATGGTGGTGGGGTTATTGATTGCTTGTTTTACTTCTCAGTGCTGCCTTTGCCGCAGCCAGTTTTAAAAGTCTGCTGATAGGGTAAACAAAATAGTGATGCGGTACCCTTCCTTGTCAAACTACTCTCTCCTCCTAGTTTCTTCAGTCTACTCTGCTACTACTATATAATATTATTAACCCCTAAGGACTCATAGGGGGTGGGGGGAAATTAAAATTCTATAGAATAATTGCCGTTCAACAAGGATCAATCAACCACAGTTCACTTCTCTTACCTGATTAGATGAAGTGAGGGCTCCATGGTTTCCCAAGGTGCCTTCATGGGGGTGGTAGTATTAGCAGCATGCGTTGCAAGCGTTACTTTTGAAATTGAAGGCAAACTCATCAGAACTTAAGCGAGGTTCCACTCCCTCCTAGGTAACCTAAAACTGTATGATAAGGACTCAGTGAGTGGGGACTATTCATTGAAAGGGAACTTAACAAACTGAAATAAACAAACTAGGTTAATGCCGTTATTATTGTATGCAAGCTTGATGCCAGTCACCAGAGACTAGACTACTAGATCAGACTCAGTCTCAGACACAAGAAGAGAGTATGATAAGCAATAAAAAATAGAATTAATCAGAACAATGTTGCGCTACTATGAACTGTACGAAGTGGACAAGCTTAACCGGCTTAGATGCAAATTAACACAGTGCCTGAATGATGATGCTGGCAATGAGATGCTCGTCTGGGGTATATAAACTGATAAACTGTGCTGACTGGGGTGGATATTGTATAATATATAACTGCCAGTGTGGGCTATATGATCTTAGTTAAGAATAAGATCCTCCTCACCCTGCACTGAGTTGTGTTGCTTTCACCACATTTACCGAACCAAGTGTATGATCAATTAATGGTATAAAATTGTTAAGTCACACCTCAATAAATTACACAGCCTGGGGAAGAGGGTAGTTATTCGATAAATGGTTGGGAAGGGGGATTGAGGGAAAGATTTGACAAAGACAAACACTACACATGGACAACACTCATCTTGGCAACCGACCATCATAAATCTGTTATGGGAGGAAAAGAGGAAATGCATGCATGATGATGAGTGGTACTAGACAAGTACAGGAAAATATATTAATTATGCAATTGTCTGTCTGCCCCCAGAGAGACCCAAGTTACATACATTATATTTATGTTCTGTTGTACCAGGTGTAGAAAGATAGCAAATACAATTAAATGATCTGTAGGAGTAAAAAGCATTGGACTCTCTGCCTGTGAATCTTTTGTTCCTTTTCTTCTTCTTTTTTACTTCTTCACCCCTTTTTTTCTTGTTGCACGGGTGACTATTTGCACCCTCGAGCATGGGTGACATTGTTGCATCCTGCCATAGGAACTGTGTCCCTTTGTGAAATTGAATGTGAATCTTCGGACCCTTGGGTATGCTGTTTGATATGGCAAGTGTGAGTTGTTTTTCCAGTGTGGCGCAGAGTTAAGGGCCTGTAGATGGAAAAACAAAAAGGATATTTAAAAATCAAGGAGAAAACAAAAAGTTAAATTGCAAAAGGAGGACTACAACAAGAAGTCTTTCAGAGGCATCATGGCTAAATCAGACTCTGTTTACAGCAGTTACCTCCAACAATGGGCCACCCCCACCCAATCTCCACTTAGCTTCGGATTTTAGCCAGACAGCACTGAGCACACATACATCGTATACACAAAGAAACATAGCATTTTCCAAATGAAGTAAAAAATCAATGCACTGCTGTCAGTTATACCACACTCACCTCCCACCACAACTACACAGACACGTAGGTCTGGTCTCTGTTGTTGTTTGCCTTTAGACCACTTCAAAGTCATTATCAATCATCCAAATCGGTTGGTTTTAGTGAATTGGAAAAAATCCACCTTCTTCTGGTGGCATGCCCTAAGTTATTCCAATAATAATGTCTGATCCTCCTGACTTGACTCTGACTGTGAGTATGGTGGTCATGGTGTCATCTAAACCAAACATTGGAGATGTCTCTATATCTAGATGCTCCTTGAACCCATTGAGTATATGTGTTTTGTGTGATTGAGAGTGAGTCAGAGTTATGAATGTGTTTGAGAATTGGTTGTATTCATGAGTAGGGTGTTGCTATTTGTATATATTAGATATATTTGTTTAAAAAAACTCTGTAAATAAATTGTGCTTTTTTGGATATGAAATGATTTGCACTGTTTTATAAAATAATGGAGACTGATTTACAACAGCTATATAATAACATTAATTGGAAATGTACAAATAAAATAAAAAGAATATTTTTATAAAAAACAAAAAGACTATGTACTTATGTATTTAATTGTGTAAACTATGTACACATTATGGTGCCGATTACGATCCTGTAAAAACCGGGTAAGAACCGTCGGATGGAGCATATTCTCCGTCCGACGCGTACCCGGTCGTAACAATATACAAACATGGAAGTACGATTCGCACGGAAATGCTATTTCCGTACGAATCGTACAAAACCCCGACCGACGAAAATAAACATACAAATGTGATCCGGGAAAGCACCGACGTGACGTCGGGACGCATGCAGCCTGCCATTCACGAACCAGGAAGTACGATTCGCACCGACGTCATCCCGCACGGAGAATATTTTCCGGCAACAAAAAACTGCCGGGAAATCAGGACGACGCGAACAAGGAGTACCTGCACGCAACGGACAGACATGGACCCGAACCTACGTGTCATCCCGGCCCTCATAGCAGTCGACCTCCTCTACAGGTTACGACGCAGACGCCGCAGAAGGTCAGAACAACAAAGGGAGGGGGAAAGGGGGGGCAGGAGCAGGGGCAGGCCACAAAACCCCCACCAAAGTCACACAGCACACATGCCCTGGACATACCTGACCCCCAGGCCCTGGTCACTACGAGGGGGTGGGGGCGTGTCCAGCAAAGCCAGCGTCTGCCACAACGGAAGTGGTTGACGACGCGAACCAGTAACACAACAATACAGGTACGTCCCGTACACACGCCTCCTGGGGCCTCACCATATTGTAAATGTGCAGGGGAACACACAACTCCCTTCCCCGGGCCAGTTTCTGGCACCAGGGACCACATCCCTCAAGGCCCAGCCAAATTATAAAGCTGGAGGGGGTAATTTAGCCCCCACGAAGTGCCAATAATGGTCCAGGGACCCAATCTGCCAGGTCCTAGACAATTATTAATAAGGGAGGGGGGCGCGACTCTCCCCCTCTTAGGGCCTATTTTAGCCCTGGTGACCTCATCCCTAGGGAGCTGGCCATTAAAGTGTTGGTGCCCCAGAACTCATTCAGGGCACGCATTGTATATTTGTTGAGGGCCCTGGGGGGAGCTTCAATGCCCCCGCAGGCCCAGCTTCCTCACCACCTCCAGCAGGAGCCGGCATTGCTCCTGCCCATAGGCAACACTTAAAAATGCTGCTCCCTGTGGGTTGGAAATTGTTTTCATTTGTTTCCTGCTCACTTCACAGCGGGCAGAAAAACAGGAAAACAAGTCCTATCTCAGCCGTCAGAAGCATTTTTCATGCTCCCACACACTGAGAGTGGACTTACTCTTTGAATTCGCTTGGCGGGAGCTTTGAAATTGCTCCTGCCAAGCGAGAGCAAACACAGGTTTCCCTGACCGCACCAATGTAGGCAGAGAAACCGCTATGTCCAATGGGGTGGGCACGCCAGGGTAAAGCTGGAGCCGGCCCTGGGAGATGGGGTCCCAGGGCCATTAATGGCTCTGTGGGGGTTGGCCAGGCAGCCCCACTCACCCCCCATGCACTCATCCATTCTCTCAAGCACTACGATACACTCATGCAATGACCCAGGCATTAGCCTTGCACTCATATTTTTACTCAGGTCTTTCTCATACACTCATACAATAATCCAGGCACTACCCTTGCACTCATGTTATCAACCAGGCACTACTCTTAGACTTATCTATTCTCTCAGGCACTACCCATGCACTCATCCAATCACCCAGCCATTACTCTTACAGTCACCCTTTTACTCAGGCACTACCCATGCACTCACATAGTTAAGGAGAAACTACCTATTCACACATCCAATCAATCAGACATTACCTACTCAATCGTACAATCACCCAGGCACTACCTTTGCACTCAACAATTCACTCAGGCAATACACATGCACTCATCCATTCCCTCAGGTACTACCTATGCACTCATACAGTGACCCCCGGGTCTTACCCGAGATAATGCAATGTATGCCAGTCTCTCTTTGAACACTGTTCTTCCGATATTTACAAAAGCACTGTCTATACTTAAACCTTGAGATTTATGAATATTTACGGTGTATGCTAAAGGCAAACGAGGCAGTTTTCTCTGAACATACAGAGCATTTACAAGCAAAAAAAGTACAACGGAACACCCAGTCTGTCTTACCGCTTCAATCTGACTAAATGTTATCATCAAATATCTATTCCATCTCTGTTCTGAAATTTCACAAAATCAACAACTTTTCCCATTGCTCCATTTACTAAAGCTTCTTCTAAATTAAAATTACGCTGTAAAATTACCCGATATCTTATAAAAGCATGTAAAGTCTTTTCTAAGCCTGCAGTTTTAGATACAGACTTTTCCAAAGATACAATTTAGCCTGTAGTTTGTCGTTGAGAATAATAGTCACTCCCCGGTGTTCAATTTTATCAATAGCTTCAATTACCACTATTTGCTGTTTTTCCAGTTTCAAAAGTTCTTGATTGAATGTAGAACAATCTTGCAGTGTAGGCATTAGGCAAACTATAGATTTCATTTCTCAAATAATGTTGCACATTACTTCAAATGCTGTGTTTCCAGTTGTAAACAAGTTCCTTAATAGCAGACTTTCTAAAGCTTGTTTACCATGTTTTGTCAAGACACCAATTCTTATGTCTTGAAGAATCTTTATGTAATCTACACCACTTGCTTGTCGCATATTCCTAATAAGTTCTTTATATTCAAAATGTGACCAAATGTTCACATTTCAAAAACTTCCCAAAGATTTCCTAGTGTCTTCATGGTCAAGTGCTTTAAAAACAGGCTCCTCTTACAGGAGTTAGTTGTAGTAGATCTCCAAATACAATTAAATGTTTTCCTCTAAACAGAACATCGTAATCTGTTTTTAAAATTAGTTGCAGTCTCAAATGTACAAAGGCAAGCATTACGTTTGAGACCATGCTCACCTCATCAATGATTAAAGGTTTCATTTTCTTCAGTACTCGTGACACTTCATAACAAGCTTCTCCAGACAGCTTCTGATATTCCAATTTACTATTATGTTCAACTGGTAGCATAAGTAATCTATGTAAAGTAGGGACACATACATCAAGTAAAATACCGGTCATAAACGGGCCAATTCGTGGAAACGGCCCCTTTGCGACCGGTATTTTGCCTTTTGGGATGCATCAACCCAAAAGCAATCAGCAAAATAGGTAATCACAAATTTTGCAATTACCTATTTTGCGCATGCAGTTAGGGAATTGCAAATTGCAATTCCCTAAAAGTGATGCATTATGCATCCCCAAATTACATTTTTGAAATTTGGAATCGCAAATTACCATCTACTTCAACTTGATTGTAATTTGCATTTTTCAAAGTGCATTGTGGTGCATACGGATCACTGACAGAATATTGACAGACAGAAAATCGAGCTACAGGAATATCGAGTCTACAATATCGATGGACAGAATATCAACAGCCTATCTCTACAATGGTAAGTAAAAAAATATCGAAACCAAAATAATGTTGTTTAAAATATCATTTTTTAAATGTCTTAAAAATAATATAAAAATCATTAAATAATAAATATAAATAATAAAAACATAGTTAGAATTATTTAAAAATGTGAAAAACTGATAAATGATAAACGTAATATAAAAAAATTAAACATACGTATTTGTTTTTAATATATATTAACTTGATATTACTAATAAATAATTATTTTATTAAAATATTTAGGTGCCGATTCCGATCCTGTAAAACCCGGGTACGAATGGTCGTACGGAGCGTATTCTCCATACGACTCGTACCCGGGAAATCCTCCTTACAAAGCAGCAAGTACGAATCGTACAGAAATACCATTTCCGTACAATTCGTACAAAACTATTTGTGGTGAAAAAATACCCACAAGTCCGATCCGGGACATCGCGTACGTGACGTCGGGACGGAGTCAGGCAGCGTTTTACGGACGAGCAAGTATGATTTGTGCCTACGATGCGAACAAGGAGCACTGGTACGTGACGGACAGTCATGGACCCCATCCTACGTGTCATCCCGGCCCTCCTAGCCTACGACCTGGTGCACAGTAACCCACGCCGATGCCGCAGGAGGTCAGAACCACACCCAGGGGCAAAGGGGGGGGGGGGCCAGGGGCAGCAAACATAACCCCCACCCAAGTAAAAATGTAAATATGCCCTGTACATTCACGACCTCCAGGGTCTGGTCACTTCGGGGGGCGTGTCCACCAACCCCTACGTACCGTCACAACGGACGTGGACGTGGACGCATACCCATCACCACGACAATGGTGGTACGGACTGTACCCACGCCCCCAGAGCATGGGTATGGCCCATACCACCATTGGAGTGGTGATGTAGGGGTACGTGCCGCACCTGGGTATGGCCCGTACAACCATTGGAGTGGTGATGGAGGGGTACGCGCCGTACCCACGCCCCCAGAGCGTGGGTACGGCCCGTACCACCGTTGGAGTGGTGATGTAGGGGTACGCGCAACGGAAGTGGACGCGTACCCATCACCACTCCAATGGTGGTACGGGCCGTACCCACGCTCTGAGGGCGTGGGTACGGCACGTACCTCTCCATCACCACTCCAATGGTGGTACGGGCCGTACCCACACTCTGGGGGCATGGGTATGGCACGTACCCCTCCATCACCACTCCAATGGTGGTACGGGCCATACCCACGCTCTGGGGGCGTGGGTGCGGCACGTACCCCTACATCACCACTCCAATGGTGGTACAGGCCGTACCCATGCTCTGGGGGCGTGGGTGCGGCACGTACCCCTCCATCACCACTCCAATGGTGGTACAGGCCGTACCCACGCTCTGGGGGCGTGGGTGCAGCGCGTACCCCTACATCACCACTCCAATGGTGGACGGGCCGTACCCACGCTCTGGGGGCGTGGGTACGGTCCGTACCACCACTGTAGTGGTGATGTAGGGGTACGCGTGGTACGCGCCGTACCCACACCCTCAGAGCGTGTGTACAGCCTGTACCACCATTGGAGTGGTGATGGAGGGGTACGCGAGGTACGGACCGTACACACGCCCCCAGAGCATGGGTACAGCTCGTACACC
This sequence comes from Triturus cristatus, assembly GCF_964204655.1. NCBI lineage: Eukaryota > Metazoa > Chordata > Amphibia > Caudata > Salamandridae > Triturus > Triturus cristatus. The sequence goes on from NC_140590.1 coordinate 1,083,273,508, forward strand.
CCATTAATGTGGGGGCACGGTCCGTGCCACCCGTACGCCTCCGGCACCAGTACAGAATGGATACAAGGCGTACACACGCCACGAATGTTGGCTTAGGGCCTGGTGCAGCATATAAGCAGTATATTGGTGTGTGTGTATGCACAGGACAGCAGTGTACTGCACCAAGGGGTGCCGGTGGGTGATTGGGTGGCTGGGTGGCTGAAGAGGACTCCCAGCAGTGGACAGAGACATGGGGGTGGGTGCCCAGGACTCCCAACAGTGGACAGAGACATGGGGGTGGGTGCAGAGGAACACCAGTAGTGGACAGAGACATGGGGGTGGGTGCAGAGGAACACCAGTAGTGGACAGAGACATGTGAGGGGTGGGTGCAGAAGAACACCAGTAGTGGACAGAGACATGTGAGGGGTGGGTGCAGAGGACTCCCAGCAGTGGACAGAGACATGGGGGTGGGTGCACAGGACTCCCAGCAGTGGACAGAGACATGTGAGGGGTGGATGGCTATCACTCCCAGCCATGCCCAGACATATGAGGGGTGGGTGCAGAGGACTCCCAGCAGTGGACAGAGAGATGTGAGGGGTGGGTGCAGAGGAATACCAGTAATGGACAGAGACATGGGGGTGGGTGCAGAGGAACACCAGTAGTGGACAGAGACATGGTGGTGGGTGCAGAGGATTCCCAGCATTGTCCTGACATATGAGTGGTGGGTGCATCATCCTCAGATAACCACAACTCCATGGGTTCATGAACGCATCCCCAAAGTGCGAAAATGTTGAGAGTGCCATATCAACACATCATTGACAGCAGTGTCCCACTCCCATGAGGATGGATGTCTTTCCCCCACTGCATGACACACCACATGTGGGTGTGACGACAAATGACACATGCATACCCACCCCTGGTGGATGCAGCACAATACACACACTGAGAACATGTCACAAGACTGCATAGTTATGTGAAAGCCTACTAAACTAAGAGAGTCAAAGGGAATACACACTGTCACGCACATTGCAGGACTGATAGGAATGTACAGGTGCTGGCACAGCCACCAAGTAGTTGTCTCCCATGGAAGGAATAGGGTGGACTTCCCACAGTTACAATGACCACAATTGTCAGTCAGGTGACCAAATACCCTGCTGAACAAGTACCAATTGTGTGCTAAGCTGGGAATACACACATGCATAGTGCGGAAAAGGGACAATTTCCACATGGAGGCATGGCAACATACTCTATACACAAGTACAGTGACTACCAAGGATGGCACAGACGATGCAGCCGGAGACATTGCTGAGCAGGCATGGGCCTAATTGAAGTGATCCGTCAGCCACCAAGGAAATGTAGACACAGGTCAGCACAACAATTGTGCAACTCCCTGCAGGGAAGATGTCAGGTGCCACAGAGGAAGGAACACTCCTTGGGACAATGTCTCCCAACACAAAGAGCATACACGAGCAAAGAATCTTTGCAGAGACCTTGTGATGGCACGCAGATACCAGGATCCACCCCATGAGCACCATACTACAACATTTCCCAGACACCTAACACATGATCACCACCCCAACTCATGGAGCATCAGCACTAACATCAATACCTGAAAATCAATTGTGTTCAAAGGGAAAACAAAATGCTTTATTCAGCAGTAAAATAAAATGTATAAAAGGACACTATGTACAAAGGCCATAGGCCAGTCCAGATGCGATGTGCTGGGGGGGGATACATGTCCACGCATCTCCCCTAGCTTGCCTCCACATTTGAAAACTCTGGTTCATCGACTGGGGTGGGGGCATCATGTGGGGAAGGACCAGGCACCGCAGGGACAGGAAGGGAAGGGTAGGTGTTGTGGGTGCAGGGACGGACGACTCCACCACAGGGGGTGGGGCGGCGGCAAAGGTGGAGGTTACTATGGCGCTGCACTTGTCCGCAAGCTCTTCCAGCATCTCCCCTGCACCCGAATGAACCACAGGCCCCAAGGAGGGGGGGGCGGAGGGATGGATTGCAGCGCTACTGGGGGAGGTGGTGGACAGGGGGGGACTCAACTCCCCTACCCGTGGAGTACCTTGCCTGTTTGCGCAATGGTGAAGCAGTGGGGCTGAGGCCCAGCACAGCCAAGTAGGTCTCCTTCTCAGACTGTGGGGCAGGGGAGCCGAGGGGTGTGACATTGGAGGGACTGGGGAGTGAGGCATGCGGACTCCGACTGTGGCTGTGAGGAATCAAGGTCCGAGGCGCCTACCCAGCGTCTAGGAACTACATGTCCCATCAGCCCTAGAACCAGGAAGTGGGCGTCTATATTAGGATGCCATGCACGGCAGGAGGTGTGCGTTATTTTGAATCTAGCGGATCAGAAGACAACACCGTTTATCTTGGCTTCGGTGCCACGGGGGAAAAGGATATCGTAGAAGGAGCCGTTGAGGAGGTATAATCAGGTGAGCGGTTCCGCTTATGCTCGGCTGAGCAAGAACCCACGAACAGCCCCGCCACAGCCGTGACCCCTACCTGGGTGCTCGCCTTTCCTCCACGGCACGTTAGACGGCTCGGACGAGTCGTCTCCCGTTCTTATTGAGAAATCGGTGCTCGGAGGAGCACGAGATTTGGCAAGGCTCGTAGGAGCTGACCTCAGCCCGGCTCAAGCGCAGGTGAATCGGAGTACTCCTGAGAGGATCAGAAGCTCCGGAGAACAGTGCTCAGAGGAGCACGACATTCTGGCTTGGCTCGGAGGAGCTAAACTTAACCCGATACAAGCGCGGGTGAATCGTACAACTTCCTTAATATAGCCTTTACTAAGGAGAGCAAGGCTCGGAGGAACACAAACAGAAGGGGTGTTCTGGGATCAGTGACTGTCTCGGCTGGGATAGAATACCAACTAATCCTAAATCGGATATAGGGAACTTAGCGTGTTGATCCTCACCCTTGTGAAGGAGCGCTACTTCGTGTGTACAATAAGGCGGCGGTGTACTCGCAGTGGAAGCCATCCTTCGTTACTTTTGAACACTTTTACGTTGAGGGGGTGTTTTCAACAATGGGAGCAATGGTCTGAAGGAAGACCTCAGCTCCTCCTTATCAAATCACAATCCCCAATAAAGATTGGTTCTGTTGGATGCTCAAGAAGAGCTTGTGTAAGGGGTCATGATTGAGTACTACTGGGAGCGGAATCTCAGATAGTTATTTACTCTGCATACTGGAACTAAGGGTAATAATATATACTAGTGAGATCTTATGAGAGTAGACTGTATATATGAGCCTTGTGTGAATATGTCTTCTTTATCTTTTTAGATTCTTGTCCCTGCTGACCCTTCCCCCATCCTTTCCCTCGCCTGATCACCTCTGGGCTCCGTAACCCTTGGTTGGAGTCCGGGGATATCAGGAGGTGGACATATATAGCATCGCCCGGATCCTGAGGAGCTCTGTAAGCCTAACAGTGGCTGCGAGTCTGCCTGTGTGCCCTAGACCCAGTGGGTGTGTCTTCTACCCCCTGAGTGGGCGTGACTGGAGGTGTGCGCTTTCCCTTCCCTGTTGGTGTGCTGGCTGTTTCTGGTGTGGTGCCTGCCTGGGAATGTGTGTGTGTGCTTGGGACAGGCATGGGAGTGGGAAGTGTGGATGGTGCAGGGGTAGGTGGGGGGACCAAGCGCTGCAGGAGACCCACTGCTGCCGTCAGTGACAAGTCCATGGACCTCAGCAACATCCGTTGGTCAGACATCGCTGATGACATGCCCTCCATGTACGACACCATCTGTGTCAGCAGTGTGGTGTGGCCATGGACGACAATCAGGATCGATGTCTGCCCAACCTGCAACTGCCACTGAATGTCCACAGACTCGGCAGTGAGGGCAGCAGGGGAGACAGTGGCAGGGGGTGCGGTGCCTGGCATGAAGGAGACACATTGTTGCCCTACACGGACAGAAGGGACCGGAGCAACTGGGAGGGCGGTGATGGGAATGGAGGGGGCGGTGACAGTTGTAGTGCTTCTCCCCTCAGGGAGTTCAGTCTCGGACCCGTCAGCATCGTAGTCTGTGTTGGAACTACCCAGGTCCTCCGCCGCCCTCCCCTCGCCCTCCGTGCCACTTGATGCTGACGACTCGCTAGGAGTGGTGGCACTGGTGCTGGATCCCTCCTCCACGTCTGTGTAGGTGTCTCCCTCGGTGGCCCCCGATGATGCTGTGGGCGAGGTGAAGAGACAGGAAATAATCAGTCACCTGTGTACATCTGACACATGAGTCCAAATATAATAGGTCACAGTGCATATCATGAAATGCATCATGAGTAACATCTAGATGACTCCGCTCATATGTAAGCCCTGCACTCCCCAGTTGGTTCACCCACCATGCCACCTTAAATAATAAAAATCAGGACACAAACAGCAAATAACTGGAGATCAAATTATACAGAGAAGCTAGTGTCTGTGAACAGTGGAGCACAGCCAGACTATGAAGGCATGCCACCCCTTGCTCACTGTGAACGAAACAGTATTGGTGCACACAATGCCAAATTACAGACGCCAATGCTGAAGGTGTACCCACACTCATAGACCTGTGAGTACTTTAGAAAATCCAAAGAAATACTTTCTGATTCATTGGGAATCACAACACTTCACACAATTGACAAGTTTGGAATCTGTGAATGTTCCACTTGTGGAACTGAACACACATGTTCATGAATATCAGAAGTCACACAAGGAGGTGCACACACAACTACATTTACACAGTCATTGTATGAGCTGCCAGCCTAATGCCAAGAAGGCATTGTTAAGAATAAATGTGGTATCAGGAAGTACATATACATGGCACCACAGTGGTCCGGATGACTGGACACCGGTGAGTTGGCATCAGCAACAACCAAGGACTGACCCTAATGCAAACACACTGTGGGAACATGGACATGTATAATTTGTGAACAAATTTTGGACAGAACTGTGCCTTTGTGTGAAATGTGCCAGCGTGTTCCCCCAAAGTGTAAAGGTGGTTTCTTGTGCACTTCCTTGGGAGACTTCTGTAATGCAGGCACATTATTGCCCTTCACAATAATCAAAGTGAAGCATCGAAACTATTGGGACATGTTGACAAGTGTAGTAAGTGCCAAGGTACAAGACTTCTTGAATGACAACTTAAAACATGCCACCTGTCACATGGCCATCTGTACCATGATGACACAGTTGGAAACACATCTTACCCACTACCTGTCATGTGGATTGGCACACATGTCCAGACACAGGACAATGCATTAGCCAATGGCCCTGAAATAGTGTTGGAATAAGGAGCACCTGCACTGAGGAGACACCCTGATAGGAACGAAGAATGTCCACACAGATATCAGCACACACAGACCAAATCACATAGCATTGGGAGCACACAACGGTGCCAATAATGGATGAGCTTGAAACATGTATTGTAACTTTTGACACATGCTGCAAAGCACAAACGTGACACCCTGCACAACATGTCTGGGTCACTGCACGTTGAGTGTCAGTCCAGACAATTAGCACACACAGGTCAGACCTGGCAAGGAGACATAAGGTTTTGACATTTATGCCTTTCCTGCACAAACCCCCCATACATGAGACAATGTGATTGAGACAGAGCAAGTAGTTATACCTCTCAATCTGTGTTTACTATAAGGGGAATCAAGAACTCCGAAATGTATTCAACATCACCTCGTGAGTCAGACCACACATATATCTGTGACAAACAACCATCAACTGATAGTTGTACATAGACACACAGGCACTGCCCAGTGTGAGTATGCACAAGCCTAATGGGGCCACCCTGTACAGTGAACACATGTAGCACACTTTACGTTAATACAAATTAGGGCAGGGAACAATGCCACAGAGGCCAAACTATGCTGAACACACAGAGACTGGCCACAGTGTGTGATGCCACACATGATTCCTAGGATAAGGTGTCTCATGGGACAGTAGTGGGCACACTGCTCCATGGTCGTGGAATGATCTGACTTTAACTGGAGCAACCATCCCGGCCCTATGCATATCTCCCACTCATGCACATCATGTCTGAGGCCACTACATTGGTCATGCATGCTGCAAGGGTGTGTATTTAAAACCTCACACTCCTATGTGGAGCCTCAGGACAGTGCCAACAATTATGGACCCCCAAATGAGTGGACAGGACAGGGCACAGGCAAGGTACCAACACATGTCACAGACCACCCCCACACATGATGCAGAAAGCATTGTGCACCGTGATGAACTTGCAGCCTAGATGACCATGTGCAATAGTGATTACACACAGACCAGGGACCACATGTCAAGGAGGGGAAGGGAGGAAGAACAGCAGCGGTTCACTAGGGGGAAAAGGAGATGCACTGCACATTTAAACCCTGGCAGTGAATCCATGCAACTGAGCACTTCCAAAAGCTTGTGACACACAACAGACACACATGTACCTACCCCCTTGCTGCTGCTGCTTCTCCTGTAACCGCCTATCCATGTCAGGGAAGACCACCGCCAGGACACGCTTCATTTGGTGGGTCAGGCACCAGCGCCCGCCGTGTTTTCGTGCTGGTGAGTCCCCCAGCAGGACCCGGGCGATCCTCCTGGTCCAGCACCGGATGTCCTGCCAGCGTTTCCTCACCTGGGCCAGGCGCCGACTGCGACCCTCCACGGAGATCACGGCCCTGACGGCCCACTTCCATATCTTCCCCTTCTCGTAGGCGGTTACCTGTGAGGATGACAAAGTGAGAATAGATCACTACACCTGCTCCATGTCACAGAGACACACATTAGAACATCTATGATTTGTTGAACAGGGCATAGCATTTTGCAAACTAATAGCACCTTCGTCATAGGGAAATTCGCCTCGGTGTAAGCCCCAATGCACTACATGGCATTGGAAGTACACAGGTGGCATGAGGGGTGCAACACACTCCGTGATCATGGCACACACTTTACATCAAAAGCAACACAAGGCTGATGGACAGCACCTCCAAGCAGTCACATGCCCCAGGCCACTGACCCAACCTCAGCAGAGTACACAGACACACACAGGCACAGATAAATCACCTGCCAGTGGCAATAGCGGATACAAACATCACTCTGCCCATGTGCCACTTGCCTGGGGGTGTCACAGGCATTGGGCTAGCCCAGCTAGTCAGACACAAAGCACGGCTTACTTCTTATATCAGATGGGTTGAGCAGTTGCCTCCTCCATGCAGCTGTGGTGCAACACTCCACGTAGACACTCACCCACATGACAAGGAACATTCACACACATCAATGTCCAGGTGGCGTACACATCATTTGGTCACTCTCACCACAGCTCCACTCAACTCACACACATCTGTGGGTACAGTCACCTGTCACACCGGGGGGAACACTGTATCACCTCAGGACTATAGAACAAGAATGGCCAAGAGGATCAGCCATGCTGAATGTGCCATGCACCATGCAGTGAATGTCACAGTAAGCACAATGCAAGTGAGGAGTGCACACATGAACCACATCATGCTCTGCATGACAGACATAAGCCATTCTTCCCCCCCTGGGACCCACTCTAAACAACATTGCATGTCTGTCACACCTGGACACAATGCCAGAAGTGCCAGTCACAAAAAGAAGGGGCACAGTCAAAGGGAGCGGAGTCAGCACTCACCTGCTGCCCTGGTCTACCATACAGGCTGGGGAACTGTGGGAGGATGACGTCCAGCAACGCCTCATTCTTCTTCTGGGTGAAAGGCTGGGCCCTCTCCACAGTCCTTGACATGGTGCCAGGGGAAGCCAAACAGCAGCAGTGGTGTCGATAAAAGGTTGTGCAGGCAAGTGCCCTCTCATGGGTCCTGGCTGACTTATATCTGCCATGCTGGGCTATTTCCTTTACAGGTGTACCGAGTGATTGGTCAGACTCATTAACATCCTACGTTTCCTCCAATCCCTTTGAACATACACCAGTGACAACATTAGCATGTTTTCAAATGTGATGCATCATGTAAAGTCAACAACCACTTTGCAACAATGTATAAGCTGGCCAACTGCTTTTTCCAGGCCCATCATGGAAAATGTTGATATTGAAACTGGGTATCCGTGACAACCAGCATGCATTTAGGCCCTAATACTTGTCCCTTATGTGTCCCCATTGTGATTTTAAAATACCCACACCGGTACGGTGCATTTCACACGTACACCTAGGGCACCACTACTCTAGTGATACGGCCCGTACACGCATGTGTAGGGGTCCCATCCCTATGGGAGTGTTGCCGTAGGCGTACGCCATAGTGATACGGCCCGTACACACGTGTGTAGGGGTCCTATCCCTATGGGAGTGTTGCCGTAGGCGTACGCCATAGTGATACGGCCCATACACACGTGTGTAGGGGTCCTATCCCTATGGTAGTGTTGCCGTAGGCGTACGCCATAATGATACGGCCCGTACACATGTGTGTAGGGGTCGTATCCCTATGGGAGTGTTGCCGTAGGCGTACGCCATAGTGATACGGCCCCTACATGCGTGTGTACGGGCCGTATCTCTATGGCGTACGCCTAGGTCAACACTACCATAGGGATACAACCCTTCACACGCGTGTACGGGCCGTATCTCTATGGCGTACGCCTACGGCAACACTCCCATAGGGATGGGACCCCTACACACGCGAGTACGGGCCTCATCTCTATGGCGTATGCCTACGGCAACACTCCCGTAGGGATACGACCCCTACACACGCGTGTACGGGCCGTATCTCTATGGCGTACGCCTAGGGCCACACTACCATAGGGATACGACCCCTACACACGCGTGTACCGGCCGTATCTCTATGGCGTACGCCTACGGCAACACTCCCATAGGGATGGGACCCCTACACACGCGTGTATGGGCCGTATCTCTATGGCGTACGCCTAGGGCAACACTACCATAGGAATACGACCCCTACACACGTGTGTACGGGCCGTATCTCTATGGCGTACGCCTACGGCAACACTCCCATAGGGATACGACACCTACACACGCGTGTACGGGCCGTATCTCTATGGCGTACGCCTACGGCAACACTACCATAGGGATACGACCCCTACACACGCGTGTACGGGCCGTATCTCCATGGCGTACGCCGACAGCAACACTACCATAGGGATATGACCAGTGTGTACACGTACGTGTGTACGGTCCGTAAACACACGCATACTCCTACCCAACCCCTATATAGTGATACGACCGTACACATGCCCTCAGAGCGTGTGTACAGTGCGTTTCACAGCTTACACAGGTGATAGGAGGCGCACAGGAAAGAAATGGAGGTGTCAGACTCGCACAAGGATGGACATCAAGTCATTGTCAGTGCAGTCCTACATGTGTAGGGCCTAGGTGTGTCAGGCAGTGATGTGGCACATGTCTCCTCATGTTTTAACCCAATAGTTGTGTGATGACCTGTGTACACATGTCATGTGTGATGGGGCACTATGTGGGACACTTCCCCTTCACACCTTTTACATGTGTGCATGTAGTTCAAACTTGTCATGCACTGCATCACTCGCATGGCACAGTCACCAACACCCGCAACTGTCCCCTGATGCCAGGTACACGGATGATGACACCTGACATCTAACTACCAGCGCGCCCCGATGTGACTATGTCATGTGTGTGTCATGTGTTCCCATGAGCTTGCTGTTGGTGTTCCGTCAACTGCATCTGCTGTAGCTGCATCCAACATGTGTCTGTGTGTAGATGCCCATGTCACACTATTACGCACACCAGGACACATGTGGAATCACACATAACGTGTGTCTGTATGCATCAAACAGAGACTTGCGAGCTGAGGACATATCTGCGTAGTCTCAATGTCTGTGTGATCAGTTTTGACATGTACCCCTTCATGGCAAGGTGTGTGGTCTGTCCTTTTTCTATGACATGTGACCTGTGCGTCTAGCTTGCCGCCAGCTGTCTGTATGAGATGACATCCTTCAAATGCACATATGTGGATGTATGTCACTCCTGTAATTTGTCTGGCTGTTCACTCACACTGGCCCACAGCTACTTTCATGGCATGTCATGTAGACCTTGACAATCCACGTTTGTAGCTGGCTCTTGGTAGGAGTATCACCTGGCTGGCATACGTGTGCAGGTTGTATTGCACAGTATAGACTCTGTATGTAGCATATGTGTATTAGCTGTTGAACATGTGCTCAGTTCATTGACATTGGTGTAGTAATGTACTCAATCTTCGTTATTCCTTCCAAATTTCTGCAGGGCACCGCCTCTGCCCCGACCAATGCCAGACTTGGGTGCCATGAGGGAACGTGACTGCATACGCCGCTACAGATTCCCTCAACAGTTAATTGAGGACTTGACAAACAGGCTGGCACCACACCTCCAACCGCGACACAGTTATCCGACTGCGCTGACCCCCAAGATGAAGGTGATGTCAGCCCTACATTTCTTTGACACCGGTACGTTTCAATTCACCATAGCTGATGTGGGTGGCATGTCCCAGACCATGTTCAGCCGTGTCCTGCATGATGTTTTAGGAGCCATGTTGGAGCACCTGGATGAATTCATCCATTTTCCAACTCGTGAGCAGTTGACAGGTATCAAGGGTGAGTTCTATGCCCTGGGAGGGATGCCCCATGTAATTGGGTCCATTGATGGGACACATGTGGCTTTGGAACCACCACAGGCACAGGAGGTAGCCTATCGAAACTGTAAACATTATCACTCCATTAATGCCCTTGTGGTGTGTCTTGCTAACATGCTGATTTCCCATGTCTGTGCACGTTTTCCAGGGTCAGCACACGATGCCTACATCATGAGGCGTAGCAGGGTGCCAGAAATGATGCTGCAGCTGCACAATGAACGAGCATATCTTGTTGGTGGGTAGACTCTGGTTGTCCAGTATTTAGCGATGTCTTTGTATGTGACGGTATCTCCTGACCCACTTCTTTACATGATGTTTCCATGTAGGGGACTTTGGCTATCCCAACATGCCATGGCTGGTGACGTTTCTCCGCAGCCCCAGAACAGCTGCAGATCACCGTTACAACAACACCCATGGGCAGACCAGGCGAGTGATTGAGAGGACGTTTGGCCTCCTGAAGAGCCGATTCCGTTGCCTCCACAAGACAGACGGGTCCCTCCCATATGCACCGGTGAAGGTCTGCAAAATCTTCCTCGTGTGCTGCATGCTGCACAACATGGCAGTGGAGAAAGCTGTGCCACTCATCCTGGATCCCGATGAGCAGCTCATACGCAACTTATTCTCATAACGGTGAGTCCCTGGGTCTGAGTGTGCATGCTTGGAGCCTTGTGTGGCATGTGTTGCAATGTGTGTGTCCAGCTGACTGTATGCTAAGTGACTTTGAGGTGTGTTCTGATGTGTCACTCGAGTACTGATGTCATTCCACACATTTCAGCTGACACACTCATTTGACAACTAGCATGGTGTCAACCTTAGTCATGTAGAGTACATGACCATGCATGCGGATGACTATGTTTTTCTTGACTTCTTGTGTGTCTGTCATCCCCAGGTAGTTGTGCATGCTGTCTGCTCGTGGCATCGATGTGCTCCTGCTATTCCTCATGAGTATTGCAACGTGTGCTGAATCAGCGTTACATGCACGAACATGGTCAAAAGTCTTCTTTGGGTAAGGATTGCAGCAAGGCATTTTGGGTGTGGTAGTTGTTTGGAATGTGTGGGCACTGCTCCTCTGCAGGTTGTTACTATGCATACATGTCGACTCACCATGGGGCACATGACATGTAGCATGACTCACATGAATTGATAGTCACACTTCGTGACAGTCATCTGTTATGGGATTGTGGATTTTGATGAAGGCATCAATGTGTGTACAACTTCCCTTGGAAACATACGGGAGGCTACGGGTGGACATATTGCGGGACATCCCCATAAGAGGCTCAATGGGGAATTTCAGCCTCTCCGTGTGCAGTAGGGGATGTTTGGCTCACCCCCTTCACTTGTGTGCCAGTCCAATGGTTTTATAGCATCTGTGGTGCAAAGGGGGTGTCCAGTGTAGGTCCCACATGTTAATCTAATAGACCTGTGAGTCTGTTAATATTGATGCATTTCCATAGATGTGAGCCTGAGTAATAAAGGTGTTTCTCAGCCTCCAAGGTGCCTCATCTCTGTCAATGCAGGTCTCTTGCCACTGTGCATGCAGCATCTCTGGCATGGTTGTCAAGGATTGTGCATATGAGTCTATGTGTAGATTAGCAACCTGCATGCTGTTCTTCATGTATTTGATTCTCTATTGTGCATTAAGTCCATGGCTGTGTATGTGTTTTGGCATGTTGGTCCCCACAACGGGCCGTCAACACCTTCTGGGGTGGGTTTCCTTTGCGCAGCTCGGCATTCAGTTTCATGATCCGGTGTCAGTCATCTTTGGTGATTGTGCATCCTTTGTCTCTGAGTGTGCCATTGAAAACTGGTAACTCCTTCCTTGACATACACCTGTTGCAGTAGTCCTTTCTGACATCCTAGTCTTTGTGTGGAAATTGTGGCATAGTTCCCAGGACATGCCGCCTGCTGTTGCAGCCACTGCAGCAAGGGTACACGTAGTTTCCAGATTTGGCAACACACACACATCAAAGATGCTCCTCCCTCAACCCATTCATTTGGCTGTCATCAGTTGTCCGTGCCACAGTTGCGGCCACGCGGTGCCAAAGGCTAGACCGTCTGCACATGCAACGTGCACATTGCACGACCCTCAGGTCCTTGCATGACCCACATCACACTACCGTCTGATGTTGCAGCCACCCTCCAAGCAAGGTCCTTCCACACATCTCCCGCCTGCTCTCAGGCATACACTAAGCGCACACACAACACCTTTGCATGATGAGTGTGCAACTCTGACTGCCTACACAGCGTTGCCACGCCTTCCAGGCCCTGTCACACCCACCAGGTCATGTCCCTCCCACTCCCCACCGGCTCTGTACCCCGGCAAGGCCATGGGAGTGGGACTCAAGGCTTCTGCATGTAGTATGCTGTCGTCGTGAGGCACATGGCACAGGTATCATCTCTCAGCGTGTCAATCTACAATGTGTCCAGGACCCCCCTCTCCACCATCACATGCGCACACAACCTCATCATCAACTCGTATGCCATTGACAGCCAGGTGCTCCTCACCCTCACCAAGGACGCAGACATTTCCAGTTCCAATATTCAAGATTGCATGAGATCCATTGATGAATGGCAGAACAGCAGCCACCTGAGGCTGGACTTGTACAGGACTGAGGTCAACATCTGAGGATTGTCCACTTACAGCTGGGTCAACTGCTTGTGTCCCACCTGCAGAAGCCCCGCACAAGCACCCAGTGTCCACGCACAGAAGATGGTGTGCATCATGGATTGCTTGCTCACATTTGCCATGGTAATCACCAGCATCTGTAACTCAGACTGCAACACCCTCTGCATTATGCACATGATCCCCAGATAGATCCACTCCAAGGAAAGACGGACCATCTCCCAGGTCCACGACAACATCCGTGTCAACTACTGCCCTGCCCTCTACGGAGCAGCCACATCCAAACTCCCGGGACACTTGTCCACATCCAGGCTGCATCTGCACACCTCAGCAGCAACATCCCGTGCCCCAGCCACATAACCGTCCAGCAGAGATAGCTGCAATGGATCACTGTGTGCTGCAGGATGACCTTCAGACTCCCCACCCACACTCAGGAGGCAGGCCACAACCCCGACCCAAAACCAACCTTGTACCACTGTCTTCCGAGACCCCGTAGTGCCATCTTCGTGCATCCAACCTTGACCTGGCCACCATTCTTCAGATCCACCGTACTCCAGCATGCAGGACATAGTTCTCCCACCTGGGAACACATACCTGGGACTCCCTCCCTGGGAACCTCCAAATGAGGCATGACCTCTACGCCTTAATGTTACTCTTCCAAATAGGTCTGTCCGCACAGTATTGCAAGCACCCCCTCAGCAGCTTGAGGCCATGACAGGTGAGTATTGTGCTCCATGTCTGCATTGAATGATACATTGTGACCCATGTGTGTCCTGTACCAGACTCAGGTCCCAGGGTATGGATGGGTGGAGTTAGTTCAACACTCAGGCATAGTTTGACATTTACACACACATGTTGTGGACTAATGCCAAATGACAGCAACATCTCATGTCAAAAAAAAGATTTTATTTTTGGTGGGGTAAGTCTTTTGGTAGATGTACTAAGGTGCTCTACCGGGTGCATAGAATCCAAAGTTCACAGGGGGAGATGGCATCCTTGTCAGTTGGAGTCATCTGAGTCCAGACCACAGTGTTGGTCATCATTGGTCAGACTGTGACCAGCAAGTCCATGTGGCAGAGAATGTCATTGGGTGAGGTGCTGCTGTTGCGCCAGAGGGCCACGTGCCAGGCCAGGTGACCTGGGAGATGTGGATGGTCCGCTGACTCTCACGGTCTTTTCCGTGGATGACCCACCTTCCTGGGGGGACCCTCAGATGCAGGCCTTGACGATGTCTGTGATGCTCCGTCGGACGAATCCTCCTCCTCCTCCCTCCCTGTGGCTGGTGGTGGTCTTCGCCTGGTGTCACAGGGAGGGTTGCCCATGTTGTCAGCGATCCGACAGAGTGAACGGCTCATGTCCGTTTGCACCGCCAGGAGCTCAGCCAGTCGTGCCTCCATCCGTCCTTGGTGTTGTTGTTGACTGGCATGTTGCTCGGCCTGCAGGTTCTTCATCTCGTCGCGGGTCCCCTTCATCTCTGTGAGGCTCGACACTACCTGGCTGATGCCCCTGGTGTCACGCCGGTATGTGTCCAGGATGTGGCGTATGTGTGACATACCGGTTCCCTCAGCTGGCTGGTCAGGTTCTCGCCTCCGCCTGCCTCCACTCCCACCACCCGTGCCCACACGAGCCTGGCCTGCCGTTGTGGGCACATCGGGTCTACGGGACCCCTGAGGGATGGCATTAGCGGGGTCGTCTGCCTCCTCCTGGGTGCCCGGAGAACCTTGTCCCTCCTGGTCAGACTGGCTGTGTTGTTCAGTGCGAGCAGGGCTCCTGGGTGTCTCCTGGGATGTGGCAGGAATGGGGGTGGTGGTTGGCACCGATGTACCTGACGCAGGTGCTGCAGGGGCTTGGGCACCAGAGGGGCCAGGTTGGTTGGGGTCATCCACGGAGTGGTGAGAGTCGTCGCTGCCGGTGGGATCATCTTCACGCTGAGCCTGGGACTGTGATTGTTCCCCCCATTATTGGGGGGAGGTCGATGACGTTGCCCTCTGTGTGAGAGAGAGACAATGTTAATTCTGTTTCATGCCACATCCATGTTTCATACATATTCAAGTTGTCACAGTTCCACCAGGTAGTTGGATGTGCCTAGCATTCCTCTTAATGTCCACTTGGGGATGGGTATGGTGCGGGAGACGGATTGGTATGTTCTCCTGAGTGTTTGACCAGTAGAATTTTGGCTCGGATGCTTATTTGGCTATGGATTGGTCTTGTTGTGTCACATGTCCATTGTGAGAGTGGGTAAATTCATTGCCTGCCCTGGGGGTGTGTGCTTGTGTGAGGGGGGTGTGTGGCCGGGCCTGCTGTTGGGTGTAGTGTGATTTGTCATTGGGTCTCCCAGGTGATGTGTCTGACCCCTCATGGTGCATGCTGGAATGACAGTGTGTGAGAGTTCCTGTGCTAGATATCTGAGCTTGTGGAGTTGTTGTTTGAGTGTACAGTGGTCACAGGAGGGCCTTGTGCTGCCTACAGCAGGGCAAAGTGTCAGCTACCTTGTCAGTACTTTGAAAGTCCCTGTGCATTGGTCATGGTGCATGGGTATGTACTGAGGCCATATGGGCTGTGGGCATTGGTGTCTGCTTCTGAGTTGCACAATGTGTTGTGTGAGCCCCACCCTCCCAGCATCCCGGACATCCAGTCTTGGGTTTGTGGTTGGTGTGGCCTGGGACATGGCATTGCCTTTATTTGTGAATGGGGCATGGAGACGTTAGTGGCATGAGCGTGGTTTTTGAGTGTGGTTGTGTGCGGTGAGGGCTTGGGGGAAGTTGCGTGCATTTGGTGTATTCGTGGTGTGGATGCCATTCCCCCCATGTTACGTGAAGTTGTTTGTGTGCTCACCAGGCTCTGTGACTCCTTCGACTCCGTGTACTCCCACCGGCGTAAGCGTGGCCATCACCTTCTCCTCCCAGGGATGGTAATGTACGGGTATGCGGGGCAGCCCACCTCCAGTGATGTTACTCTGGGCATATTCCTCGTTCCTTTTCCTCTTGACTGCCCTGCGCAGATCGTACCACCTGGATTGGCATTCATGCCTGGTCCTTCGGATGGGCGCAACAGCATTCACCTTATCGACAATCCTCTGCCACAGGCTTGGTTTTTGGGCTATGCTGGTCTGTCTGACCAATGTTCCCAACAGCTGTGGCTCGACTCTGATAACTTCCTAGACAAGGAGGTCCAGCTCCGCCCTTGTGAACTTTGGATTCTTGTCTGTGGGTGTGGGAGCCGGCCTCGTGGCGTGGTCCTGTTCCCCCTCGCTAAGCCGCACGAGGTCCCATGCACCTCGGGGCTCCTCCATTTTGGATTATACATCACTCCACGTGACCACCTGCGTGACCCCGCTTCACCCGGCCTCTGTCCCAGCGAGGCCCGACATCGAGGCGCCAACCCCTGGCCCACGGGATACCACGTGAACCCTTCCTACTCCCGGCGGAGGGCAGTATCGATGGGACCCCCAACCGTCCTTCCACACCTAGGTGCGATCGCCCCACAGCTCTCTGGGGCCTGGCACCTCTCCTGCTGGGCGTCTGGCTGCTCCCTACCCGGCCTCTCCGCCCCCTCCGGGCGCAAGGGTCCGGACATCAAAGGGCTCCAGTCCTATATCTGGGGCGACCCGACAACAGGACTACAGTTGTATCCCGGAGTCAAGAGCCCTGCTGATCAGATCGCGGCTGACCCTACGGAAGAAGACTCATCCTGAACCCACACTCTGAGCCCTGCTGACGACGTCGCGGCTCCACCGTGCTTAAAGACCTTCACGAACCTTTGGGGCCCTGCTGACGCCGTCGCGGCCCGACCTTGTTGAACCTTACCATCAGAGCCCAGCTGACCTCGTCGCGGCTCGACCGAAGCGGAACTACCACCCGAGCCCTGCAGACGCCGTCGCGGCTCCCCACGTCCGAGCCGCTCTGAGCCCAGCACTCAAGGTCTGGCGCAGAGCCCTCCCGTACCTGGTTGGTACTAAGACTGTCCCGCTACCCTATCCCTCCAAAGACATTGAGACTCTTACCGGATCCCTCGATCCCACTGTAAATATTGAGCGTACTACTTTTGATAAAGAACCAAGTCAAGCAACTGATACTGAGTCCTGTGTGGTGGTGTTACTGGGCCCAGTGCGATCATAGGAGAAGGACCTCCCCGAAGGGGGCTTCTCAGCGGCGCTCGGCTATACCTTGCGGGAGGAAGGTGCCCCGGAATAGTCTCCCCAACTCCCCGGTGGTCCTCCCTCCAACATTTGGTGGCCAGCGACGGGATCCGAGCCAGACGCAATCGTACAGGCAAGTAACGCACCCACTACCTAACCAGACGGAAAGAAAAGGGAACCATGGAAGGCCAAGAAGCAACCGTGGCCGCAATCTTCCAGCCGGAAAGGTTGGAAGAATCCACCCACAAAGAACTGAAACAATTCTGCAAGGACAAAGGGATCCCAACCACAGGATTGGGCACCAAGGAAGAAATGCAGAAAGCCCTGAAAGCCTGGACAGAACCCGAGACCACTCCACCAAGGGACCTCGGCCCGGGACGGAAACCTGCCGACCCCAACCCCGACAGATGGGGGGCGAACCGTCCCAGAAACCAGCCTTTCCCATGAAGAAATCCGAGAACGGGAGAGGGTCCGGACACACGAAATGGACCTCGCCCGACTCCGGCTGGACGGTGAGCTCCTACTGGCGGAGAAGAAAATAGCCTTGGAGCAACTACGGCTGCAAGAGGAAATCGAGGAAAAGAAACAGCATCAGGAACTAGAGGAGAGACGGCTAACCCTCGAGCACGAGAGGAGCCTTAAAGAACTTGAACTAAAAGCTAAAACGGGGGAGACCAGCAACCCCGGAGCCCGGGACGCTCTGCCCGTGACCGAGCCAAAGGTTCACATCCCCAAGGATGTCGTCAAGGAGTACTATAAAAATGACGACATCCAGCAATGGTTCCGAGCGTACGAAGTAGCCATGACCTCCCATCGGGTACGCCGGAAGGATTGGGGTGCCGGCCTATGGGGGAGGTTCCTCAGCGAGGGCCGGGATACCCTGCTGCAACTCCCCGATGCGGTGATGACATCATACGACCACATGAAAGAAGCCCTACTCACACGCTACGGACTATCAGCCGAGATGTACCGGCAGCGCTTCCGGGACTGCAAGAAGCTCCCCGGTACCACATGGGTCGAGTACGTGGACTTCTTCAGCCGAGCGTTGGAAGGATGGATAAAAGGAAGCAAGGTCACCTCATACAATGAACTGTTCGACCTCATTGTCTGGGAGCACCTCGCCAACAACTGCTTTGTTGAACTAAGGCAACACCTCCTGGACAGTAAACTGACCGAGCCCCTGAAGCTCGCCGCCGAAGCAGACCGATGGGTCAACACCCGGGTCCCCCGGAACCCAGTGGGGGACTACCAACGGAGTACCACGGGACCTCCCCGCCAGCGAGGCGGAGGAGGGGGGTCCCACCGCAGTCGAGAATACCCGGCCGGGCCGCCCAGAAGCCCGCCACGAGGCCAAGCCACCAACCACACTTCCCCGACCATGGTCCGAAGGGGGACCCCTATCGCACGGCCTGGACCACGACCGACAGTGACCTGCTTCGGCTGTCGGCAGACCGGCCACTATGCGAGCGACCCGGCCTGCCCCGTGAACCGACGGAACGGGACCGCTGGGCCCCCTCCCCGACAAATAGCCGCCGCAGCCCTGGGGGAGGGAGAAGACGAGGAGGAAAACCACGACGACGGGTCCCCCGAGTGGGAACCAGCTGCCATGTCGCTTGTATGCCTGGGCTCCCGAGAAATGGTGCCCCGAGCTGCCATCCCAAGCAACACCCAGAAGTACCAACAGTGGGTCACCATCAATGGACGACGGGCCGAGGCCCTCCGGGACACTGGGGCCAGTGTGACCGCTGTCCGCTGCCACCTGGTGACCCCCGAACAAATCCTGCCGCATGTCCTATGCCCTGTCCGGACCGCGGACAACACCGAGAGCATGTGCTGGATGGCCAGGATCCCCTTCGAGTGGGGAGGGGTGTCCGGCACCCTAAAAGTAACTGTCCGCGACGACGCCCCCGTGGACTGCCTCATGGGGAATGACCTAGAGAGCTCACCCTGGGCCCAGGTGGAACGCCGAGAGCATCTGGGGATGCTAGGACTGCCCGAGTGGGCCTGCGCCACCACCCGGTCCATGACCGCCCAACCAGCCGCTGCCGCGGCCCCCGACAAGCCGATGGGCACCGAACTATCACCCTACTCCGGCACGGAGGAACCTGACGAGGAGGCCGGACCATCCGAACTTTCTCCCGACGAGGCCGCCTCCCTCAGCGAGATCCCCGAGCTGGCCCAGTGGCGCCACGACGGGGGCCCCACCCGCGAGCAATTCCAGCAAGAGCAGAAGGCCTGCCCGTCCCTCGAGGGGGTCCGATAGCAAGCAGCCGCCCAGGCTGCAGGGGACCCCACGGGAACCCACTGTGTCTATTGGGACAATGACTTACTGTATAGCGAGCAGAAAGTCGCCGAACTAGGGGCCGGCCGGGTGCTGGTGGTCCCCCTCCGATTTCGAGAGTTCCTCCTGAACCTGGCACATGACGTGCCCCTCGCCGGACACCTCGGGCGGAACAAAACTTACAGCCGCCTAGTGACCCATTTCTATTGGCCCCGAATGAGAAGAGACGTGGACCATCACTGCCGGTCCTGCCCGACCTGCCAGGCTAGCGGGAAGACTGGGGGTCGAGTGAAAGCCCCCCTACAACCGTTTCCAGCCATCCACACCCCGTTCGAACGAGTGGGGATAGACATCGTGGGGCCCCTCGACCCCCGAACCGCCCTGGGACACCGCTTCATCCTAGTACTGGTCGACCACGCCACCCGATACCCCGAGGCCATCCCACTCCGCACCGTGACAGCTCCAGTGGTGGGCCGGGCCCTGATGGGCATCTTCTCCAGGGTGGGGTTCCCCCGAGAAGTGGTGAGCGACAGGGGTACGAACTTTATTTCCAAGTACATGAGATCCCTCTGGCAACAATGTGGGGTCACCTATAAGTTCACCACCCCTTACCACCCCCAGGGGAACGGACTGGTCGAGCGGTTCAACAGAACCCTGAAGGGGATGATCAAGGGCCTGGAAGAGCCCCTGAGGAGGAGATGGGATGTCCTGCTACCCTGCCTCCTGTTCGCCTATCGGGAGGTACCACAGAAATCCCTGGGCTTCAGCCCCTTCGAACTATTGTATGGGCACCCCGTCCGAGGGCCCCTCAGCCTGGTCAAGGAGGGCTGGGAGGCGCAAGTCCAAAATGCCCCTCCCGACGTCTACCGGTACCTCCTGACCCTGCGGAACCAGACTCGGAAGATCCGGGCCCTGGCAGAAGCCAACCTCGAAGCCAGCCAAGAAGACATGAAACGCTGGTATGACGAAAATGCCTCAACCATCGAGTTCGAGCCGGGCCAGCAAGTCTGGGTCATGTCACCCGTGGACCCCTGCACCCTGACACCAGAACAGCACCATGACTGCCAGAAGCTGCTGCAACCCTTCGCTGCCCTCTTCTCTCTCACGCCCGGGGTGACCCCCTGGTGCGTCCACGACGTGGATACTGGGGACAGCCCCCCTGTGCGACACCGCGCTTACAGAGTACCTGACCGAGTCTGAGCCTGCATACAGACCGAGGTCTCCAAGATGCTCGCCCTCGGAGTCATCGAGCCATCAGACAGCCCGTGGGCCAGCCCGGTGGTCTTGGTGCCGAAGGCCGCCGCCCCCGGCACTGCCCCGGAACTCAGATTTTGTGTCGACTACCGGGGCCTGAACGCAGTCACCAAGACCGATGCCCACCCCTTGCCACGAGCAGACGAGCTGATCGATCGCTTAGGGGCCGCCCGCTACCTAAGCACCTTTGATCTCACCGCTGGGTACTGGCAGATCAAGCTCACTCCCGGCGCCCAGGAACGATCCGCCTTTTCCACCCCCGATGGGCACTACCACTTCCGGGTAATGCCCTTCGGTATGAAGTATGCCCCAGCGACCTTTCAGAGGCTAGTAAACAAGGTCCTGGCCGGACTAGAAGCCTTCAGCGCGGCCTACCTCGACGACATTGCAGTCTTCAGCGACCACTGGGCCGCGCACCTAGGACACCTCGGGGAAGTCCTGGCCGCTCTCCAAAGAGCCGGACTCACAATCAAGGCCAGTAAATGCCAGATCGGTCAGGGATCTGTGACCTATCTGGGCCACCAGGTGGGGAGTGGCCAGGTGGCGCCCCTCCAGTTGAAGGTCGACGCCATCCAGGCGTGGGAACCCCCCGCAACCCAAACCGCTGTCCGGGCCTTCTTAGGCCTCACAGGCTACTACCGACGATTCATTAAGGATTATGGCAGCATTGTGGGCCCCCTTACGGAGCTCACTTCCAAGAAACAGCCCAAGGCGGTGCACTGGACGCCCCGCTGTCAGACCGCTTTTGAGGCCCTCAAGGCGGCCATGTGCGCTGCCCCTGTGCTACAGGCCCCTGACTACAGCAAGGAATTTGTAGTCCAGACCGATGCCTCGGAGTACGGGGTCGGGGCGGTCCTCTCCCAGATGGACGCCGAGGGCCTCAACCGACCTGTGGCCTTTATCAGCCGCCGACTACTGCCGCGAGAACAGAGGTGGAGCACCATCGAGCGGGAGGCCTTCGCCGTGGTATGGGCTCTCAAGAAGCACCGGTCCTACCTTTTCGGCACCCACTTCAGGGTCCAAACTGACCACCGGCCCTTGCGGTGGCTCATGCAAATGCGGGGCGAGAACCCCAAGTTTTTGCGATGGTCCATCTCGCTGCAAGGGATGGACTTCACTGTGGAACACCGGCCCGGCAACGACCACGCCAATGCTGACGGCCTGTCCAGATTCTTCCGCCTCGGCGAGGAGAACCCCCAAGGAGATGGGTGACTCTCCCTGCCTTCAGCTGGGGGGGTCGCATGTGGGAGCCGGCCTCGTGGCGTGGTCCTGTTCCCCCTCGCTAAGCCGCAAGAGGTCCCATGCACCTCGGGGCTCCTCCATTTTGGATTATACGTCACTCCACGTGACCACCTGCGTGACCCCGCTTCACCCGGCCTCTGTCCCAGCGAGGCCCGACATCGAGGCGCCAACCCCTGGCCCGGGATATACCACGTGAACCCTTCCTACTCCCGGCGGAGGGCAGTATCGATGGGACCCCCAACCGTCCTTCCACACCTAGGTGCGATCGCCCCACAGCTCTCTGGGGGCTGGCGCCTCTCCTGCTGGGCGTCTGGCCGCTCCCTACCCGGCCTCTCTGCCCCCTCCGGGCGCAAGGGTCCGGACATCAAAGGGCTCCAGTCCTATATCTGGGGCGACCCGACAACAGGACTACAGTTGTATCCCGGAGTCAAGAGCCCTGCTGATCGGATCGCGGCTGACCCTACGGAAGAAGACTCATCCTGAACCCACACTCTGAGCCCTGCTGACGACGTCGCGGCTCCACCGTGCTTAAAGACCTTCACGAACCTTTGGGGCCCTGCTGACGCCGTCGCAGCCCGACCTTGTTGAACCTTACCATCAGAGCCCAGCTGACCTCGTCGCGGCTCGACCGAAGCGGAACTACCACCCGAGCCCTGCAGACGCCGTCGCGGCTCCTCACGTCCGAGCCGCTCTGAGACCAGCACTCAAGGTCTGGCGCAGAGCCCTCCCATACCTGGTTGGTACTAAGACTGTCCCGCTACCCTAGCCCTCCAAAGACATTGAGACTCTTACCGGATCCCTCGATCCCACTGTAAATATTGAGCATACTACTTTTGATAAAGAACCAAGTCAAGCAACTGATACTGAGTCCTGTGTGGTGGTGTTACTGGGCCTAGTGCGATCATAGGAGAAGGACCTCCCCGAAGGGGGCTTCTCAGCGGCGCTCGGCTATACCTTTGCGGTAGGAAGGTGCCCCGGAATAGTCTCCCCGACTCCCCGGTGGTCCTCCCTCCAACAGTGGACATGGTGTGGGGTGTGGGTGTGGATGGTTGTGGGTGTGTGGGTGTGAATGTGACGGTGTGTGTGTGAGAATGTGAAGAGGGGTGTTTGTGAAGGAGGTTGTGTGAAGGTGTGTAATGTTAAGGTGTAGTTAAGGTGTAAGTAAGGTGCAGTTGTTTGTCTGTGGGGTCTGGCAGCAGTGGGTCTGTTGCAAAGGCTCATGGGTTGTGTGTGTGGGCCCTTTTTATTGGTCCTTTTGTGGGTGTGGCTGGGTTTGAATTTGTGGTGGGTGTGTTATAAGAGGTGGTTGTGATTTAGGGCCTCTGTTTGCCTGTTTGGATGTGCAAGGTCAGTCATAGAGATGTATTTTGTCATGTAGACGTGTTTTGTGGTGTTGTGCGAGTCGAATTGACCCTCCTTGTGCGGTTTTACAGTGTCCTGGTTCTGTATGAGTATTTTTCGCGTAGCTAAGGTCTGTACATACGCGATGCTGGGTGAGGGTGCTGGTGTACGGTGCTGGGGTACGGTGCATACAGGTGCGGGGCTGTGCTACGGTTTTGGGGTACGGTGCGTACAGGTGCGGGGCTGTGCTACGGTGTTGGGGTACGGTGCGTACAGGTGCGGGGCTGTGCTACGGTGTTGGGGTACGGTGCGTACAGGTGCGGGGCTGTGATACGGTGTTGGGGTACGGTGCGTACAGGTGCGGGGCTGGGAGACGGGCCTGGGGTGCGGCGCGTACAGGTGCAGGGCTGGGGTACGGTCCTGGGGTACGGTGCGGAGGGGGGGTACGGTGCTGACATACAGGGGTATGGTGACATATGCGGGGTGAGGGGGGGCTGTACGACTCGTATCCAGGCACAAGTTTACCCGTGTACATGTGTGCTACAGCGTTCGCTCCGTACGGGGCCTTTTACATGCAGTTGTGTATTCGGACGGGCGGTACAGATCGTACTTGCACGCTTGCACTTCTGTTTTACGATTTGCACGTAGAAATGTCCGGCTCCCTATCGTACATTTTTCCCGATGCTATTCGGACGTAAAAATTACCGGCTCCCTCTCGTACCCTTTTCCCGACGCTATTCGTACGTATTTTTCACATACGAATCGTACTTCGCAGTTTGTAAGGTACTTGAATGATTCGTACGGGAAAATATACGGATACAAGTCGTACGCAATTTCTTTTTACAGGATCGGAATCGGCACCAAAATGTTAGAAACATAAGAAAAGTTATACATACATATATATACATAAACCTGTAATATAAATATTAAAATCAAATATATTATCTACTGGCGGTCGCCAGTAGATAGTTATAGTTAGGATCGGGTTTCCATAGGAAATCCGCAACATTCTCTTAGGAATAACCTTGGCGCCGATTGACGAATCCTCGTGAAATTTTCAAAATAGGTGGGGCGCTCCGCTCCTTCCCTGAAAGTCTCGGGGGGATTCATCAAGCGGGGGCTGAGAAAAAGGGGGCGTCCCAAAATGCGTTTTCCCCATGCATTTTTCCATAGGACCTTTAGTCCAAGCTACAGCCCGAACGGCTGAACAGAATTACTTGAAATTTGGCAGAGAGGTAGTCCTCAGGTCAGGGATGTGCCTTTTGCAGGTCTGGTGTAAATCTGTTCAGTATTTCCTGAGAAAATAGCATTTAAAATCATATATATATCTATAAGCGCCCACCGTGCGTGTACGGTAAAACTTACCGTACGCGCACGCTGCCGTGAGCGAGCGCGATTCTGATTGGTTGTTACATCTTAGTAAACATTCGAATCGGTCGAAACCAGGAAGTGTCGGCCGCCATTTTGTCTCTCGCAGTCTGAGGGGGTGAAAACAAAGGTGGAGAACGTGAAAAGGGGGCAGGGTGGACAGTTCCAGACCCCCTAGCCTCAGTCAGGGGGTCCCAGAAGGACCCCCAAGGGCCAAAATTTCCTTTAATTTTTTTTTTAAAAATCGCGGAGTACGCGTAGCGTGCGCGTACGGTGGAAATGGAAAAAATCCGCAAACTGCGTACGCGCACGGTGAAAAACCTTAAAAAAAATAAATAAATAAATACATAACTTAGCATTTAAAAAACCGTACAAATTCACTGAAAAAACCATAGGTTTCACACACGTTATAGTTAGGAATTAGCATTTAAAAAACCTTGCAAATTCACTTAAAAAACCATAGGTTTCACACATGTTATAGTTAGCTGGACATTTCACTTGTGAAAAACCATTGAAATTCCCCCGTTATAGTTAGTGCAGGCAACTATAACTCACGCGACCGCAATCCTCTGCTGATGACGTCAGATATTACATCACTGATGACATATGTGTCTTTCTGAAAAAAAAATATTTGTAATATATGTATAGCTAAAAATTAATGGAAGAAGACATGGGTAAATAAGTGTCTAAATACAGTGATGTAATATCTGACGTCATCAGCAGAGGATTGCGGTCGCGTGAGTTATAGTTGTGTGCACTAACTAAAACGGGGGAATTTCAATGGTTTTTCACGAGTGAAATGTCCAGCTAACTATAACATGTGTGAAACCTATGGTTTTTTAAGTGAATTTGCAAGGGTTTTTAAATGCTAATTCCTAACTATAACGTGTATGAAACCTATGGTTTTTTCAGTGAATATATAATACATTAAAATATTAAAATTAATATTTATTCAAAAAAATATATTTTACACTAATTACCTATAAAAGTAGGGAAATGTTGGATAGTGTAGCGGATAAAATGATTATTCCCACTACAGAAAGCGCAACAGTAGGGAAAGTGTTGGATAGAGGGTGGTTAAAAATTACTATTCCCACTCCACCAAGTATAACAGTAGGGAAAGTGTTGCATAGCGAAGGGAACTAATTTACTATTCCCACTCCAGTAAGTGCAACAGTAGGGAAAGTGTTGGATAGCCGGTGGGAATAATTTACTATTTCCACGCCACCAAGTGTAACAGTAGGGAACGTGTTGGATAGCGGAGGGGAATCATTTACTATTCCCACTCCAGTGAGTGCAACAGTAGGGACAGAGTTGGATAGAGGGTGGGTAAAAATTACTATTCCCACTCGAACAAGTTTAACAGTAGGGAAAGTGTTGGATAGCGGGGGTTAAATTGACTATTCCCACTCCAGTGAGTGCAACAGTAGGGAAAGTGTTGGATAGCGCCTAGATAAAAATTACTATTCCTACTCCAGCGAGTGCAACAGGAGGGAGATTGTTGGATAGCGAGTATATAAAAAGTACTATTCCCACTTCAGCGAGTGCAACAGTAAGGAAAGTGTTGGATAGCGGGTTTGTAAAAATTACTATTCCCACTCCAGCAAGTGCAACAGTAGGGTCAGAGTTGGATAGCGGGTATGTAAAAATTACTATTGCTACTTCAGTGAGTGCAAAATTAGGGAAAGTGTTGGATAGCGGGTGGGTAAAAATTACTATTCCCACTCCAGCGAGTGCAACAGTAGGGAAAGTGTTGGATAGCGGGTGGGAATAATGTACTATTCCCACTCCACCGAGTGTCACAGTAGGGAAAGTGTTGGATAGCGTGTGGGAATAATTTAGTATTCCCACTCCTGCAAAATAATAAACATTAATTAACAAATAATTAATTTTTCAAAAATAATTTACCTCCCACTGTATTCCCCTTAAACATCACCACCAATATTGTAAAATATTACACAATTAACTCTTAATTAATTAATTTAATTAAATAATAAAAATTAACAAGCAAATTATAAAAAATGAAAAATAAAAAAGTTTACACAATTAACAACTTTAAATAAATATTGTATACACAAACTATTTACAATGTTATTAAAATTAAATTATATCCCACCCTACTCCCCTATCAACCCATAGCCAACTCTTAAAAAAATTACACAATTAACATATTTACCAATTAATTATTAATAATTAATATCAAATTAATAACTAATTCATCACATTTCTTAACACAATTAACAATATAAAATATTAATTACATACATATTAAATAATACGATTATTAATACTTAATTATAATTAAATTACTGCCCACCCTACTCCCCTATAAAACCACAACCAGCTCCTCAAGAAATTACACAATTAACATATGTACCAAATAATTATTAATGAGTAATATCTCATTAATAACTAATTAATAAAAAATTGTAACACAATTAACAGTATACAATATCAATTACATAAATATTCATTAATAACATTATTAATAATTAACTATAATTAAATTACTTTCCACCCTACACCCCTATAAAACCAAAATTCACTCCTCTAAAAATTACACGATTAACACATTTACCAATTAATTATTAATTATAAATAACCAATTAAGAATTAATTAATAACACATTAATCAACACAATTAACCATATAAATTATTAGATACAAAAAATAATAATTAATACAATTATTAATTAATTAATTTAAATTAATTTACTTCCCACCCTATTCCCCTATAAACCCACAAACCGCTACAGAACTAAAATACGCAAAAATTAATTTGCATAAAATTAATTTTTGTAAAAAATTCAAACATACATTACATAAATAAGCTATACTTTTAACACATATGCTAACGTACAAGACACAAAAAAATGGATATTATTAACAACAATATTTTTACTAACGATATTACTAACATCGATATTAATTAAAACAATATTTCTTACCTGCTTGTCGATATTCTGGTTGATGATATTCTTGATGGTTGATATTCTGTCATATCGATATTTAAACATCAATATAATGGTATATCGATATTTAGACCTTGATATCATGTCTGCATACCGGTACATACACATGCCATTCCTACCTTTGATGCATGTGCCCTGTAATCCCTTTATTGTTGTGTACTGCTAATCCAGTTGGAGCTCTTACAACACAAGATAAATGTGATTCTGTAGTTTCGTGTAGATAACTGGTCAAAACTTTAATTGAGAAACTTTTTCCTGTTCCAGCTTGACCACTGATGTACATTAGAGTAGGTTTAAATGATGAACACTGGCATTCTTTTTTTCATGTAGCGAACCATGTTGTATCTGTTCTTTCACTTGTAGATATATTTCTTTCTGGTCAATATTTAGTTGTTCTTCTAACTTTTCCAACGGAATAATATCTTGTTGTGCTTGTTGCATTGCAGTTTCTACCTCTCATGGCTATTGCTGCTTTATTTTCGATAATTGGTTGTCCCAGTGGATCTTGACTTAGTGGACCATAGATAGTTGACTATCTTGAGAACTGTCTCTAGCTATTTCAGCTGCAATAGTACTTTCTTGTTCAGTCTCTTCATTTAACATTTGTAGGAATGTAGGGAAAATTGAGCATTGAAGGCTATGTTTACATGCATTAAAAGAACCTTCATAGCAGTCGAAATCTCCAAGTAATTCAGTTTCACTACGCCATGGCTTGAACAGTTGCAGAATGCTAAATAGAATAATTCCCTCCTATGTGGACTTTTGCAACTGAGTTTTCTGTGGTTAATAAGATTTCCTTTGGCATGTTTTACTAAACATCCATCACATCCAATTACTGCATATTTATCTCCTTTCATATTTTCTGTAGCTTTTCTTTTTAAAGCTGTAATGTTGAAGTATTTCATACAGACATAGGTGTTTTCCAGATGTGGACTCCTTTTGGGATAGTATGTATCTAACGTATTAGTTTTAACAATATCTGTACTTTCTTGATCAGTCAGTGCTAAGTATTGGATTTCTTGTAATGTTTTCAATCCTCTATTTTGGGGTCGATTCCGATTCCGGCCGCAAAACGAACCGACCGACATGGCCCCGGACCGAATACCGACCGACACGGACCAGCGCCGTACGACCCGTGCAGTACAATGCAACGCGAGTGAATTACAACCGACATGTACGGAATACAAGCCGTACGACTGAGCCGGAGGGAAAATAGTGATCCGGCCGGACAACCAACGTGATTTTCACCCAACACAAACCCGGAATCAACCCGACCGACCCGTACCCACGATGTACGATTAGCGCAGTACAATGCAATGTGTGTAAAACCAGACCGACTCGCACGGAGACCAAACCACACGATCAACACGCACAGACAACCCAGCACACAAGCTATAGAGACCGCCCTGACCGACGCCTACCAAACACAGAAGACAGGCAGCGTGAACAAGGCGGAGAAGCCCGCACGAGACAACAGCAGTGTCCGTTTCCGTCACATGAACGTCTCCTACATGCCTACAAAACACAAAGGAAAAAAACATAAAAAGGACCAAACAAGCAATGACTAAGCCAAGAAATACTCAACACAAATTAATTGGACAAAGAGACACCCAGAACTACAACTATATAAAGGACTACAATCACTACCATCATCCTTTGCAAACAGGAGACACAGCCAGCAGCAAACACCAGTACACAGCAACCACAAACACACTCACAACTCACACATCACACAACTCACACGCCATCAGCACCTCATACAAAAGCACACACACATACACACAGCAAAACCAACACCAAACCAACATCACTTGCACCCTCACACACACCTCCTTCACCACCACCACCCATCACCATGCCTCCAAAGAAGAATCCAAAGTTCACAGATAGTGAGTTAGAAGTGCTGGTAAACGAGATCATCAGAGTAGAGCCAAATTTGTTTGGTACATTGGTTCAAAGGACCCCCATCTCACAGACAACCAAGATGTGGGCGAGGATTGTGGACAAGGTGAACGCACAAGCACCAACGTTGCGCACAAAGCACGATATCCAGAACAGTTGGTATGACGTGCGCAGGAGGGTCAAGAAACTCATCGAGAAAGATCACGCCTTGAGTCAGCGCACCGGCGGTGGCCCTCCTGCCAAACCAGTCTACTTCAGGACCTGGGAGGAGAAGGTGCGGGACATCCTACCACCAGAGAGCGTCCATGGCCTAACAGACATCCCAGACACTGGTGAGTACACAAACAACAAACCCAAGATTGTGTGGCAAGGGGACAGTGAAACCATGCACCCCAAGCAAACCTACACTAACCAATAGGTAATCAACCCAAGATGTGTATGCCAGTCACACAAACACAATACCTGCCATCTCAGAGTGACTGGGGACTGTGTCATGACATGCACCAACCTACAAACACATACAGCAAGCCACTGGCACTTAGCCAAATACATCCAGCAACACAGTTTGCCACCACAAACACACCACCTCACAGTGCAGCTGACTGTCAGGAAGGAATAGTGGGGATGCAGGTGAAGTGAGTGTGGACAAAAGCATGATGGGGCCTGTAGCCACAAATAATGGTCCCCCTCCCGATTGGCCCATCAAGACCTCTCTGAAACATGCCCACATCACAGGGAGTAGGAAATGACTGACAAGATGGCTGACACTGGGTCCTGCTGTGGGGAGCACATGACCCTGCTAGGGCATGTGTGCAAATCAGAAGCAGGACACCACTGACTGACATCCTGAAAGACAACTTGCGTGCCCTACAATGGAAGCACGTGTCATGATGGGAAGGAGGACTGACAGCCCTGACCATACTAATCAGCATGGGGAGACACCCCCCAACACAAACTCCACACAACTCACCGGGTACAATGCATTGACACACACCTCATTGAAATATCAGCAAAAGATCCCCCGTACTGGGTGCTGCTGTGTGAAGCACAGGGGCTCACTTGGGACTTGTAGCCAAACAAACACCAGGATTTCACAGTCAGTGTTAGAAGGCGACCTCAGAGGGGCCCGGAGGGGGCCCTGACTGCCCTGAGACCCACCCTCGAGGTATCGTAGCCGGGCACTGGCGGGAGACTCCTCAGGGGAGGAACCTCGTATCTAGGATCGCACACTCGGCACCACACAACAGAGAGACACCACACGAGGAGTTCTTACGAGCAAATCTTTATCAGGTTAGAGTGGTAGGATCTTTATGATCAGCACAGCAAATATATACAAGCAGAGCGTGGGCTCTCAGAGTCTTGGAGGGGGGTAGGAGGTAGCGGGACAGTCTTTGGGGATATGGATCAAATGCAGGAGCGTACTCGGCGCACAGCTCACAATCCTCGAGCTGGGGGATACGCTTGTCGTCGTGGGGTCCGGCGGGACCAAGAGAGTCTGTGGGAGCCGCGAGTCACTCAGCAAGGCTCAGGCACAAGTTCGGAGGTCTTACGATCTTCAGGGAGCCGCGAGTTACTCAGCAGGGCTCAAGCATAAGTTCGTAGGTCTTACAATCTTCAGGGAGCCGCGAGTCACTCAGCAGGGCTCAAGCATAAGTTTGGAGGTCTTACGATCTTCAGGGAGCCGCGAGTCACTCAGCAGGGCTCAAGCATAAGTTTGGGGGTCTTACGATCTTCAGGGAGCCGCGAGTCACTCAGCAGGGCTCAGGTGTTCCAAGGCGAATCTGCCGGACCGTCCCAGAGCACCCCTTGTTATAGGGCGGCCCCTCTTTGATGTCCGGAGTCTGTGCAGGCAGGGGTCTTGTCACCTGGGGGTCGCTTGTTGGGGTTTCCTGCCATTGTCTTTTGATCCTTTTAGGGCCGGGTCGGGAGGAGCCCCAGACACCCAGCAGGCGTGGAGCCAGCCCTCGGGGAGGCCGGCAGGTCGATCGAAACCCACCGTCCCAGGGAAGCGCAGAGGTGTGATAGAAACTGCTCCTCCCTCTCTCCTCCCAAGGGGAGCGTGATGTCCTCCAGCCGGAGTGGCGCCTCTAGGCCAGGGTCGCGCTGGGGCCGGGCAGCCATCTTGTTGCATGAAGTGGGCACGCGGGCCCGGTGTGGCCAAAGGGCAGAAGGCCAGGTCTAGCTATGTTACGAGGGCCGGGTCTAACAGTCAGCCATCTTGCCTTTGCTGTCACACCCCCTCACAGGGAATCAGAGTCAAGAGGGAGGAAGCATGGGCATGCTGGGAAGGAGGGTGTAGCCAAGAGTATGATGGGACTCGCAGTCACAGACAGCCTACACCCACCCACATGGCCCAGCAAGATCAACCTGAACCATACTTGCCTCACAGGGAGTGGGAAGGGACTGACAAGATGTCTGACACTGGGCTCTGTTGTGGGGAGCACAAGTCCATGCTGGGACTGCTAGCCAAACAAACACCAGGATTTCACAGTCAGCCATCTTCCCATTGATGTCACACCCCCTCACAGGGAAGCAGAGTCAAGAGGGAGGAAGCATGGGCATGGTGGGAAGGGGGGTGTAGCCAAGAGTAAGATGGGACTCGCAGTCACAGACAGCCTACACCCACCCACATGGCCCAGCAAGATCAACCTGAACCATACTCGCCTCACAGGGAGTGGGAAGGGACTGACAAGATGTCTGACACTGGGCTCTGTTGTGGGGAGCACAAGGCCATGCTGACAAATGGCCAACAGCAAGATCAAACTCTGTCTGTGACAAGCTGGGAAAAAGCAGTGTACAGGCAGTAGGCCTGGGCAGCCAATTCCGTTCCGCTCGCGGAATTTGCGGAATTTCGGTAATTTCGCGTTCCGCGGAGAACGTGAAATTGCCCAAAATTCTGCTTTCCGCGACTTTGCGAAATTCTTTCCTGTTCGCGTTCTCAAAATGCGTGTTCGCGAGATATTTCTCCCCGAGCACGCAAACAGCAACTGTGAACAGGAAAAAAGCATCGCGAACAAGCAATTCCGCGTGCTCGCGGAATTTCTGCATGTTCGCGGAGATTTTTTTACCGTTTCGCGGAGATTTGCGTAACGCGATTACGCAAATTCCGCCCACCCCTAACAGGCAGGCATCTGTTATAAAAGTAGAAAATGTCATGTTTGTGAACCAACGATGCATGTAGAAACATAAATCACATTGTGTGTCTCTTCCGAACACAGGTCGTGCTGGGCACCCACTGACAAATGACGAGGATACCCAGTCCCAGACTCTGTTGGACACTGAGCTCTCTTTTCTGACTCTCTCACTGTACTCTTCAGATGACGGCAACCAACCTGGCCTCTCCGGTGTGAGCCAATATGCAGCACCAGCAGCAGCAACATCTGCCCCCCCTGTACCCACGCCTCCACCATCTGGACACTGACAGGGCACCCCCGCCAACATGGACAGACCAAGGACAATCAACACCCACAGCACAGGGACACAGGACCCCCCGGAAGCTACAGCCAACACCACCAGCAACACCACCCAAGGGGTCCCAGGGTCACCTGTGTGTACCGCCGCTGGTCCTGCCCGTGTGGAGAGGGGTGCTGGGAGGGTTGGGAGGCACAGGGCACGCCTTGCAGAGGGGTCTGGACTGCATGATGACCCCCAACTGGCACGCATCATAGATGCGTACCAGGATAGCACCAGAGGATTTGGCAAGGTAGTGAGGATCCTCAAGGACATAAAACAGGAGCAGGTCGCCCACCATTTCCGCATGGAGGCAAAGTGGGATGCCCTTACTGCAGTGCATCAGGACATACTACAATGCCTCCGCCAGATCAACAGCAACCTGTCCCCATTCCCCTGTGTGTCCACAACATCTGTCGCAAAACCATCTGCCAGCGCCACAGGGAGGGAGGAGGACTCTGGCGGAGAGTCCCCTGTGCCGCAGAGGCCTGCACATGAGGATCCCCCCCTGGAAGAAGAGGGGTCGTCCGAAGAAGGACATTTGAGAGGCAGATGCCCCAGCACATCCCCCAGGGCCTCTAAACCTGTTCTGGACAATGTTCTTTGTGCGCAACCCGTTCACCTTGTCCAATCGCACACAACTCGCCCAAATAACATGGAGGGTTCATGTTGGGCCAATGTATCAGATGACTGTGGACTTTACTCTGGACATTTCATCTACCAGCACTTTCAACTCAAATATGAACTTTGGATTCCCAAACCACTGTACAGCACCCACCATCCTGTTCACCTCACTCACACATGTTTGTAAATAAACTCACCAGTACACCATACTTGCCTCTGTTGTGATTCAAACTTGTCATCTTCAGGGCGAAGTCGATCTGCTACACAACACAGTGCATGCCAAATACTGCAACAATGTGACCAACGTAAGGTCAGTCATGGGGATGTGACACATGTGAGGGAGACACACCACTCTGGCGACACAAAACATACTCACCATGGCCATGTGACTCATCACACACAATGATGTTGACCTGAAACACGTTGGCATGCACAGACACAACACCAAGCACAGTCAGTGGTAACAAGTCCACAGGTGAGGTAGGCAGATATCACTCAGATGTGGGAAGACAGACAACGCACATAACAAAGCGTAGCCCAGGTTCATTACACATCATCAACACGTTTATTCCCCAAAAGTTGCATGGTAATTCTACGTAACAGTGGACACACGCTCACAATGTTTTGGAGAATGGAAGTCAAGGGATGTGTGGTACATCAGTTGATGGGAATTGTCAACTTCCACACTGGTGTTGGCTTCTGGGTGTTGGGGATCAGTGTTGACCACACAACAGGCAAAGGACCCTGGGAAGGACAGACAAGATACAGTCAAAAGAACAGACGAACAGGAGAGAAATGGAATACACATGCACAAAACATGTTGCAAAACACCTACACAAACACTAGTTAGCAATACTACCCTATTGTGGAGTACACACCACCTGAATGGACACATCACTGTACGCATCCAGTCAAGTGGCACACAGACACACTCAGACAGCAACAGAGCTGGCTCAACACATTCCTGGCTAACTCCATACATTGACATAACAAACCCTGGAAACTCACTTTCAGGTGAAGAAGTTGTTGATGAGCTGGGAGAGGACGTCACCATCATCTTCATCATCACTGGCATCTTGGCCCAGGCCGGGATCCTCCACAGGTGCCAGACGTTGGTCGTCGTCATCCTCATCCAGGATGAGAGGTACCTCCTTCCGCACCGCCATGTTGTGTAGCATGCAGCAGAACAGTATTATTTTGCACACCTTTGCAGGCTCATATGGGAGGGCCCCTCCGGTCTTGCCCAGGCAGCAAAATCGGCTTTTCAGGAGGCCGAATGTCCGCTCAATTACCCTCCTGCTCCAACCATGTGCCTCATTGTAGCGCAGCTCGGCTGGTGTCACAGGGATCCTGAGGGGTGTCAGCAACCACGGCATGTTGGGATATCCGGAGTCACCTACACACACAAAAATTAACAAGTAGATGAGTTTGGTAGGAGTGCAGAATACAACACTGACAAACACACACAATAAGAAACAGTCAGTACACACCGACAAGCCAGGCACGCTGAGCTGGCATCTGTGACATCAGCGTTGCAACGTGACTACTCCTCATTATGTAGGCATCGTGCGCCGAACCAGGGAACCGTGCACACACATGTGTGATCAACATGTCAGCAAGACAGACCACCAGAGCATTGATCGAATGGTAGTGCTTCCTGTCCTGGTATGCCTGCTAATGTGCCTGTGGTGGTATCAGGGCAACATGTGTCCCGTCAATGGATCCAATGATGTTTGGCATCCTCCCCAGTGTATAAAAGGCATCCTTAATTTCAGGGAGTTCATCTTGGCTCGGGAACTTGATATAAAGGTCGAGGAATTGCAACATCCCCTCCAAGACATCGCGTAGCACCCGACTAAACATCGTTTGCGACATACCACAAGCAGTAGCCACAGTGTACTGGAATGTACCAGTAGCAAAGAAGAGCAGGGCTGCCATCACCTTCACCTCTGGGGTCAGTGCTGTAGGGTATGTCTGGCCAGGTAGCAGATGTGGCTCCAACTGCTCCGCCAACTCCTCAATCAGTGGCCTGGTGAAGCAGTACCGTCTGATGCTGTGGCGTTCCTGCATGGCTGCAAGGTCTGGGAACAGACGATGCACAGCTGGAGCCCTGCAGTCCAGAGATGCACAAAGGAAGATTGTCAGTACATCCCCCCATGTGGCCATGACCACGATCACTCACATGCTAGTACATGACATTACACAATGTACTGAGGTGTGTGCTGTTGGTCATGGACACATATGTCACCTACAAGGCCACCACCTCACATCTCAATTCCACATGTCCACATGAGTCCCATGTAGTGCAATGGGCTAATCATCTGGCTGTGTCACCCAACCTATGTGCTGCTGCAACGTTAAAAAAAACCACCCCAGTGACTAATGAGGACTCATGTCTCCCAGGCATCACAGATCTTTGCCATGCAGAAACCCAGGCTCCCTGTATTGCCACATCAACACAGCAATGGACATGGCATAGCACGTACACACCACAAGGCAAGCGTAAGTCCCACAGGTAGTGGCCACTGTTGTTCATGCCGGCCCTACATGTACGTCTCTTAGACACACACCCCATCATGGTTGATGCATGTACCACATGGATGTGGAGACTGTCACCCATTGGTAACATGTAATCAGACACATCTGAGACACAACATGCACACAGACTGTGGGTGCACATCAGTATTTGGGCTACAGGTTTCACTGTGACGTACATGCCATCACCCCCAGGACTCAGGGTGTATGTGACATGCCCCAAACATATCCAACCTGACACTGTGGACTTCACTCATGCCCATTACTGTCCAATTGCACATCACAGTGCTAATGTGCACAACACACACAGGACTCTGCCCCCATGTACAAGATAACAGCCTGGGAGTGGCTGCACAAAGTGCCAGACAAAAAAACTGCTGTGGCCCCCTCAAACACCCAGGGAATGCAGCCTCACATGCCATGGGACACTGTGTGGCCAATGCTATAGTGTGCCAGGTGTGTGCAGGTGTCCATGGCGAGTATATGTGTGTTGCATCCGTCTAATAGTCACAGTAATGCGGTCCGACACAGGTGACAGTGCGTACGCATTGCACAGATCATGTCCGAGCTGTGCGTACGCCTTGTCATTGAATGCAATGAGGTCCAACGCGGGTGACAATGCGTACGCATTGCGCGGGTCATGTCCGAGCCGTGCGTACGCCTTGTCATTCAATGCAATGAGGTCCAACGCGGGTAACAATGCGTACGCATTGCACGGGTCATGTCCGAGCCATGCGTACGCCTTGTCATTGAATGCAATGAGGTCCAACACGGGTGACAATGGGTACGCATTGCACGGGTCATGTCCGAGCCATGCGTACGCCTTGTCATTCAATGCAATGAGGTCCGACGCCGGTGACAATGCGTACGCATTGCACGGGTCATGTCCGAGCCGTGAGTACGCCTTGGCCATTGAATCGTATGGAGACGGGTGCATGTGTATATTCAAAATACGCAGTGTACAGTCAGTTGAACGAGCCGGGCGCACCCATTGGCTCAGGACTGTCATGGAGATGGATGCGGATTCAAAACTTGTACGAGTTGTGCACTGGAAATTCAGATGGATGCCTACAACAATGTTGCAATTTCAAGTGTTCCATGAAGGTGAAGATTTGAACGATGCGGAAGGCGAGTACGAGTCGTACTTTTAAATGGATTGGCCAGATTCATAGAATGCAACCGTGTTGGACCTATCACTTTGGACACATGGCACAGAGTCTGCCTCTGCAGCACAGATTTAAGGCTGGCTGGACCCCAGGGAGCTCACTTGCCTGCACTAAATGCTACTGGACCACATCCCTGCTACCAATGCTGCTGTCTATGCATCCTCTGGCTCCTGCTATGGCACGTACACTGGAGAGGGCCCCAGCCTTCACTGAGGAGGAGAACCAGGCCCTGCTGGACAGGCTCCTTCCAGAGTACAGAAAGCTCTATGGGACACCAGGGGAGCAGGTGAGTGTGCTGTCCACTGCCTTCCTAATTAAGCATGTTGTCTGACTAGCAGTACTAGCAGTGTGTACAGCAGTGGCAAGCATTATCACTGACTACTTTCATCCCCCAAAGTGTGTAGGGACTTGTACTGAATATTTTTCCTGCTGCTAAAGTGCATTTTTACCAGCTTAAACTATCCGTGCATTGTTAACATGCCAGACATGCATGTGAGTTTTGATTCCCCAGAGTTGCACTACCTGTGTAATTATTTTCCCTTTGTGACGATGCCATGTATATCTAATTGTGGGCTGCACAAATCTGGGGCATGTGTGTTAATGTACTTTTCACTTTGTCCTCCTCACAGGTTGATGCCCACCAGAAGCAGGAGATCTGGCTGACCATCGCCCGGGCTGTTCGTTCAGTGGGGGTCTACAAGTGCCGCATCCGCAACTGCCAGAAGAGGTGGCAGGACCTTCGGGGCTGGACCCGGAGGATAGCTGGAGTCCAGCTGAAGCTGTCACCTCCACGCAGGAGGGGCGGACACCGGACCCTGACTCCCCACATGCTCCGGACACTGGCGGTGGTGTTACAGGACCTGGATAGGCAGCTGAAGGCCAGACAGCATCAGGAAGGGGGTAAGTCCATGCCTGATCTGTGTACTATGTCTGACATGCAAATAGCAGTATTTTGTCCGGGTCACACTTCCACATTATGTAGGTCTTGTAGTCCCAAAATCAGGTCACTCATCTGTGCGATGCACCCTCCTCATCTGTTCCACAGGTGTGGCCTCTTCAGTCTTTTGATTGTGTCACTAGGGAACTGTGTTCCTGCAGTCAGCTATGTATCAGGTACCAGTCAGCATCAGTTCCCTTGACTCTGTTCTGTGTGTCATGGGTGGGTTAATTGTTTACACAATGCCTGAGATCTGATATGTGAACTGTGTGTGCCCTTGAGATGTGTACCAATTGCTGCTCTGACTCGCAACATGTTTCTGGGGTATTCAATACAAAACCATGCAGCAGGGTACTCCAATTTTTGGACATCAGGAGTAGGTATCACAAGTATGCCACAATTGCTTAGCCACCTGACTACTGTCCGGGGCAAAACACTGTTTCACTTAGTCCTGCCCAGTCCTGCCCCCTCAAGGGCATTAAGAAACACTCTGTAATCCCACTCCTGTGTGAAATTGCAGGTTGTGCTTCGTGACATGTGCCCTCAGGTGTGTGCCTCTGTTTCATTAGGGTGTGGCTTGTTGCTACGTACAACTGGGGTGTCCATGATTCCAAGGGTCAGCATGACATCTGCAATGTGACTGTGGGAGACAAGACCTGTGTGACATATAGGTATGTGAGCATCTGACAGAGCACAATGGTGTATGCAACTGTGTCCCTCACTGCAGCTGGGTTATATGCATGGCAGACTGTGATGTGTTAATGTACGTGGATTTGTGTTTGCTGAGACTCATATGTCTGATTTCAATGATGTGGGGTCTTCTGGGTCCTGGATATGTTGTTTGCATGGGATGGGCAAGTGCGCCGGTCATCTGCAGAGTCATATTTGCCCCTGAGCTAGGATTGTGAGTCAGTGCATATTGTTGTTGTCTGGATGCCCTGCCCCTGTGACATAAGACTGACTTACAGGGCATCCCAGTGCCATGGCATTAAACTTGCTATGAGTGAGCCTGCGTTGTGTTCAAGTGTGCACCATGCACCCCATTGTGGCCTTGCCCATCAGGACATGAGTACATCATAGTGTGTGCTGCTGGCATGCATCCCAAGCATGTGAAATGAGTCTCTGCCCATCCCTTCATCCGGACACCTGTGCTGAGTCAGTCGCAAGAGATGTGCTGTGGGTTTAGTGACATACTCCTACATGTTCATTTGCATATACAACTAATGCGTGGGTGGTGCATGTTGGCACATTGGGGTATTAGCATCCAACATGCAACAGACATATGTGTGCAAGTCAAGGAGGGATATGTGTGCCATGGTTGATGTTGGAAATGACAATTGTCTTATTCTAAACAGTGTTGGCACTTTGAGCTGTGTTCAGCTGATGATGCCAGTGCTTGCCCTGTGATGTGATGTACTCACTGTGGTGTGTGCAGTCGGTGCAGGTGACTGATGTTGTTCTCTTACTTCCTATTCCTATCCAGATACATCCACGGCCACTGGTGGGGATAGATCCACGGAACAGGAGGAGCCACAGAGCCTTACAGGGACAGAAGGAGAGGAGTCAGGTGGACCCAGTGGCACGGAGGGTGAGTTGAGCCACAGAGAGGAGTCGTCAGCACCATCCCCCTGGCTGAAGGCCACAGCAGCTCTGAGGATGACTCCCCTGTGGAGGCGGGTGTCAGCAGCCACCAAACCTCAGCTAGTGAGGCTATCTCTGCCACCACCACCCCCCTCCCATTGGCTCCCATCCCAGAGGTCCCTGTGGGCTCCTGTGTTCGTGAGCATGTCTCCTTTGTGCCAGGCACCGCACCCCCTGCCCTTGTGTGCCCTGCTGCCCTGAGTGAGGAGTCTGTGGACTTACTTCGACAGATGCATGTGGGGAAGACATTGATGCTGAAGGTCCTCCATGCACACACAGGTCTGTTGACACAACTGGTGTCATTCATGGAGGGCATTTCCTCGGGCATGTCTGCCCTACAGAAGACCAACCAGTCCGTGGCCTCCTCCCTGACGGCAGCAGTGTCCCTCCTCCAACAGTCCCACACCCCTCCTACCCCTCCAGCATCGACAATTCCTAGCACACTACCTGTCCAAAACACAGAAACCCCCAAACTAAGGTCTAGACATGCACACAAGCAAGCGCAGGGGACTGATTCCACACTCACAAGGGCTGGTTTGCTGACACACACACAGTCATCCACAACCACTCCACAGTCCTCCGAGACCTCTCCCTCCCAGCCCCTTCCCTTGCCTCACCTGCAACCCCATCCCCCCAGAAGCTCTTCCTCTGTGACCATGGCCTCTTCCCCACCGACCCAGCAGATCCTGATTACGAGGGAAAATGGAAGTCCCCACACACAGAAGGGAGTGCCCCTCACACCCGGACAACCTCCCCTAGGTGCAGTCAGACCGAGACGCCCACCAGGAAGTCCCCCCGGCGCAAGAAGAGCAAGGTCCCCCCGTCAGCACTCAGCTCCAAGGCAAAGTCTCCATCCCCCAGGCCGCCACTCCCTGCCCCGGGTTCCCCCACACACAGATACACCATCCCCAAAATGCTAAGGCCATCCCCCCAGCACTTGCTCGTCCACACCTGGTCAGACAGTTGCTGCCACTGATGTGGGGACCGCGTCACCACCCCCTGCCAAGCAGACCTCACCTGTCCCCCATTCCTCTCCCATGGATGTAGGCACTGCTTTGGAGTCCACGCCCACCCCGTCTGACTTGGGCACTGCAGTGGTGAGCCAATCCACTCCATCTGACCTGCCCACTGGAGTTGTGCCGGCACCCACCCCATCTGACTTGTGCCCCACAGTTGTGACAGCACCCACCACTTCAGTCATCTCCACTGCAGTTGCAAGTATCTCCCCTGCATCCCCCACCTCTTCACTGCCTCCTTCTGCTGCGCCCTGATCCTGTCCCTGCGGTGCCTAGCCTGCCCCCATGCCCCTCCGAGGGGATGACCCTGGTTCGTAGCAGTGCAGGCAAGCAAGGTGTGACAGTTGTCACTCTAGTTCACTCCTTGGCAATTTGACATGGACTGGCCATTGGCCTTTTGTTTGTACAGACGTTTCGAATTTCATATACTGAATTTGTGACTCTAGTTCACTCCTTGGCAATTTGACATGGACTGACCATTGGCCTTTTGTTTGCACAGACGTTTCGAATTTCATATACTGAATTTGTGACTCTAGTTCACTCCTTGCCCTTTGGACATGTACTGGCCATTGGCCTGTTGTTGGAACAGACGTTTCACTTTTCATATGCTGAATAAAGCTTTTTACTTTGACCCTGTGAACTTGATTTAGCTGTACATCATGTTGAGGTTGTTTTAGATGCCCTTGCACCTGTAATGCTTGGTTTACAATGTTGCATACTGATGTGTTGCTGTGAGGTACTCCCTGTGGTCCATGAGATATGTATCCTATTCTGGTGGGTATCCATGTCATCCTTCGCAGCTACCTGGGTGTGTCTGGATCAACTATTT
This sequence comes from Triturus cristatus, assembly GCF_964204655.1. NCBI lineage: Eukaryota > Metazoa > Chordata > Amphibia > Caudata > Salamandridae > Triturus > Triturus cristatus. Next base: position 1,083,315,396 of record NC_140590.1, read on the forward strand.
GTGTATTTCTCTCTGTGAGCATTTAATTGGCATGGTCACATCTTAATTGGCATGGTCACATATGATGTGCTTCTGATTGTCCAAATTGTCACCTCCACATACTTCGTGCTCATCACTACTGGCCCTACAGGTGTGGGCATCATTGTAATAGGAGAAACTGAGTCCTCTGTGCAACTTGCTAGACATATGTTTGGGGTATGTGCAGCTGACTTAGGGGTGACTCCCGTACCCAGGCTGTTGTGACCAGAGCCTTCAGTGTGCGGTAACTGATGGCTGACTGACCAAGTGTTCTGCAGACATGAGTGGGACTTGCGGTGAATATGTTTGGTACAGCTGGGCTCCCACAGGAGTTGTGTCCCCTCATGTTAGTGTGTTGTCCAGTGACATGGCCTGGGCCCATGGTGTGTGTTGTATGTGCATGTGTGTGTGTCCACATCCCTGTTCATACACAGACAGTGTTCCCTTGATATGTTCCTGTTGTTGATGCTTGCTGAGTGGTACTGGGTTAATCCCACTTCTTTTCCAATGGGCCACCAGATGTGTGGGTGCATGACTCACTACTGTTAATTGGTGTATCATCATTGTGATTTGTCAGTTCTGAGTGTTGATGATGTTGTCAGACACAGATGAGACACAGTGAGGGTTCCTCAAGGCACTTGTTTGTTCACAATATCATGTAGTTGTCCCTAGGTGGTAGTTTTCAGTGATTGAGACATTTGTATGTGTGTGTGACTGCTCCCACTTGTCGGGTTCACGGCAGCGATGCTGGCAGGTGTCAGCATGGGTGCCTTGTGTTCCTCCTTGGCATCTGCATAGTCCTGGGACTGTGGCAGGAATTGTGAAGGTCACATGAGCTTTGAGGTCATGGCCATGTACCGCATACTGTGCAGTGTGTCTGCCATTCCCCAGGGTTGTAAACAGCCCTTGTGTGATGTGTGTGTGCACCTTAGTTCCTGTCAACATTCCTATGTTTGTCATGTTGGCATGTGCAATGTCACCTGTCCATGTGGGCTTCACAGATACACATTGTTGCAGTTCAGGTGTGTGGTGTTGAGGGTGGACTGATGTGAATCTTTGCATGGATGGTCCCCTAGCTCTCGTTTGTTTATGGATGAGGGGCCATGCTGAGTGATTTGTGTTTGTGTAGTTGTCATGTACGTTTGGGGCACAGGACACATGTCTGGATTTCCCAGTTTATCATCACAGTGGAGGTGTCATGCATGCTTGTGTCACACCAATGTCTTGTCCCTAGGGATTGTGCTGTTGTGTGTCAGTCTCTTGCTGTGTTAGTTGGTGTTCATTCCAGCTAGTGTCACATGTGTCTGTTGTGCTTCCTCTCATCTCCCAACGCCTGATTGCCCACTAAGGGTGTCCCAATGAGTGTTTACTTTTGTATGGCATGATGTCCACATCTGTGTCACTGTGGTTCAGCCCCCCTCATGTGTTGTGTAGTTACCTGGAGACACTGAGACACACACACACACACACACACACACACACACACACACACATGTTGTATCCGATGTGCAGTGTGAGTTTCCCTGTTTGTGTTTGTGCATCTTCACCAGTGCATTGGTATTGCTGTTGTGGGCCTTTGTCTGTATGCTGTTTCTGTGATTTTGCATGCTGTCCCTGTGAGTCATTTCACATCATTGTGCACATTCATCCTGGTTGTTGGGTGCCATTGCTGGCATGGAATGTGAGTTAATGAGCTGACACCTACAGTCTACACATGTTGTTTTGGTTGGTGTGTCTATTTTCGAGATGTGTGCATGCTTGGTGATGGTCACTTCTGCTGTTGTGTCATTGTACGCTGTGTGCATTGTCAGCTCCCATGTCTTGTGCTTGTCTTCACATGGCCGCAAGTGTTATGTAGTCACAGCACTGTTTGCCTCAACACATCTCTGTGTGTATGGGACACATCCACTATTTTCCCCCAGAAGTGTTTTTGATGTGCTGGGAGCAGGGATCATACATGCTGTTTGTTATTTGCAGTTTTGACCATGATGACACTTACCTTTTGGTCACTGTGTTGAGGGGGGGTTGGTCCCCATCACCACAATGCTCCACATCTGCTGCATTTTGTGAGCCCCCACTTGACTTCTGTTCTACACAGTGAGGGGGTGTTCTTTTTACATTGCCACAGTGCTATGGTGATGCTTGCCTTGTGTATGTCACACTCATGTGTTGGTCACACATGTGCTGTTACTTACATTGTATGCTCGTAGCCAAATTCACTGTTGTGGGCATTTGTCACAGACTACACACTGTTGTCATGATGTCGTGGGGGATGCATTTTGCGGACATACCTGATGTTTGCTTATGCTGGATGTGTTGTGTATCACCCATCCTATGGCTGGGGGTGGCAGGGGTAATGGCCAACAGGTCCCCAATGGGCGTGGGTGGCAGGGGTGATGGGCAACATCAGCCCTGTGAGTGGGGGTAGCAGGGGTGATGGACAACATAAGCCCTATGAGTGGGGGTGGCAGGGGTGATGGGCAACAGTTCCCCTATGGGTGTGGGTGGCAGGGTGATGGGCAACATAAGCCCTGTGAGTGGGGGTGGCAGGGGTGATGGGCAACATAAGCCCAGTGAGTGGGGGTGGCAGGGTTGATGGGCAACATAAGCCCTATGAGTGGGGGTGGCAGGGGTGATGGGCAACAGGTCCCCTATGGGTGTGGGTGGCAGGGGTGATGGGCAACATAAGCCCTGTGAGTGGGGGTGGCAGGGGTGATGGGCAACAGATCCCCTATGGGTGTGGGTGTCAGGGGTGATGGGCAACATGAACCCTGTGAGTGGGGGTGGCAGGGGTGATGGGCAACATAAGCCCTATGAGTGGGGGTGGCAGGGGTGATGGGCAACAGGTCCCCTATGGGTGTGGGTGGCAGGGGTGATGGGCAACATAAGCCCTGTGTGTGGGGTGGCAGGGGTGGCAGGGGTGATGGCCAAAAGGTCCCCTATGGGTGTGGGTGGCAGGGGTGATGGGCAACATCAGCCCTGTGAGTGGGGGTGGCAGGGGTGATGGGCAACATAAGCCTTCTGAGTGGGGGTGGCAGGGGTGATAGGCAACATAAGCCCTATGAGTGGGGGTGGCAGGGGTGATGGGCAACAGGTCCCCTATGGGTGTGGGTGGCAGGGGTGATGGGCAACATAAGCCCTGTGAGTGGGGGTGGCAGGGGTGATGGGCAACAGGTCCCCTATGGGTGTGGGTGGCAGGGGTGATGGGCAACATAAGCCCTGTGTGTGGGGTGGCAGGGGTGGCAGGGGTGATGGCCAAAAGGTCCCCTATGGGTGTGGGTGGCAGGGGTGATGGGCAACATCAGCCCTGTGAGTGGGGGTGGCAGGGGTGATGGGCAACATAAGCCTTCTGAGTGGGGGTGGCAGGGGTGATAGGCAACATAAGCCCTATGAGTGGGGGTGGCAGGGGTGATGGGCAACAGGTCCCCTATGGGTGTGTGTGGCAGGGGTGATGGGCAACATAAGCCCTGTGAGTGGGGGTGGCAGGGGTGAAGGCCAACAGGTCCCCTATGAGTGTGGGTGGCAGGGGCGATGGGTAACATAAGCCCTGTGAGTGGGGGTGGCAGGGGTGATGGGCAACATAAGCCCTGTGAGTGGGGGTGGCAGGGGTGATGGGTAACAAAAGCCCTATGAGTGGGGTGGCAGGGGTGATGGGCAACAGGTCCCCTATGGGTGTGGGTGGCAGGGGTGATAGGCAACATCAGCCCTGTGAGTGGGGGTGGCAGGGGTGATGGGCAACAGGTCCCCTATGGGTGTGGGTGGCAGGGGTGATGGGCAACATAAGCCCTGTGAGTGGGGGTGGCAGGGGTGGCAGGGGTGATGGCCAAAAGGTCCCCTATGGGTGTGGGTGGCAGGGGTGATGGGCAACATCAGCCCTGTGAGTGGGGGTGGCAGGGGTGATGGGCAACATAAGCCTTCTGAGTGGGGGTGGCAGGGGTGATAGGCAACATAAGCCCTATGAGTGGGGGTGGCAGGGGTGATGGGCAACAGGTCCCCTATGGGTGTGGGTGGCAGGGGTGATGGGCAACATAAGCCCTGTGAGTGGGGGTGGCAGGGGTGAAGGCCAACAGGTCCCCTATGAGTGTGGGTGGCAGGGGCGATGGGTAACATAAGCCCTGTGAGTGGGGGTGGCAGGGGTGATGGGCAACATAAGCCCTGTGAGTGGGGGTGGCAGGGGTGATGGGTAACAAAAGCCCTATGAGTGGGGTGGCAGGGGTGATGGGCAACAGGTCCCCTATGGGTGTGGGTGGCAGGGGTGATAGGCAACATCAGCCCTGTGAGTGGGGGTGGCAGGGGTGATGGGCAACAGGTCCCCTATGGGTGTGGGTGGCAGGGGTGATGGGCAACATAAGCCCTGTGAGTGGGGGTGGCAGGGGTGATGGGCAACATAAGCCCTATGAGTGGGGGTGGCAGGGGTGATGGGCAACAGGTCCCCTATGGGTGTGGGTGGCAGGGGTGATGGGCAACATAAGCCCTGTGAATGGGGGTGGCAGGGGTGATGGGCAACATAAGCCCTATGAGTGGGGTTGGCAGGGGTGATGGGCAACAGGCCCCCTATGGGTGGTGGTGTTAGTGGTGTTGGCCATGCAACTCCTATGGTGGGCTGTTGTTAGTGGCCAGGATATGTATCCCCTGTGTGTGTGTGCCATTTTGCGAGTACGTGTCGTTTGTTTATGTGGTAGGTGTCTGACTTACCGTCTGCGCCGTCATCGTCGGTCCCTGATCCGGTTATAGATGTAGAATACTGGTATGACCTGCGCGATAGGATTCATGATGTGTTTGTGTCATACACGCTGCTTGTTGCTCCGTCTCATACACGCTGCAAGCTGTTCCGTCTCGTAGCCGCATATTGATTTGTGGCGCGAATCGTTGCTGATATGCTTGCTTTCCAGATGCTGTGACGTGCCATACGTGATGACCCATATGGCGCATAGGAAGTACGCATCGTACTTGTCATGCCAGAAACTGCTATGGATACTGCTTCTGGGTGACACAGTTCCTCTTTGGGAGTTACGGCTCGGACGGAGAATGGGTCTTGATTCACAGCCTACGTGTCGGTCGTGTTTTTGGCAGTTATGCGCATCGTACTTTCTATGCAGGACGGACTGGCACCGGGTACGTGTCGGTCGCAGGGTAAGGCTATGGACAGCTGTCCGACTGGCCATCGGAATCGGCCCCTTTGTGTGGAGGCAAGAACTAAACTTATCCAAATGATTCCACTTGACTTTGAATATAAACTGGCAGAGCTCAAGCGATCCGAACATTCAGAGGATCCAATCTATCGATGGGAAAGCATTTTCAAGCTAAAGCTGAAAAAATTTCTTTGTAAGACTCTTTTCTTGTGAAATTTCTTCCCACATTTTTTTCATCTCTGTCTTCTCAGATTTGGTTATATACGATGAAACATAGCGAGCAACAGCAATTTAATTATCTGCAACATATTGAATATCCATGTTTGCATTCCACATTTTCAAAATCACCAGATTACAGTCATTAATATACTTTGAATCGTTTGTTCTTTTTAAGTTTTATGTATTTTTCAGCGATTTCCGAGTTATTGTATACCTTACTGCTGACAAAAAACTATTTACACTTCCTTTAGAAATTATTGGATGTGGGAATCCAAAACAACATTTTGAATAAAATTTCCCTTTAGACTTGTATTTTTGTTGACAGTATTTTCCACATTGATGACTTTGTAACCGTAAAACTTGCTGTCTCAAGCTTTTTTCTCCTCCTTCTCTTGGAGTGGAACAGGTAACATACTGTTCGATGAAAGACAAAAAACTTTCATCAGTATCAGTTCCAAATTTTGGAGCATTCTTGATCCATAATAGCATGTGTATAGGAGGAGCACCTCTAGCTTGGTTCTCTTATCGCCAAAAGAAATCCCTAACTTCTCCACGAGGAGGAATATTTTTTTATTGCAGATAAATGGCATCATACTTTGAAACCTATGGTTATCATACCTGCAGACATTTACAGGGTCCAAGCAACAAAGTTCTCCATGTGTCTTCAATTCAATATTTCTTACATTTGAATTTGCTTCTTGTAGAAATTTAAATAAATCTTCCTAGGCATATTCAGCACAGCTAAGGGGCCGATTCCAATTCTGACCGCAAAACGAACCGACCGACACGGCCCCGGACCAAATACCGAGCAACACAGACTAGCGCCGTACGACCTGTGCAGTATGATGCAACGCGTGTGAACTGCGACTGACACGTACGGAATACAAGCCGTACGACCGAGCCGTAGGGAAAATAGTGATCCGGCCGGAAAACCAACGCGATTATCACCAACCGACACAAACCCGGAATGAAGCGGACTGGCCCGTACTCACGATGTACGATTTGTGCAGTACGATGCAATGCATGTAAAACCATACCGACTCGCATGGAGACCTAGCCGCACGACCGACACGCACAGACAACCCGGCACACAAGCAATAGAAACCGCCGCGACCGACGCGTACCAAACACAGAAGATAGGCAGCGTGAACGAGGCGGAGAAGCCCACACGAGACAACAGCAGCGTCCGTTTCCGTCACATGAACATCTCCTTCATGCCTACAAAACCCAAAGGAAAAAAGACAAAAAAGGACCAAACAAGCAATGACAAAGCCAATAAATACACCCCCCAAAAATGGGACAAAGACACACCCACAACTCCAACTATATAAAGGACTACAATCACTACCATCATCCCTTGCAAACAGGAGACACAGCCAACAGCAAACACCAGTACACAGCAACCACAGACACACTCACAACTCCCCCATCACACAACTCACACACCATCAGCACCTCATACAAAGGCACACACACATACACCCAGCAAAACCAACATCAACCCACCATCACTTGCACCCTCACACACACATCATTCACCACCACCACCCATCACCATGCCCCCAAAGAAGAATCCAAAGTTCACAGATAGTGCTGGTAGACGAGATCATCAGAGTAGAGCCACATTTGTTTGGTACATTGGTCCAAAGGACCCCCATCTCAGAGAAAACCAAGATGTGGGAGAGGATTGTGGACAAGGTGAACAGCCAAGCACCAGCAAGGCGCACAAAGGACGATATCCAGAACAGGTGGTATGACGTGCGCAGGAGGGTCAAGAAACTCATCGATAAAGATCACGCCCTGAGTCAGTGCACCGGCGGAGGCCCTCATGCCAAACCAGTCTACTTCAGGACCTGGGAGGAGAAGGTGCAGGACATCCTACCACCAGAGAGCGTCCATGGCCTAACAGACATCCCAGAGCCTGGTGAGTACACAAACAACATACCCAAGATTGTGTGACAAGGGAACAGTGAAACCATGCACCGCAAGCAAAGCTACAGTAACCAATAGATAATCATCCGAAGATGTGTATGCCAGTCAGACAAACACAATACCTGCCATCTCAGAGTGACTGGGAACTGTGTCATGACATGCACCAACCTACAAACAAATAGAGCAAGCCAGTGGCACTAACCCAAATAGAACCCTGCCAGACAGTTTGCCACCACAAACACACCACTTCACAGTGCAGCTGACTGTCAGGAAGGAATAGTGGGGATGCAGGTGAAGTGAGTGTAGACAAAAGCATGATGGGGCCTGTAGTCACAGATAATGCTCCCCCTCCTGATTGGCCCATCAAGACCACTCTGAAACATGCCCACATCACAGGGAGTGGAAAATGACTGACACTGGGTCCTGCTGTGGGGAGCACAAGGCCCTGCTAGGGCTTGTGTGAAATCAGAAGCAGGACACCACTGACTGACATCCTGAAAGACAACTTGCACGCCCTACAATGGAAGTATGTTTAACGATGGGAAATAGGACTGACAGACCTGACCATACTTATCAGCATGGGGAGACACCCCCCTCAACACAAACTCCACACAACTCACCGAGTACAATGCATTGACACACACCTCATTGAAATATAAGCAAAATATACCCCATACTGGGTGCTGCTGTGTGAAGGACAGGGGATCACTTTGGACTTGTAGCCAAACAAACACCAGGATTTCACAGTCAGCCATCTTGCCATTGATGTCACACGTCCTCACAGGGAAGCAGAGTCAAGAGGGAGAAAGTATGTGCATGCTGGGAAGGGGGTGTAGCCAAGAGTATGATGGGACTCGCAGTCACAGACAACCTACACCCACCCACATGGCCCAGCAAGATCAAACTGAACCATACTTGCCTCACAGGGAGTGGGAAGGGACTGACAAGATGTATGACACTGGGCTGTGTTGTGGGGAGCACAAGGCCATGCTGGGAAATGGCCAACAACAATATCAAACTTTGTCTGTGACAAGCTGGGAAAAAGCAGTGCACAGGCAGACATCTGTTCGAAAAGTAGAAAATGTCATGTTTGTGAACCAACGATGCATGTAGAAACATAAATCACATTGTGTGTCTCTTCCAAACACAGGTGGTGCTAGGCACCCTGCACCAAATGATGAGGATACCCAGTCCCAGACTCTGGTGGACACTGAGCTCTCTGGTCTGACTCTCTCACTGTCCTCTTCCGATGACGACGACCAACCTGGCCCCTCCGCTGTGAGCCATCATGCAGCACCAGCAGCATCAACATTTGCCCCCCCTGTACCCACACCTCCAGCATCTGGACACCGACAGGGCACCCCCGCCAACACGGACAGACCAAGGCCAATCAACACCCACAGCACAGGGACACAGGACCCCCCGGAAGCTGCAGCAAACACCACCAGCAACACCACCCAAGGGGTCCCAGTGCCACCTGTGCATCCTGCCGCTGGTCCTGCCCATGTGGAGAGGGGTGCTGGGAGGGGTGGGAGGCACAGGGCGTGCCTTGCAGAGGGGTCTGGACTGCATGATGACCCCCACCTGGCACGCATCTTAGATGCGTACCTGGATAGCACTAGAGGATTTGGCCAGGTAGTGGGGATCCTCAAGGACATGCAACACGAGCAGGTCACCCACCATGCCCGCATGGAGGCCAAGTGGGATGACATTACTGCGGTGGATCGTGACATACTACAATGCCTCCGCCTGATCAACACCAACCTGTCCACATCCCCCTGTGTGCCCACAACATCTGTCGCAACACCATCTGCCAGCGCCACAGGGAGGGAGGAGGACTCTGGCAGAGAGTCCCCTGCACTGCAGAGGCCTGCACATGAGGATCCCCCCCCAGAAGAAGAGGGGTCGTTCGAAGAAGGACATGTGAGAGGCAGATGTCCCAGCACATCCCCCAGGGCCTCTAAACCTGTTCTGGACAATGTTCTTTGTGCGCAACCCGTTCACCTTGTCCAATCGCACACAACTCGCCCACATGACCTGGAGGGTTCATGTTGGGCCAATGTATCAGATGACTGTGGACTTTACTCTGGACATTTCATCTACCAGCACTTCCAACTCCAATGTGAACTTTGGATTCCCAAACCACTGTACAGCACCCACCATCCTGTGCACTTCCCTCACATATGTTTGTAAATAAACTCACCAGTACGCCATACTTGCCTCTGTTCTCATTCCAACTTGTCATATTCAGGGAGATGTCGATCTGCTACACAACACAGTGCATGCCAAATACTGCAACAATGTGACCAACGTAAGGTGAGTCATGGGGATGTGACAGATGTGAGGGAGATACACCACTATGGCAACACAAAACATACTCACCATGGCCATGTTACTCATCACACACAATGATGTTGACACAACACCAACCCCAGTCAGTGGTAACAAGTCCACAGGTGAGGTCAGCAACACGTTTATTCCACACTAGTTGCACGGTAATTCTACGTAACAGTGGACACACGCTCAAAATGTGTTGGAGAATGGAAGTCCAAGGATGTGTGGTACATCAGTTGATGGGAATTGTCAACTTCCACACTGGTGTTGGCTTCTGGGTGTTGGGGGTCAGTGTTGACCCCACAACAGGCAAAGTACCCTGGGAAGGACAGACAAGAGACAGTCAAAAGCACAGAAGAACAGGAGAGAAATGCAATACACATGCACAAAACATGTTGCAAGACACCTACACAAACACTAGTTAGCAGTACTACCCTATTGTGGAATACACACCACCTGAATGGACACATCACTGCACGCATCCAGTCAAGTGGCACACAGACACACTCAGACAGCAACAGAGCTGGCACAACACATTCCAGGCTACCTCCATACATTCACATAACAACCATGGAATCTCACATTCAGGTGAAGAAGTTGTTGATGAGCTGTGAGCGGACGTCACCATCATCTTCATCATCACTGGCATCTTGGCCGAGGCCCGGATCCTCCACAGGTGCCGGACGTTGGTCATCGTCATCGTCATCCTGGATGAGAGGCACCTCCTTCCGCACCGCCATGTTGTGTAGCATGCAGCAGACAAGGATTATTTTGCACACCTTTGCAGGCTCTTATGAGAGGGCCCCTCCGGTCTTGTCCAGGCAGCAAAAGTGGCTTTTCAGGAGGCCGAATATCCACCCAATCACGTACTCCGACCATGTGCCTCATTGTAGCGCAGCTTGGCTGGTGTCACAGGGTTCCTGAGGGGTGTCAGCAACCACGGCATGTTGGGGTATACGGAGTCACCTACACACACAAAAATGAACAAGTAGCTGAGTTTTGTAGCAGTGTGGAATACAACATTGACAAACACACACAATGAGAAACAGTACACACCTACAAGCCAGGCATGCTGAGCTGGCATCTGTGACATCAGTGTTGCAATGCGACTACTCCTCATAATGTAGGCATCGTGCACAGAACCAGGGAACCGTGCACACACATGTGTGATTGACATGTCAGCAAGACAGACCACCAGAGCATTGATCGAATGGTAGTGCTTCCTGTTACGGTATGCCTGTTCATGTGCCTGTGGTGGTATCAGGGCAAAATGTGTCCCATCAATAGATCCGATGACGTTTGGCATCCTCCCCAGTGTATAAAAGGCATCCTTTATTTCAGGAAGTTCAGCTGGGCATGGGAACTTGATATACAGGTCGAGGAATTGCAACATCCCCTCCAAGACATCGCATAGCACCCGACTAAACATCATTTGCAACATCCCACCAGCAGTAGCCACAGTGTACTGGAAGGTACCAGTAGCAAAGAAGTGAAGGGCTGCCATCACCTTCACATCTGAGGTCAGTGCTGTAGGGTATGTCCGGCCAGGTAGCAGATGTGGTGCCAACTGCTCTGCCAACTCTGCAATCAGTGGCCTGGTGAAGCGGTACCGTCTGATGCAGTCGCGTTCCTGCATGGTTGCAAGGTCTGGGAACAGCCGATGGACAGCTGGTGCCCTGCAGTACAGAGATGCACAAAGGAAGATTGTCAGTTCATTCACCCATGTGGCCATGACCACGATCAATATCACATGCTAGTTCATGACATTACACAATGTACTGAGGTGTGTGCTGTTGGTCATGGACACATATGTCACCTACAAGACCACCACCTCTCATCTCAATTCCACATGTCCACATGAGTCCCATGTAGTGCAATGGCCAATCATCTGGCTCTGTCACCCAACATATGTGCTGCTGCAACGTTCCAAACACACACCACAGTGACAATTGAGGCCTCATGTCACCCTGCCATGCAGAAACACAGGCTCCCTGTATTGCCACATCAACACAGCAATGAACATGGCATAGCACGTACACATCACAAGGCAAGCATAAGTCCCACAGGTAGTGGCCACTGTTGTTCCTGCCGGCCCGACAAGTACGTCTCTTAGACACACACCCCATCAAGGTTGATGCATATACCACAGGGATGTGGAGACTGTCACCCATTGGGAACATTTGATCAGACACATCTGAGAAACAACATGCACACAGACTGTGGGTGCACATCAGGATTGTGGCTACAGGTATCACTGTGACGTACATGCCATCACCACCAGGACTCAGGGTGTATGTGACCTGTCCTAAACATATCCAACCTGACACTGTGTCCGTGACTCATGCCCATTACTGTCCAATTGCACATCACAGTGGTAATGTGCACAACACACAAAGGATTCTGCCCCATGTACACGTGCACAGCCTGGGAGTGGCTGCACAAAGTGCCAGCCAAAAAAACAGATGAGGCCCCCCGAAACACCCAGGGAATACAGCCTTACATGCCATGGGACACTGTGTGGCCAATGCTGTAGTGTGGTAGGTGTCCACAGGTGTCCCTAGCCAGTATATGTGTTTTGCATCCGTATAATAAATGCAAAAACAAGTTGATGGACAGAATGCAGAACAATGTCATACATTCAACCCAGTACAGAGATCTGGGCCTAAATTCATCGTTTTTTTGCTCACCATGCCGTTGCAGTTTGAACCCAGCCATATACAAATCAGTCTTGACCCTGTGCCTCATGGGAACAGTCCAGCTCGAACTGCGAAGCCAGGTCCTCCCTGGACTGGAAACAAGCATCCGTATAATAGTCTCACTAATGAGGTCCGACGCTGGTGACAATGCGTACGCATTGCACGGGTCATGTCCGAGCCATGCGTACGCTTTGTCATTGAATGCAATGCGGTCCGACGCGGGTGACAATGTGTACACATTGCACGGGTCATGTCCGAGCCGTGCGTACGCTTTGTCATTGAATGCAATGAGGACCGACGCGGGTGACTATCATGCATACGCGTCGGACAGGCATGGTCCGAGACAGGCGTACGCCTTGGCCAGTGAATCGTATGGAGACGGGTGCATGTGTATATTCAAAATACACGTTGTACAGTCATTAGAACGAGCCGGGCGCACCCATTGGCTCCGGACTGTCATGGAAACGGATGCGGATTCAATACTTGTACGAGTTGTGCACTGGAATTTCAGTTGGATGCCTACAACAATGTTGCAATTTCAAGTGTTTCATGAAGGTGAAGATTTGAACGATGCGGAAGGCGTGTACGAGCCGTACCTTTAAATGGATTGGCCAGATTCATAGAATGCAACCGTGTTGGACCTATCAATTGGGACACATGGCACAGATTCTGCCTCTGAAGCACAGATATAAGGCTGGCTGGCCCCCAGGGAGCTCACTTGCCTGCACTACATGCTACTGTTCCACATCCCTGCTACCACTACTGCTTTCTCTGCATCCTCTGGCTCCTACTATGGCACCTACTCTGGAGAGGGCCCCAGCCTTCACTGAGGAGGAGAACCAGGCCCTGCTGGATGGGCTCCTTCCACAGTACAGCAAGCTCTATGGGAAACCAGGGGAGCAGGTGAGAGTGCAGTCCACTGACTTCCTAATTATGCATGTTGGCTGACTAGCAGTACTAGCAGTGTGTACACCAGTGGCAAGCATTCACAATGACTACTTTCATCCCCCAAAGTGTGTGTGTACATGTAACGAATAGGTTTCCTGCTGCTAAAGTGCATTATTGCAAGCTTAAACTATCCAGGCATTGTTAACAGGTCAGAAATGCAGGTGATTTTTCCTTCCCCATGGTTGCACTACCTGTGTAATTAATTTCCCTTTGTGATTATGACATGTATATCCAAATGTGTGCTGCACAAATCTGGGGAATGTGTGTTCATGCACTTTTCACTTTGTCATCCTCACAGGTTGATGCCCACCAGAAGCAGGAGATCTGGCTGACCAACGCCTGGGCTGTTCGTTCTGTGGGGGTCTACAAGCGCCGGATCCGCAACTGCCAGAAGAGGTGGCAGGACCTTCGGGGCTGGACTCGGAGGATAGCTAGAGTCCAGCTGAAGCTGTCACCTCCACGCAGGTGGGGAGGACACCGGACCCTGACTCCCCACATGCTCCGAATACCGGCGGTGGTCTTCCCGGACCTGGATAGGCAACTGAAGGCCATACAGCATCAGGAAGGGGGTAAGTCCATGCCTAATCTGTGTACCTTATCTGACATGCTAATTGCAGTCTTTTGGCCTGGTCACACTTCCACATTACGTAGGTCTTGTAGCCCAATACTCAGGTCCCTCAATTGTGTGATGCACCGTCCTCATCTGTTCCACAGGTGTGGCCCCTACAGTCTGTTGCTTGTGTCACTAGGGCACTGTGTCCCTGCAGTCAGCTATGCTTCAGCTACCGGTCAGCATCTGGTCCCGTGACTCTGTTATGTGTTACATGGGTGGGTCAATTGTTTACACAATGCCTGAGATCTGACATGTGATCTGTGTGTGCCCTTGAGATGTGTACTAATTGCTGGTCTGACTCGCAACATGTGGCTGGGGTATTCCAAACAAACCCATGCAGCAGGGGACTCCAATTTTGGGGCCTCAGGAGTATGTATATGCTTAGCCACCTGACTACCGTCCAGGGTCAAACACGGTTTCATGTAGACCTGGCCAGTCATGGCTCCTTAAGGGCATTTAGAAACACTCTGTAATCCCACTCCTGTGTATGAAATTGCACGTTGTGCTTAGTGACATGTGCCCTCAGGTGTCTGCCTCTGTGTCATTAGGGTGTGGCTTGTTGTTATGTACAACTGGGATGTCCATGATTCAGAGTGTCAGCATGACATCTGAGATGTGACTGTGAGAGACAAGACCTGTGTGACATATAGGTGTGTTATCATCTGTCAGCGCACAATGGTGTATGCAACTGTGTCCTTCATGCAGCTGGGTTACATGCATGGCAGACTGTGATGTGTTAGTGTACAGGGATTTGTGTTTGCAGAGACTCATATGTATGATTTGCATGATATGGGGTCTTCTGGGTGCTGGATATGTTGTTTGCATGGGATGAGCAAGTGTGCCGGTCATCTGCAGAGTTAGCTTTACCCCTGAGCTAGGATTGTGAGTCACTGCATATTGTTGTTGTCTGGATGCCCTCCCCCTGTGACAGGAGACAGTGTTGACTGACTTTCAGGGCATCCCAGTGCCATGGCATTGAACTTGCTATGAGTGATCCTGCATTGTGTTCAAGTGTGCACTATGGACCCCATTGTGGCATTGCCCATCAGGACATGGGGACATCACAGTGTGTGTTGCTGGCATGCATCACAAGCATGTGAAATGAGTCTCTGCCCATCCCTTCATCCGCACACCTGTACTGAGTCAGTAGCAAGAGATGTGCTGTGTGTTTAGTGACATACTCGTATATGGTAACTTGCATGTACAACTAATGTGTGGGTGGTGCATATTGGCACATTGGGGTGTTAGCATCCAACATGCAACGAACATATGTGTAAAAAGTCAAGGAGGGATATGTTTGCCATGGTTGATGTTGAGAATGACAATTGTCTTATTCTAAACAGTGATGGCACTTTGAGCTGTGTTCAGCTGATGATGCCAGGGCTTGCCCTGTGATGTGATGTACTCACTGTGGTGTGTGCAGTCGGTGCAAGTGACTGATGTTGTTCTCTTACTTCCTATTCCAATCCAGATACATCCACTGCCTCAGAAGGGGACAGCACCATGGACCAGGAGGAGCCATAGAGCCTGACAGGGACAGAAGGAGAGGAGTCGGGTGGACCCAGTGGCACGGAGGGTGAGTGGAGCCACACAGAGGAGTCATCAGTGCCATCACCCCCAGCTGAGGGCCGCAGCAGCTCTGAGGATGACTCTCTTGTGGAGGCGGGTGTCAGCAGCCACCAAACCCCAGCTAGTGAGGCTGTCCCCGCCACCGTCAACGCCACCACCACCACCACCACCCTCCCATTGGTTTCGAGCCCAGAGGTCTCTGTGGGCTCCTGTGTTCGTGAGCATGTCTAATTTGTGCCAGGCACCGTACCCCCTGCCCCTGTGTCCCCTGCTGCCCTGAGTGAGGAGCCTGTGGACTTACTTCGACAGATCCATGTAGGGCTGATGATGCCAGGACTTTCCCAGTGATGTGATGTACTCACTGTGGTGTGTGGAGTCGGTGCAGGTGATGCTGAAGGTCCTCCATGCACACACAGGTCTGTTGACGCAACTGGTGTCATTCATGGAGGGCATTTCCTCAGGCATGTCTGACCAATCAGTCCGTGGCCTCCTCCCTGACGGCAGCAGTGTCCCTCCTCCAACAGTTCCACACCCCTCCTACCCCTGCAGCACCCACGATTACTAGCACCCTACCTGTCCCAAGCACAGAAACCCCCAAACCAAGGTCTAGATGTGCACACAAGCAAGCGCAGGGGATTGATACCACACTCACAGGGGCTGATTTGCAGACACACACACAGTCATCCAAAACCACTCCGCTGTCCTCCAAGACCTCTCCCTCCCAGCCCCCTTCCCTTGTCTCACCTGCAACCCCATCTCCCCAGAAGCTCTTCCTCTGTGACCTTGACCTCTTCCCCACCGACCCAGCAGATCCTGATTACAAGGGGAAGAGGAATTCCCCACACACAGAGGGGATTGCCCCTCATACCCGGACACCCTCCCCCAGGTGCAGTCAGACAGAGACCCCCACCCGCAAGTCCCCCCGGTGCCAGAAGAGCAAGACCCCCCCGCCACCACGCAGCTCCAAGGCAAAGTCTCCGTCCTCCATCCTCCAGGCCACCACTCCAGAGGTTCCCCCGCCACTACCTGCCCCGGGTTCCCCCACCCACAGATACACCATCCCCAAAATGCTAAGGCCATCCCCCCTAGCACTTGCTCCTCCACACCTGGTCAGACAGTTGCTGCCACTGATGTGGGGACCGTGTCACCACCCCCTGCCCTGCCGGCCTCACCTGTCCCCCATTCCGCTTCCATGGATGTAGGCACTGCATTGGAGTCCACGACCACCCTGTCTGACTTGGGCACTGCAGTGGTGAGCCAATCCACTCCATCTGACCTGCCCACTGGAGTTTTGCCGGCACCCACCCCATCTGACTTGTGCCCCACAGTTGTGACAGCACCCACCACTTCAGTCATCTCCACTGCAGTTGCAAGTGTCTCCCCTGCATCCCCCACCTCTTCACTGCCCCCTTCTGCTGCGCACTGATCCTGTCCCTGCGGTGCCTGGCCTGCCCCCATGTATGCCCCTCCGAGGGGATGACCCCGGTCCTTAGCAGTGCAGGCAAGCAAGGTGTGACAGTTGTCACTCTACTTCACTCCTTGGCATTTGGACATGGACTGGGCATTGGCCTTTTGTCTGCACAGACGTTTAACTTTTAAAATGCTGAATAAAGCTTTTTTCTTTCTCCCTGTGAAATAGATTTAGCTGTACATTATGTTGATGATGTTTAACATGCTCTTGCACCTGTGATGCTTTGTTTACAATGTTGAATACTGATGTGTTGCTGTGAGGTACTCCCTGTAGTCCATGAGATATGTATCCTATTCTGTGGGTATCCATGTCATCCTTTGCAGCTACCTGGGTGTGTCAGGATCAAATATTTGTGGACATCTCTCTGTGAGCATTTCATTTGCATGGTCACATCTCTGGCTTGCACCCATGCATATATGATGTGCTTCCCATTGTCCAATTTGTCACTTTAACATACTTTGTGCTCATCAACACTGGACCTTCAGGTGTGGGCATAATTGTAATAGGAGCAACTGGGTCCTCTATGCAACTTGCTAGACATATGTTTTGGGTATGTGCAGATGACTTAGGGGAGACTCACGTACCCAGGCTGTTGTGGCCAGCGCCTTCATTGTGTGGTAACTGATGGCTGACTGACCAAGTGTTCTGCAGACATGAGTGATACTTGCGGTGAATATGTTTGGCACAGCTGGGCTCCCACAGGAGTTGTGTCCCCTCATGTTAGTGTGTTGTCCAGTGACATGGCCTGGGCCCATGGTGTGTGTTGTATGAGCATGTGTGTGTGTCCACATCCCTGTTCATACACATACAGTGTTCCCTTGATAGGTTCCTATTGTTGATGCTTGCTGAGTGGTACTGAGTTCATCCCACTACTTTTCCAATGGGCTACCAGATGATTGGATGCATGACACACTACTGTTAATTGGTGTATCATCATTGGGATTTGTCAGTTCTGAGTGGTGATGATGTTGTCAGACACAGATGGGACACAGTCAGGGTTCCTCAGGGCACCTGTTTATTTGCTAAATCATGTAGTTGTCCCTAGGTGGTAGTTTTCAGTGATTGAGACATTTGTATGTGTGTGTGACTGCTCCCACTTGTCGGGTTCATGGCTGAGATTCTGGCAGGTGTCAGCATGTGTGCCTTGTGGTTCTCCTTGGCTTCTGCATTGTCCTGGGACTGTGGCATGGATTCTGGTGGTTACGTGAGCTTTGAAGTCATGGCCATGTACCGCATACGGTGCAGTATGTCTGTCATTCCCCAGGGTTGTAAACTGTCCTTGTGTGATGTGTCTGTGCACCTTAGTTCCTCCCAACATTCCTGTGTTTGTTATGGGTGCATGTGCAATGTCACCTGTCCATGTGGGTTTCACAGATACACATTGTTGCAGTTCAGGGTGTGTGGTGTTGAGGGTGGACTGATGTGAATGTTTGCATGGATGGTCCCCTATCTCCCATTTGCCCATGGATGTGGGGCCATGCTGAGTGATTTGTGTTTGTGTATGTGTGATGTACGTTTGTGGAACAGGACACATGTCTGGGTTTCCCATTTTGTAAGACATCTGCCTTTGTCATCACAGTGGAGGTGTCATGCATGCTTGTGTCACCCCAATGTCGGGTCCCTAGGGGTAGTGCTGTTGTGTGTCAGTCTCTTGCTGTGTTAGTTGGTGTTCATTCCAGCTTGTGTCACATGTGTCTGTTGTGCTCCCCCTCATCTCCCAATGCCTGATTGCCCACTGAGGGTGTCCCAATGATGGTTTACATTTGTATGGCACTGTGTCCACATCTGTGTCACTGTGGTTCAACCCCCATCATGTGTTGTGTAGTTGCCTGGGGATACTGTGACACACACACACACATGCTGTGTCAGATGTGCAGTGTGAGTTTGCCTGTTTGTGTTTGTGCATCTGCACCAGTGCATTGGTATTGCTGTTGTGGGCCTTGCCTTTGTCTGGATGCTGTTTCTGTGATTTTGCATGCTGTCCCTATGAGTCATATCACATCATTGTGCACATTCATCCTAGTTATTAGGTGCCAATGCTGGCATGGAATGCGAGTTTGTGAGCTGACACCTACAGTCTACACATGTTGTTTTGATTGGTGTGTCTATTTTCGAGATGTGTGCATGCTTGGTGATGGTCATTTCTGCTCTTGTGTCATTGTACACTGTATGCATTGTCAGCCCCCATGTGTGGTGCTTGTCTGCACATGGCCAAGAGTGTGTTATGTTTTCACAACACTGTTAGCCTCACCACATCTCTGTGTGTATGGGACACAACCACTAGTTTGCCCCAGAAGTGTTTAATGTGTTGGGAGCACGGATCATACATGCTGTTTGTTATTTGCAGCTTTGACCATGATGGCACTTCCCTTTTGGTCACTGTGAAGAGGGGGGGTTTAGTCCCCATTACCACAATGCTCAACATCTGCTGCATTTTGGAAGCCCACACTTAACTTCTCTTCTACACAGTGAGGGGGTGTTCTTTTTACATTGCCACAGTGCTATGGTGATGCTTGCCTTGTGCATGTCACACTCATGTGTTGGTCACACATGTGCTGTTACTTACATTGTATGTTCGTAGCCATAATCACTGTTGTGGGCATTTGTCACAGACTACACACTGTTGACATGATTTTAGGGGGTATGTATTTTGCGGACATACCTGATGTTGGAGTACGCTGGATGGGTTGTGCATCACCCATCCTATTGCTGGGGGTGGCAGGGGTGATGGGCAATAGGTCCCCTGTGAGTGGGGGTGGTAGGGGTGATGGGCAACAGGTCCCCTGTGAGTGGGGGTGGCAGCAGTGATGGGCAACATAAGCCCTATGGCTGGGGGTGGCAGGGATGATGGGCAACAGGTCCCCTGTGAGTGGGGATTGCATGGGTGATCGGCAACATCAGCCCTATGGTTGGGGGTGGCAGGGTTGAGGGTCAACAGGTCCCCTGTGAGTGGGGGGTGCAGTAGTGATGGGCAACATAAGCCCTATGGCTGGGGGTGGCAGGGGTGATGGGCAACATCAGCCCTATGGGTGGGGGTGTTAGTGGTGCTGGCCATGCAACTATGGTGGGCTGTTGTTAGTGGCCAGGATGTGGATCCCCTGTGTGTGTGTGCCATTTTGCAGGTACGTGTCGTTTGTTTATGTGGTAGGTGTCTGAGCCGTCGGCGTCGGTTCCTGATCTGGTTATAGATGTAGAGTACTGGTATGACCTGCGTGATGGGATTCATGATGTGTTTGTGTCATGCAAGCTGCTTGTTGCTCCGTCTGATACCCGCTGCAAGCTGGTCCATCTCGTAGCCGTGTATTGAGTTGTGGCGCGAATCGTAGCTGATATGCTTGTTTTCCGGATGCTGTGACGTGCCGTACGTGGTGACCCGTCCGGCGCATAGGAAGTACGCATAGTACTTGTCATGCCGGAAACTGCTATGGATACTGCTTCCGGGCGACTCGGTTCAGCGTTAGGAGTTACGGCTCAGACGGAGAATGGAGCTTGAATCACAGCCTACGTGTCAGTCGGGTTTTTGGCAGTTGTGCGCATTGTACTTACTCTACAGGACGGACCGGCTCCGGGTACGTGTCGGTCGCACGGTACGGCTACAGACAGCTGTCTGACCGGCTATCGGAATCGGCCCATAAGTGTTACAAACCATGTGGGTGTACCTAAGTTTCCTAACATATATTTAAGTTCACCGTGATGACAATGCCAATGTTCATTGGTACCACGTTGACATGACATTAATTAACTCTGATTCTAAATTTTCATCTCTTTGTTGAACTTTGTCCATGAATTCTTTTGCAGAAACATGTGGAAGATGAACTCCTGCTTTTAATATGTGGTCCACTGCATATGAAAGCGCAGACAAATCACTTTCAAACAGAAGAGGAAATATATATGGAATGCACTGACGAAATTTTGGAACTTTAGAGTACTATCTTGTCGAGCGGTATTCTGAAGCTGGAATCCGTACAGCTCGTTCATCAAATCATCCACCTTCTCCAGTGGGGACCAACTGTGGAAAACAACAAGCTTCTAAACCTTTTTCCCATACACTCATGGGAGTTCCCTTCCTTCATTTAAAATAATTCAATACTGTTTCCTATCACTTATTTTGAATGTAGAAGATGTATAGTGTAATGTTCATAAATCTCTTCACTCCTAGACTTACCACTTTTTCTATTTGCCCACTTGAAATTTCTCTCTCATCTTCTAAACATATTACCTGTCCATCAGCACTTACATTCTTACAATAAATATTATTCTGTACCAGATGTATTGTTGCCTTTATTAACATCTACAAACTCTTACCATATTTTTCGACTCTTTGGGGCTGATTCCGACATCGGTCAGGAGCCGGTTACGGCCCTGCAAGTATTATGCGACCGAACAAGGTTCGGTCGCACTCGTATACTTCACAATGCAAGCATGCATTCCAAGTGGAATGCATGCTTGCATTGTGAAAAGCAGGGGTGCAGTTCATCCCTGCACCCTCTAGCTGGCACCCAAAGGTGCATGCCACCGGATGCAGGGATCCACAGAGGGGCACCGTAGGTGCCCCCAGGCCACCATTAGGCAGCCTTGCACCCATGGGGGCCCTACTGGGGACCCCCAATGACAGTTTCCGACTGCCTTTTCGTGCTGGAAAGACCGGCACGAAAAGGCAGTGAAAAACTGCCATCGTACTCCCTCGGTGGTAAAGAGGCGACCGGGGGAGTACTGAGGGATTTCCGGACGGCGGAAGGGCTCTCCGAGCCTGTCGTCAACCATCTGGAAATCCGAGTTGGATTCCTTTCCAACCGAGCCCATCGGAATGGCTCGGTAGGAAAGGAATCTGCCCGGCACGTTCCGATTCGGTCAAAAGTGCTCTGACCATCGTTCGGAGCCCTTCCGGACGAAATCGTAATCGGACCCTTTGTTGGAACACCATTAACTAGATTATGGTGTACTATGCTGATGACACGCAGCTGGCGGTCACACTAAGTGGGGACTCAGCTTTGGACGCCCTCAACTTCTGTGAGGGGTTGCGCTCGGTGGCCAATTGGATGAGCCAGAATTGTCTCCAATTGAACACAAAGAAGACAGAGGTGATGGTGTTTGGGAAGCAACCTGGATGTTGGAATGACAGCTGGTGGCCCCCCGAGTTAGGAATGATCCCCTCTCCTGCTATGGAGTTAAAAAACCTCGGGGTCTGGCTGGACCCTTCACTTAGTTTCATTTGCCATACTAAGAAGGTGGCTGCCTCTTGCTTTGGCATTATTAGGAGTATCAGGCCGGTGCTTAAATTTTTCGATGCTAGCACTAGACAGCTTGTGGTCCAGGCATCGGTACTATCCAGGATAGACTATGCCAGTGCTCTGCTTGCAGGCACGAACAAGGCTGAACTTCTGCGGTTACAACGAGTGCAGAATGCCGCCGCAAGAGCGATATTTGGGTTGCCCAAACGTTGCTCAGTGTCCGGAACACTGCAAACACTCCATTGGTTGCCTGTTGCGCGGCGGATCGAGTTTAAGGTGCTTTGCCTGGCCTTTAAAATCTTGAAAGGCTTGGCTCCACCTATTCTCATGAATCTCCTGACTCCATATATCCCCTCTCGCTCTTTGAGATCGATGGGCCAGAATTTAGCTGTTGTTCCCCGTTTTCTGTTGAGCAGGACTGGAGGCCGCTCCTTTCGAGTAGTAGCCGCAAAGCTCTGGAACTCTCTCCCCAATGACATCTGTGCTTTGGAAGACTTAACCAGGTTCAGACGTGTCATCAAAACGCTCCTTTTTAATAACATTAACTGACGTTGCTGCATTTTGTGATGTTGTGTTCACCTTTCTTGGCGCCAGGACGCCCCTTTGCTGGGGCAGCTGTGCGCGGTACAAAAACCATTAACATAACATAACATAACTACGGGCTCCTTTTCCTCCCTGTCTGCACCAACAATTTTTTCTTAAAATCTAATGAAACACACACAACTCTTCCTTTCAGACCTCTTAGTAAATCTGTTGGTGGCAGCTTACCTGTTTTAGGCTCCATACAAACTATAGCCTGAAACGGGTGCACCTCCTGAATAAGAATGTACTCATACGCATTCAAATCTGCCAGTTCCAGAGGAACAGCTACCTACTCTAAGTTGTTATGTACTGCTCTAGCTGGCATTTTGTTCTCTTCTAATTTGCAGTAACAATATTTGCAAATACGTTGATTAGTAGCCAATTCAAACCGACCTTCTACCAATAAATAAGCACCACTTATCATTGTTTTCCTTTTCACTTTATAAATATAAATCAACATTCCTAGTTTAACTTCTATAATGAGTACGTCGACAAAAAATACAAACAAAGGGTTGATTACAATGGCGGGCGGACCGCCACCGCCAGCATAGCGGTGGCGATCTGCCCTCCATAATCCACCATCTGCCACCCAATTCCCCCACCATATTACAATGGCGGGGGGTCCCCGGCTTTTCCGCCCGGTTGATGAGTAGACACCGCCGTCCTTATTAGGATACATTTCGGAATTTGCCTTTCCGTGGCAGCATTCCTGCCATGAAAAGCCATGCGGTCCTTGACATTGGGGACCCGTAGCAGGCCCCCAGGTATTTTGGGGGTGGAGGGGGTGCACATGGGGGGTACCAATGGTACCCCCCTGCGTTTGAATGTACAACGTGGCAGGCACCGCGCGGTGCCTGTCACGTTGTGCATTCAAATGCACAACTTGCATTTTTAACCTTGCGGTGGGTGCTGCTGGCGGGATGCGGGTGGTTCCATTCCCCAGGGCTATCAGCCCCAAAGTTTGGTTTTTCAGTTGAAACTATCTTAAACTTTGTAATTTCTTCTGCAAACTCATCAATAAAAATATCGTCCACCTATTCTTTAGCACCTCCACTTGTCAAGCTCTCACTTTCTCTACACTCCTCTTGCGACCAAAAAAACGAAACTGAATATCATCACAAGCTTTTTGTGCATCTGATACTGAACTGTGCAAAAGAGCTGTGTTCATTTCACTTAAACTTAATGCACAACTTTTTACATAGTAGAGGCTCCATACTAACTTACGCATTTCTGAGTGGTGTACTGCTAACATTCTTGAATGAGGAAAAGTACTGTGACACACTTTTCTTGAAAAACAAGCCAGAGTATGACCCTGCAAGTTAGTATATTTTCTTACTTTATATGGATCTAGTCCTTGTAACATCTTAATCTTCTATTTAAGACTTTTTTTGGCATATTCTCATAAAAGAATTCCTGTCGTATACTGAAAATACTACTATGATCCCCTTAAACTTCTTCAGCTATTACTCCTTACACACTCCTAACAACCATCTTTTCTTTTGGAATGGGACAACCGTCTTTCATCTCATAGCATTGACCGCTAGTATCAACTGCATGTAGTAATGTGTTCTGTTGAAAGTAGCTTTCTTCATTGAAGAAAGGCTCAGTACTAGAAGTGTGCCTCCATTCACCAGTTTAACTAAAGTTACTTCTATTAACCAATCTTTTTCTTTTGCTTTTCTCCTTCATAAACAGCACTGTTTTATTCAATGTTTTCATTCTCTTTAATATTAATATAAATAATTTTCTTGTTATTTAAAAAGCTTTATCAACTACACTTTCAATCTGTTCCTTTTTCTTATAAGCTGCAGGTCTTCTTTTATATTGTTTACAATCTTTCAATACATTTTTTAGTAGTCTACTTCTATTCATTCTCTTCCTTATGTCTTTATGTTCTTTTAACCATCCTTCAACATGCATTGTTTTCCCATAACATGATTTTCTTTCTTTTATTATCTCCTTTTTTCCTTTCCTTCTGATTTCTTGCTGAACTTTTCTTTTTCTTTTCAATATTTTCAAATTGTTTCACATTCTGTAAAACTCTTTTAACACACTTTTTAGTTCTACTACCAGAACTCTTTTTCTTCAGTGTAACATTTTGCCCTTCATCTAATTTCCTCTTCTCTCTTTCCTTTAAATAGTACAGTTTTTTTTCTTGTCTTTTCTTTTGATCTTTTTTTCCCATTCTCAATGTTTTTTACCAATAAATGTAAATATCTGAAAAACAGAGATAAGTTTCAATAGTTTGTTATATAATTTTATATGTTTGAAATATTTATATATTAATAGTTTGGAAAGGTACACTTGAAGTAGGCAGTATAAGTTTATGTGTCTGCTTAAAATTAGAAATGTAGTTAGTCAAATTTATAACTGCATGCTCTTGTGAGTAAGGTATGTGTCTACTTCTACATCTATTGTCTCATGTATATACCAATACACATTCATGCCCTTGTATCAGCTCTGATTCTCAGCCCCAGGAGCTCCATAAAGCTTGTCCAGGGTGTGGGATTATAATTCCAAAGGTTCTGTT
The DNA here is from genome assembly GCF_964204655.1 of Triturus cristatus. Classification (NCBI taxonomy): domain Eukaryota; kingdom Metazoa; phylum Chordata; class Amphibia; order Caudata; family Salamandridae; genus Triturus; species Triturus cristatus. The sequence continues at coordinate 1,083,340,671 of NC_140590.1, forward strand.
TCACACCTTAGAGTGGGCTAGAAATGACGCTGTAAAGTTGGGGAATGATTTAGACACTACAACCTGGAAATGTGCCCCGATGAATGTCAGATCGTTGATTAAACATAGCACACAGAGTGCTTTATTCATAGAAGATGAAAACATCGAGATAGCTTTTATTACGGAGTCCTGGACGGATAATGCTTCTGGCCCGGACCTGGTCAAGGCGACTCCCCCTAAGTTTGTTTGCTACACTTTAAACAGACCATAAGGCGGTTTTATTTACACTTAATATTCCTGAGCACCACCCTCAGAAGCCAGTTAAAAAAAAACTGGAGAAAAGAGCGTGGAATAAAGTTGTAGCCGAGGAATAAGACCGTAGTTACACCGCCCGTAAATTTAGAAAATGCAACATGTTCCTATACTTGCTGGCTAGAAACAGCAGGTAACAAGCTAGCTCCTAGAAAAAAGTTCCATCCCAGTAGACGGCAACCCGCCGCTCCTTGGTACTCACAGGAACTCAGGGAAAAAAATTGAGTTGTAAACATCTGGGGAGAAGATGGAGAACGAAGTACAAGGATAGTGATAAGGAGGAGTATAAACGGGGTCTTGCCATATATAAACAGCAGAATCATCAGGCAAAGTTTCAATTTTTTTCCATGAAGATCTATAGGGCTAATAACTCAGCTAGGGAATTATTCAATACAGTCACTAGGCTGGCCAACCCAGTGGCCATTACATTTACACCTAGTCAGGAGCTCTGTGAAACATTGGCCAGTTTCTTTTATGCGAAAGTGGATGCTATTTTCTCCACTTTCACTAATGTAACCCCTAAGACTATGGCGGGCCAAGCGGATAACCTGCATCTAGATAAGAAAGGGTCATTGGACAATTTTGCCCAGCTTACAATAACAGAAACTGCTAATCTTTTTATGCAGGTGAAATCCGGGTCCCCTTCGGATCCTTGTCCGATAGCGATCCTAAAATTAGCAGTAGAGCCAGCCGCTCGAGTCCTGACACCCATTTTTTATTTGCTGTACAGGGAGGGTTATTATCCGCTAGACTGGAAAAAAAACCTCTATTCTGCCCTTATTAAAGAAACTCAATCTTGACTTTAAGGATCCTAGTAATTTCAGGCTAATATCCAGACTTCTGATACTGGCTAAAAACATCGAGAGAAATTTAAATACGCACCTTAGCCAATTTCAGGAACTTACTCAAGCTCTGAATCAAGCTCAGTATGGCTTTCGAGGGGGTCACAGTACTGAAGTGGCACTTTTGAAATATACTGAAGAGATACGGACTATTTTAGATCAAGGTGGCAAGGCTGCTCTGATTATGCTAGATCTCTCTGCAGCATTCGATACGGTCCATCACGATCAGTTGATGGACCGGCTGCAGGAAATTGGTGTACAGGGTTCAGCTTGGAGACTCCTAGGATAATTTTTGTCGAACTGGAGTCAGCGGGTGGCTCTGGGGGAATTTCTATCAGAACCTTTTTCATTGCCATGTGGGGTCCCGCAGGGGTCCTCATTGAGTCCGAAATTATTCACTATATATGTATCCTCTCTGGCACCTCATATTCGATCCTTTGGGTTTAGTCGGACTACTTATGCGGATGATACGCAAATCGTAGTGTCTCTCCTTCCATCAGAGGTAAAGAGCACAGCCCTACATTTTAAAGGGTGTATGAGTGCCGTAGGGATTTGGATGGCCCAAAATTGCCTTAAATTGAACTCCAGAAAGACGGAGGTGGTATGTTTTGGCAACGATCCCAATTTTTGGATGCCAGAATGGTGACCAGATGTCCTGGGACCCCTCCCCGCACCCACCAGGAAGGTTAAAAATCTAGGTGTGTGGGTGGAACAGAAGCTCAATTTTAAAGACCAAATAAATTCAGTGACCTCGGCTAAGTCTTTTGTTCTTAGGTCCTGCAAGAAAATGTTGCCATTGCTACCCACTGAATGCCGTAAAACAGTTATTACTGCCCTCACCATGTCGAGGCTGGACTACTGCAATAGTCTGTATTTTAACATTCAGGAGGGTTTAATGCAGAGGCTGCAGCTTTTGCAGAATGCCGCTGCTAGACTGGTGTTGGGCATTCCAAAATACGCTCCAATAGCGAAAGAGATACAGAAACTGCACTGGTTGCCAGTCAGGAAATGTACCCGGTTCAAAGCCCTGTGTCTTGTTCACAAGGCACTTCATGGAGCAGGACCAGCCTATCTAAAAGAGCGGATGTACTGGAATACTCCAAATAGAACATTACTTTCATCCGACGCCAAACTGGTTTATGTGCCGTTCATAAAGAAGGCAACATGGGGTGGAATAAGCTTTGTAGTTAATGCAGCCAGAGCTTGGAATAAGCTTCCTCCGTATCTGAGAGGTATGTCGAGGCTTCTCGCCTTCTGAAAAGCTATAAAAAACTTGGGGGCATATTATCAAGCCAGGCGATAAAATTATCGCCGCTTTAGCGGCAGAAAGCTGCCGCTAATACGGCGATAATGGGCTTGATAATATGCTCTATGGAATTCCATTTGAAGCCCATGTTAAATGTGAAGGGCGTCTAACATGGGCTTCAATTGGAATTCCAAAGAGCATATTATCAAGCCCATTATCAACATTTTAGCGGCAGTTTTCTGCCACGAAAGCGGCGATAATTATATCGCTGGGCTTAATGATTAGCATGACCTTGGATTCGATCCTCAGGTAAGATTTCACATAGCGCCAGGACACCCATGGGTAACAGTGCGCTCAATAAATGTTATAATAATAATGATAATAATAATAATAATAATGTATTAATCATCTGAAAATGGTAACTTGGAAACCTGTTTGGTTTGGATTCCGGTGGACAAATTTCTCACTTTTCCTCTATCAATCGGCTGCACAGACTCTATTGTCTTCTGTAGATACGTGTGATGGAGCCTCTCAAATAACCTGTGACATACTCAGGTGCCATGTTTTACGAGCTGAGAGGAATACATAGACTTCTTTTTACACAATTTAAGAAACCATACGCGATGAAATACAGGTATCAAAAATACACAGGCTGATATATGTATGCTATAAGAAATATGGTAAGACCCATAACAGTGATTTAGTTGAATACCTATGTTTCTGAGTGCATTCTGTCTAAATTTGTGTAAAAAACGTGTATGTATTTCATTCTGCTCATAAAACATTGCATCTGCGTATTGAACAAGCTATGTAGGAGGCTCTACAATACTTTTATTCAGACGACATCACAGGCTCTTCAACCTAACGACAAAGCAGAACTAAGAGATTTGTCTGCCAGTAGCCTAACCGACCAGGTTTTCAAACTACCATCTTCAGATGCATACACATCAGACAATAGATATAGAAATAGACACATACGTCATTCGCAAGACCATGAAGTCCCTTAAACTTGACAGACTGCACTTACCATTTCAAGAGACACCTACATTTAGGTGGTGTACATCAATTGTTCCTTTCCACAGATTCAGAGTAAGTAGCTTAAACTCTAATACTTTTGCCAACATATCTTGAATCTCACTTTTCATTTGCACCTTCAGTTTTCAACAACTGCCTAGAATCTTGGGCCTAGCCAAATTTAAAACAGCAACCCTTCCCATATCACTGTTATAAGTCTCACAATGTTTCTCGAAGCATGCATGCATGTGTCTGTACATTTTGCTAGCAGCATCATATATAAAAGAAACATACAAATAGATGTATGCCTATGTTTTATACATCTAGCATCTAATCCTCTGTCACTGTTATGCGCAAGCTTCACTACTCAGGGTCTACTCAGAGTATTGGGACAACCAAATATAAAGCAGAATCCCATTGCATGTCTCTCTTGTAATTCTCTCCTTATTCCTGTATCCATGTATGCATGTGTCTGTGCCTTTTGCTAGTGGAATCATATATCAGTAATCCCTCTACCAACATGTCTTCAACCTCACTTTTGAGTTGCAGCCTCACCATTCTGCTACTACTCAGGATGTTGGGCCTAGCCAAATATAAAGCAGCAACCATTTGCATGACTCTGTTGTAAGTCTCAGCATATTCCTGTAAGCATACATGTCTGTACCTTTTGCTGGTGGTACTATATGTAAAAGAAACATACAAACAGACATACACCTCTGTTTTATCTGTATAGTATCATCTGATTCTTAACATGTATTAGAACACATGTGCAAGTAGTGAAATACCTCAGTCACAAAACAATGCAGACCGTAAAACTTGACAGACTGCACATCACATTTAAAACACACACCTAGATTTAGGTGCTGTACTTCAAGTGTACCATTCCACAGACTCATACAAAGTGGCATAATCAGTAATCCCTCTGCTAACATGTCTTAAACTTCACTTTTGAGCTGCAGCTTCACCATTCTATGACTACTAAGGTTGCCAGGCCTATCCAAATATAAAGCAACAACCTTTCACATGTATCTGTTGTAAGTCTCACAATATCCCTGACACCATGCATACATGTGTCTGTGCCGTTTGCTAGTGCCTTCATATATAAAATAAACATACAAATAGACGTATACCTGTATTTTATATGTCTAGAATCTTCAAATACATAAGGTATGACAATACATGTGCATATAGACACATACCTCAGTCACAAAGCCATGCAGACCTTAAAACTTCACAGACTGCACTTCTCATTTCAAGCAGACACCTAAACGTTTGTGGCATATGTCAAGTGTACCTTTCCATAGACTCACATAAAGTAGCCTAATCAGTAATTCTTCTACCAACATGTCTTAAACCTCACTTTTGAGCCCCACCTTCACCATTCTGCAACTATTTAGGGTGTTGGGCCTAGCCAAATATAAAGCAGTAACCATTTGCATGTGTCTGTTGTAAGTCTCACCATATTCCTGAAAGCATACATGCATGTGTCTGCACCTTTTCCTAGTGGCATCATATATCAAAGAAACATACGAATAGACGTATATCTGTGTTTTATACGTTCAGCATCTTCATATACATAACAAGTATGAAAATACATGTGCAAGAAGAGACATTGCTCAGTCATAAGACCAGGCAGACCTAAAACATGACAGACTGCACTTCCTATTTCAAAGAGACACCTAAACTTATGTGGCATACTTCAACTGTACCTTACCATGCACTCACACAAACTACCATAGTCACTAGTCCATCTATCAATGTGCAGATGTTAGTATGCACAAACTATTTCAATCATCATTTCAGTACAATAAAAATTACTACAAAACACTTCTATACATTTCATAACATATTTCAAACATCACACTTTTATAGCAATTGCAAAACTTTGAAAATAATGCTTTTCAAATCCAAAAATATCACTACAAAGAGTGAAGCACTACTACATAATAGATAACACACCTTAGAAATGTGTAACTCACCTCTGTAATGGTATTGCAGAATATGAAATATCTGTAAGTCATAAAAGATTTTCTTTCTCACACAATAAATGTAAAGCTGCACTCACTAGTAATGGCAAACGTTCCCTCTCTTTTTCCCTCTCTTTTTCCATACGTTAAAATCCAATCCAATAACTTCCTTGAGTGAAGAAATCTATCAACGAAGGACCATCTGGCCTTCTGAGTCATACAATACCAGAATAGTCAACATTCTGAAGTCCACTGTTGCCCCTCCTGCTACGGGCTTCACATGGTATACACCTATCCAACTAAGATCGGATGAAGCACAATCTATCTCCAATGAGGAAGTGATTACTCCTTTAAATTTTTACAACAAATTACGAGAGTCTTTTTGTATTGTTCATCTGTCCTGAAGATGGTCTGACCGACTGACGCCCCAACAGACCGAAACGTCGACTGTACTTTCCATTTCCACAGCATAGCTGCACAGCTGATTGTTCTCTAAATACGAGATAGATCTCTGTTAAAGTTATTGGATTGGATTTTTGTAATGTCATGATTTGTGGATAATATTAAGCTGTCTTTCCCTTCATGTTACATTATACATTTAGTTGTTTTCTGTACTCCTTTTTATGAATTGTTTCCAGATAAAAATTAGTGATTCTTTCACTTAAAAATACCCCGTGTGTGTTGCTTTATATCATTGACTGAATTCAATTGAATTACGTTTGGTCGAGTTTCTATCTAGTACTTATGTAATGGTTACTTTGTACAGTATAATTGAACTGAATCTCGCTAGAACAAAATCCCTTGTTGGCCTTCTACTATTACATTCTATTTGCCCAAGCCCTCAAGGGTATATTGGGTGCTACCCCTTAATTTAAATAAATGGACTGTAAAATGGCATAAGTGAACCATATAAAGCCGGTGGCCTTTCATACTTAGGAATGGAATATCCGGCCTATTCATGGCGGATCTAAAAGAGGACATGTTGACGGTGGACGCACATGTGTTTGCGTCTTCATAACTGGAACTGGAGGGAACATACATGTACTTGTGATTCATACATGAAACCGTTGGGGTCCAAGATAGGGGACATAACTGATCGGAAAAATCCATATTTCCACATTCCCTCCTTGTCCCCTACTTGCCCGTTAAGAGATATCAATCTTCATCAATCCGTTGATCTGTTCATATAACATCATTTGTTCTTCTTTTTTCTTCTGGGATGAATGAAATCTTGGTGGTGGAATACACGATGTGGCACACAGACCACAGATCGCTGGTCCACATTGTAGACATAGGCAGCAACTGAATAGTATGAGAAGGCCAATACCTAGGAAGGATAGGACCTTCCATCCAAAGGTAGATAATACACTCCAAAACCAGCCGGACCAAGTCCAGGTGCCTGGATTCTGGTGTATCTGGCTTACAATCTTATGAAGACGAGTTATGGCTTTATATACAGATGGCGAATTTTCTGGTATGAAAATGCAACAACTTGATCCGATGACCCTACAAGCTCCGCCCCTATCGGCCAAGATGACGTCAAGGACAAGACGATTTTGAAGCACAACAATCCGCATAGCAGACTGCTCTTCTGTTAAATTGCCTAAGGCGGAAATAGTTTCGTTCACTACTGCTTCAAGGGTTCTAGTTAATCTACGTATCAGCTTACTATTAGTAACGGTACCTATATAGGGAAAGAGACCTTTATTGAAATCTGTGTATTTTTCCCATGCTGTTTCAGTGTAATCGACTATTGGGAGATCTCTCCTTTCTCTATTGTGTACTAAATGAGTATTTCTGTGATAGTCAGGAGGAGCTAGGAAAACAGGTGGCAAAAGGAATCCAATGTAGCAGGTACCATCCCAATCTAGAGGCAAACGTACATATGCCGTCTGACCACATATGAAATAGGAATGGCGGGAAGCTCTAAATGTAGACTTGCCTTGATCACTAAATTCTACTACAGTGGTGCATCTACTATGGCCCATATGTATGGAACCATTCTTTCTTACACATAATTCACCTTTTACTGGAAATATTGGCATAGCGGGCAAATTTGGAGTAGCTTCGGATTCGACATTTAGGATCATAAGATTAAGCGTAAAATTACCTAATCCATACACTTCATTTTCTAGATCAGTTCCTGTTCTCTTGGGAAATCCCTCCTTGTTAGGGTAGCAGACTTTAAGTAAAACTAAGTTCAAATTTCCCCATACCCAGTTGTCTTGATAAACTGCAGAATTCGAATCTAGGGAATTAATTAAACTAAACCATGCTCCACAGGAGCCGTTGTGTGTGAACGGGTATGGAAAGAGAGGTAGAATTCCTTTATAATTCTGATAGGGAGGGAGTCGGCCACATATCCAGCAATTTGTAGCATTGCTAACCTGATGGGAATGCTGTAACATACTAATAAACGTGTTATTGCGCAGCGCAAATCTATAAGACAACTCAAGCGGAGGCAATTCACTAAAAGAATGTTCAGCAGTAACATTATAAACATGTCTAGAAATAGGATAATATATGTGCAACAATATACTTGCAGTAATTATTAAAAGACTTAAGAAAAACAAAATTAATAACGTCACTGTGCAATGACTACGCAGTGATGTACAGTACGCATGTCGTTTCAACATTTTTCGGGTGTTTTCTCTATTCAGGTCTAAGGGATACATGTCAGAGACAAATTCAACCGCTTCACCTTGGAGAGGACTTAAACAATCAAATTTCCCGACTGGTTAGATCTGAGTTTTAGTTTATATAGTTCGTGATCGCTCATTTCAACCAAAGGAAGTTTTGAGTCAATAGGTGAAGACACACGAGGTGTGGTATTTACATCCGATGGTAGTCCATGAAATTTCTTGATATGACTTGAATGTATCCAGCCTTTCCTGCCCTTGATCTTCACGGCTGTCCTTGTGGTGAGCAAGACAAGTTGCGGCGACTTCCACCTAGGATCCAGTTGAGTCTTTCGATCAAAGTTCCTCACTAGGACCAGGTCGCCCGGAATTACGCCATGGGGTTTCACCTCAGTGTTGTCGGGAAAGGCTGCAGCTACCTGTGAACGACAAGATTGTAGTGCAGACATCAAGGAAGCCAAGTAATCTGTCAGCATATTACAGTCAATATCAGTTATTTTGCGTGGTATAGGTGTCCCCCACATATTTGGTGGTCTGCCAAAGATCACCTCATACGGGGATAGCCCTGTTCGAGAGTGTGCTACCATTCTCATGTAAAAGAGTGCAACTGGTAACGCTACTACCCAGTCGACACCTTTCTCTCTGCATATTTTGGACAATCTGATTTTCAGGATCTGATTATGTCTTTCCACGAGACCTGCTGCCTCGGGGTGTCGGACACAGTGGAATTTCCACTGATAGCCTAACAAAAGTGAAACGTGTTTCATTAATTCGGATGAGAACGGCTGGCCGTTATCTGAGTAGACAACACGTGGTAAACCGTATCGTGGGAAGAATTCTCGAACCAACTGTTTGGCAGTAGTCGGGGCAGTGTAATCTGAAACCGGGTATGCCTCTGTCCAACGGGAAAGAGCACAGACAACTACGAGAACATATTTGAATCCTCGACATCGTTCCATCTGGATATAATCCATCTGGAGGACTTCAAAAGGGTGATCAGGAGGCTGAAATCCACCCTGTTCTACGGGAATGCTTTTTCCTGGGTTGAACTGACAACAGATCATGCAGGTACGAACTTTTTGTTTGGCTGCTGCTCGTAAATGTTTGTTGAACCAAATGTGTTGGATGCTGTCTAGCATAGCTTTTTCTCCTAGATGCGCTGGACTATGTATAGTGTTAATAATGACTTGGACCATTGAATCAGGAAGGAACCACACAGATTTTTCCTTCATCATCCATCCTTGATCCGTTTGAATCCCTCCTAATTCAGTCCATTTCTTTATTTCGTCTGGTGTAGCATGTGTCTGTATGTCAATTACGTCAAGAGTAGGATCTTTAACCGTCATACAATGTGTTGACGTCGGGACTATTGTCTTTGTCATGTCGGATGTTTGAGCTTGAGCAGTTTGTTTAGCTGTTCTGTCAGCTAGATCATTGCCTTGGGAAATGATATCAGTAACTTTCGTATGAGCTTTACATTTCATAATTGATATTGCAGTGGGTAGATGTATTGCATCTAATAAGGCATGAATGAGGGGTCCGTGCTGAATGTGGGCACCGTGAGAAGTTAAATAACCTCTCTCTCGCCACAGCACGCCGAAGTCATGTACAACTCCGAATGCATAACGTGAATCAGTGTATATGTTGACTTTTTTATTCGTGGCTTGAATACAGGCTTGTGTCAGAGCGATGAGCTCTGCGGCTTGAGCTGACAAGGTATTTATGTAATTTGTTTCAATGATTTCAGTATCTGTTGTGACTGCGTAAGCGGCCACTAACTCTCCTGTACTTGTTCTCATACATGAACCATCTACATACAACGTCAGGTCTGGGTCTGACAATGGGACATCTGTCAAGTCTTGTCTGGGTTTCGTCGTGATTGTAATAACATTAATACAATCATGAGCTAGTGGGTCTGTTCCGATTACAGGTAAAAGTGTGGCAGGATTCAATGTGTTACAACGTCTGATTTCTATATGTGGTTGAAACAATGTTAATTCATACCCTGTAAGTCGCGCTATAGTCAAGTGTTGTGTTTGCGTTCTATTTACAAGAACCTCTACTGCATGTGGTACTTGAACTGTCAATGGATGTCCTAACACTATGGCATCGCTTTGTCTGATTGCTAAAGCTGTTGCTGCCACTGATTTTAGGCATGCAGGCAAAGCCTGAGCTACGGGATCTAATGTACTAGTAAAATAAGCACATGGTTTGTGTGATCCTGCTTGTTCCTGTGTGAGTACTGACAAGGCAGTACCTTCGCGTTCAGTAACAAAGAGTGTAAACTGTTTATTGTAACATGGTGTTGCTAAAACAGGTGCTTGACATAAAGCTTTCTTTAAGCTTTCAAAAGCTTGTGTATGTTCCTGAGTCCAAGGGAGAACAGTCAATGTGGCTGCCTCCTGTGTTGTCAACTGAATGAGTGGTTTTGCTAGAAATGCATACTGAGGGATCCACTGCCTACAATATGAAGTGAGGCCTATGAAAGCCCGCACCTCCTTTTGTGTCTTGGGTATTGGCATGTTAGCTATTAACTGAATGCGGTCGGGTGTAAGCTGCCTTCCCTCCTTGGACAGCGAGTGTCCAAGATAAACAACTCGCTGGACACAGAATTGCAGCTTAGAAGGGGACACCTTGTGCCCCTTTTCGGCTAGAAATTGTAAAACTGTCAGTGATGCTTTCTCACATTCTGGTTCGCTTCTCGCGGTGATCAGCAGATCATCGACATATTGAAGCAGAGCGGTGTTAACTGGCATGTGGATACTGTCGAGTTCTCGTTTCAGTGCTTGGCTATAGATGCTGGGGCTTTCTGTAAATCCTTGAGGTGCGCGTGTGAATTTAAAGCTACGTCCATTTAAACTAAATCCGAACAAGTATTGGCTTTCCGGATCCATTGGGACGCTGAAAAAGGCATTCTTGAGATCAATTACAGTAAAGAATGTTGCTTCGGAGTCAATAGCTGTCAGTAATGACGAGATATCTGGGACCACAGGGAATTGTGGCACAATGCATTTGTTCAATTCGCGCAGATCAATAACCAATCGATATACTGGCGGGGCCTTAGGATCTGTTCGTTTAAGAATCGGAATTATCGGTGAATTACATACATTGGAGTCTGTTTCCATAACCACTCCTTGGGTAATGAGCTCGTCAATGATTTGCAGTAAAGCCACTACAGCATCTGGTGGTAACTTGTATTGTCGCATTCGTGGTAGTACTACTCCTGCCTTTAGTGTAACTCGATATGGTGTAATATTCATGCAACCAACATCAGTAGGGCCTTGTGCCCATAGATGTGTAGGTAAAGTCTGCAATCGGGGATCCATGTCTCGAGACACATAGTGACCTTTGAAATCACGTAAAAACAATCTTACTCCTTCCGGAGAACAACATATTATAGCTCCTAGAGCTTTCAGTGTTTTTATACCTAACAAGTTTTCTGGACATGATTTAGTAAGCAATAAATCTGTAGTTCGGGTCAAAGGTCCTATCGTAAGTGGGAGAGGCTGTGATACTTCATTAACAATAGGTTTTCCTGAAAAACCAAGGGAGATATTCTGTGAGCCTGAGAGGGGTGCCCCTGGAACTTCACTACGTTTTATGGTTGTTCGACTTGCCCCTGTATCAAGTAAATTTTTTTCTATCTTGGCCTAATAATTCACTATGTACATAAGGTCCTTCTTGGTCTACAGGGACCTCGATAAGGGGTAAGTCAACTTCCCTCTCTAGGCTGGTTCATGCGTATCGTTGATAATCAGGATAGTCGTACTGTGCGGTCTGGTACAGCTGTCGTGTCGTGGTTTGTGTGGCAGCAACAGGCAGCGCTGGTGCAGCTGGCACAAACTGTATAGACTGTGGTGGAGCTGGCATGGACTGTGCATGCTGCGGGGCTCCTTGTTCATTCTGATCCTGTCTAGGTGGCCGTGGTCTTTCTTTTGTAATACCTGTGGCGATATTACGCTTCAGGACCGGGCAATCGTGTATGTAATGTCCTGTCTGTTTACAATAGTTGCATGTCCCTTTTACAGGTCCCGCTGAATCACCGGAATGTGTCGTACCCTTTTTATGTCCTTCAGCTGGAACTGTCTGGGAGACTAGCATTTTCATTTTCGTGTCTTTCATGCGTCTTTGTTCGTGTTCTTGTTCCTCTCTAATTCTATTGTGATGATACTGTAACATTTGTAACATTTGTGATGGGGTGTTACCTTGCCAGGTACTCTCGAATTTTAATACTCTATTCTTCACTTGAGGCAAGGAATTTTCAACTAATTTTGTCACAAACAGATGTGGGTATGATTCGCTACTTGCTTTTATGCCACTATTTATACCAAAACATTTTTCAAATCGGGCATAGAAATCACTAGTGTCTTCATCTTGCTTTTGTTTACAGGCTGAGATTGTACCCCAGTCTTCTTTTTTCGTAGTTAATAAACGTGGCAGTACCTGTACTAGTAAACCTGGTAGTGCTTTAGTTTTATCCCCAAGCCCTGCTCCTGCAGTTCGGGCCTTTTCTTCTGCTTCTAATGCTGACCAGTCTATCTTTTGGTCTCCCACCTCCCACTCTTTTTCCTTGAGTTTTTCATAAATGCCAGCAGGCATTAATACCTTTAATATTGTCATAATGTCGGGATAGGTATACTCTCCCATGAGTAACATGTCTTTAATTTCTCGGTGGACACCCGCTGGGTCTTTGTCATGACTGGGTACCACTTTCTTCATTTGTAACAATTCTATTTTTGATATGGGCGTATATACAAATACACGTTTAAACTCATTGTCCTCGCCTTTTATTGGGTGTACTTCCCGTAAGGGATTCTGTCTGTCCATGTAATACGTGGTTCTTTCCTTGATGGGCAATGAGACATGTTCTGGGCATACAAAAAGAATGTACTGCTTTCTTGATTCTAGTATTTCTTTAATTAACTTAGTACCTGAACCTCTCCATCTATTCGTGAGTAATTCAGTCAATATATCAGGTAAGGGACCAGGATCTGAATGCTGACTCTTATATAGTATAAGGAGTTGTTGAATCATATAAATCCCAGCTAAACGCTGTTCATCTGGGGTGAGATTCAAAAATGTGTGTGCTACTGTATCATCACCATACATTCCGGGACTGTCAACCCAATGAACGGCTGACCTGGCTAATTCTTGTTCATCCATAGAATCGAGAAAATGATAACCCCTTCGTTCTCGGAGTAATTTATCAGCGGCTTGGAACGAATGTTCGTGAGACCTTATATTTATTATAGGTGTTTGGAAATTCCTGTTATTATCTGGACATATCGGACGTATCGGGTCGGAAAAACATCTTGTACTATTACAAGATCTTCCTCTACCTACATATGCTATGGTTTCTGACTGTCCTGTGGGCAGTCCTGATCCTTCCTCCTCGCTTTGTTCGAACTGGTCTACCGCTAATCTCTCTTCGTGTAGGCGTTCTATTTCTTTACGGATCTTTCGGCACATGGCTATTATACAATTTTGCTTATCATGTCTCCCTTCTGATATATTCTGGCTCCATCTGGTAAGAGTTTGCATTGCTTCCGGGTCTACCCCCGGTCGGTCCTGATTTCTGATCACACAATTTATGAGGAAACGTAACAGTTCCCCTTGTATCTCCACTTTCTGGTATTCCATAGCTCTGTTAATACATTCAGAATCTCGCCCTGTTTGAACAAAATGATATATATTATCTAGATGCACAGTCATTCCTGGTATCTTCCCTAAATACACCGCGGCTCGTCTGATACGTAATGATGCCATGATCATTTCGTCCTCTTTGCCGGGCGCAGGGTCATATCTACAATCTATAAGAAGTTCCTTAAGCGTGCGGGCATTTATGAGTTTGGGGGTACGTGGATGTGCTGATTCTTGAAAGGTAAGTTTATTTACTCTGGGTGGCGTAGAAAAAATATTGGTAGCACCTCCGGTAGCCCCGTCTGGGGTATCGGGCGTGAAAGGATTCGTTGAACGCGATACAGCAACTATAGGTGTGGACACAGCTATAGAAGTAGCTGTAGGAACAGATGCTGAAACAGATGTGCTTGCCGGAACTTGTGTCAGGATTTGTTGCTGTAGAGATACAGATACAGGATCTTGGCGTTGAACCTCCCTGGCAGGCGGTCTATGTGGGGCGGGGTTAGCATACTCGGGAGCTGCGTCATCTAAGTATGAGGAAAGAAAAACATCTTCTGCTGTTCTAGGATGCCCTTTAGGATGCATTTTTATTGGGAACAATGGGGGTGGCAAGTCTTTTGGTATCTCCGGAGTAGCCTTAGGTAATCCCTCGGCCAGGAGGGGATACATACCATTCATAAGGGCATTTCTTTGTCTGTCTACTTGTTCTGATTTCACTCGTGTACCTTCTTCAATTAATAGATTTTCTCGGACTTTATTTGAATTCTCTTTATTTTTCTCTTCCTGTCGGAGTGCTTTTTCTGTACGTCTATGAGATTCTTTACGCCATAACTCAACGGCGTCTTTCTGTGACTGTCTGACTTTCCTTTTCCATAACTCTTCCTCTACTTTCATGATGCACTCTGCATCCCAGGTCCCAGCTGCGGGCCACCTCTGACTTTCTGGTAATTCCTTGGTGTAGTCTACCCATAAATCAAGAAATAATATAGCGTCTAAGCCATGTTTATGATACATGAAGTACCCTGGAGTGTCCCTAGGAGGAATAGGAACAGCTTCTTCGAGTACCCCTTTTCTAGTTGTGATCTGTCTTAATTTCGAAAAGAGCGGCATATTGAGAACTGATCTGATACTTGATCTTGAACAAACTTAATACAATAAACACAATAATGAACAGTCATTCACACCACAATATGCAGAACGTATTTAAAACATTTAACATTTAACATTTTAACTGAGCAACGCTGATGATGACGATCTAAGGAAACTGAATCACTAAACATAATACTCGACATTAACTGAATTATTCTGAATTTATATACTTGATATACTAGATATACTGCTAAACAGTACAGATACACTGCTGAAACAGTGCAGACCGGATTTGTGTACCCAAACCCGTCTTGACCGGCACAACCTATGTGCACGTCAGAATGCCTCCCCAGTAATGGTACTCACCGGGTAGCTCGGAACGGAAGGCCTCGGAACTGAACTGAACTGGACCGGACTGGACTCGACTCGAAAACTTCGGACACTTCGGACACCTGGCGGGCCTCTGTATACCTCGGATCTTGCTCTCTCAGCTAGGCTCTGGTCGGGATACTTCGCACTTCTCACCGCCTCGTCTGGGTGTTGATCGCAGCCTCAGTCGCCCCCGCTTGACCGGAGGGAGATACAGGAAATCCTGCTGGTACGCGTTGTTGTCCGTCCAGCTGTGGCAGGAGACCAGGCCTGCAACGCACCGCCGGCGCGTGAGATGAGAAAGTGTCCCTATTCGGGCGCCATTCATGTGGTAAATAATTTAATTACCGGGACTTAATTTGATACAGAAACATAATAGAAATAGCTCAGTAAATAAGAGGCAGAATCCGTGGTATTAGAGGTTCGGAATGGGCTTTATTCCAATGGACGATTCGAATCGGTTGCTCCAAGTTCCATCACCACGAAGGTTCAGGAAGTGAAGTACATACTTTATTGATAATTAATCACTTTTATACAATAGGCATTACAGTGAAGCAAATGCAAGAGGCGTAACAATTGATAGTGTAGATAAAATGTACATACGTAGCAAAAGTGGGCATAACTGGGTGTGGCTAAAGAACGTCATCAGGTGTGATGTCATAATAGGGTGGTTCCATGAAAGAATTTCGCAATGTCAGCAGAAATACTTGGCAGAAATGCGCGCGCAGCAGCATGACGTGTGATTAACGTGCAACTAGGGGGTGAAGGGGACTTGACATTTAGCTCTACATGTGGCGACAGAAGTCTGGAGGGTCAAGTCAACCTAATCCCAAATCATATCTAACATCCTATGTTTAAAGAACTATGTTATCCAAAAGAGAGGTCTTCTTAGAATAGAATCTTATTCTATACTGACTATACTGACTGTTAGTGCGTGTACAAGCGTCTAAGTGTCTACACTAGATGCGAGGGCAGAAGTCTTCCATAATAATAGGGCTATGAATTACTGGCATAAAGACAGAGAAGCCGGGCCTTTGCTCGGTAACTGGAAGAATGTTTACTTAAACTACTAGACAGGAATGCATCGGGCAGGGAGCGGAGCAGATAATTTCGAAGGTGAAATACAGTTTTTGGCAGGCAACAGGCTGATGTCAGGCTTCGTGAGCCGCGCAGGGAATGAGACAAAGTTCATGGTCACAGATGCAGGCTCAGACTGGAGCTTTCAGAGGCAGAAGGCAAGAAAAGCTTGATGACAGAATCAGGGCCTACTTGCCTGGACTGTAAAATGGCATAAGTGAACCATATAAAGCCGGTGGCCTTTCATACTTAGGAATGGAATATCCGGCCTATTCATGGCGGATCTAAAAGAGGACATGTTGACGGTGGACGCACATGTGTTTGCGTCTTCATAACTGGAACTGGAGGGAACATACATGTACTTGTGATTCATACATGAAACCGTTGGGGTCCAAGATAGGGGACATAACTGATCGGAAAAATCCATATTTCCACAGAACTACGAATTCCGATTTACTCACCTGTTATCAGGAGAGACCTCAGTGCTGCTTCATTTAGCCCAGTACTGATCCTGAAAAGTAATTCTAACCGTACTTACCAGTAACTTGTATTTCCTTCCATAGGAATCCATTGTGTGGTTGTCACCAGAAAAGTTTCTAAGTGTCGATTTTTGAAACGTACAAATATTCCTCTAAAATCAGCCGAACTACGAATTCCTATTTACTCACCTGTTATCAGGAGAGAACCCAGTGCTGCATCTTTTAGACCAGCACTGACCCTGAAAAGTAATTCTAAGAGTACTTACCAGTAACTTGTATTTCCTTCCATAGGAATCCATTGTGTGGTTTTCAGCAGAAAAGTTTCTGTGTCTAGTTTCACAAACTAAAAATATTCCTAAAAAATCGTCTGTATGACTTAAAGACATTATTTCAACTGTTTACAGGAGATGCACCAGTGCTGGATCCAGGATCCACCACTGAGTAAGAAAAACTAATGATAACACTACTTACCTGCTAAGTGAATTTTCTGCCATAGGATAACATTGGTGATTCTATGTGAAAAAATTTCTGTCAACTTTTAAAATACAATAATATTCCTTAAAAATCACTACTGTAACCAAAACGCTTTTACTGTTTACAGGAGATGTCCAAGGACTGAATCTAGGATCCAGTCCTCTGGTTAGAAAAGTAATCCATAAAGTAACTAATTGCATTTGACTAGAAATTCACATTGAGCTCAATGTTGAATTGTGTTTGAAACTGTGTTGCCCATTGCAACAACTGTAACTACTGAACTTAAAATTCTATTGCCTATTTTCAAAGTATTTAAACTAAAGTAATTCATTCTGAGAAAGTATATTTTGTATTGTAATGTATAATGTAATTATAATGTAATTAAAAAAATAAAATATGTAAAAATAAATAGTTTAAAAAATATAGTACATCAGTATAAAAAAAATCAGTATAACAATTAATACATAAAAAATTGTCATTTGCAAAACCTTTGAAATTCACTGAAAAAACTTTGTCTTCAGGCCTGATATAGTTAGGAATTAGCATTTAAA